>NC_134359.1:179806489-180125799 GCF_048569485.1 Anomaloglossus baeobatrachus
TCTCTCTTCTCCCCCCCTCTCTCTCTCTCTTCTCCCCCCTCTCTCTCTCTTCTCCCCCCCCTCTCCTCTCTCTCTCTCTTCTCCCCCCTCTCTCTCCCTCTTCTCCCCCCTCTCTCTCTCTCTCTTCTCCCCCCCTCTCTCTCTCTCTCTCTTCTCCCCCCTCTCTCTCTCTCTCTTCTCCCCTCCTCTCTCTCTCTTCTCCCCCCCCTCTCTCTCTCTCTCTCTCCCCCCCCCCCTCTCCTCTCCCTCTCTTCTCCCCTCCTCTCTCTCTCTCTCTTCTCCCCCCCTCTCTCTTCTCCTCTTCTCCCCCCTCTCTCTCTCTCTCTCTTCTCCCCCCCCCTCTCTCTCTCTTCTCCCCCCCCTCTCTCTCTCTCTTCTCCCCCCCCCTCTCTCTCTCTCTTCTCCCCCCTCTCTCTCTCTCTCTCTTCTCCCCCCCTCTCTCTCTCTCTTCTCCCCCCTCTCTCTCTCTTCTCCCCCCCCTCTCTCTCTCTCTCTTCTCCCCCCCCTCTCTCTCCCTCTTCTCCCCCCTCTCTCTCTCTCTCTCTCCCCCCCTCTCTCTCTCTCTCTTCTCCCCCCCTCTCTCTCTCTCTCTTCTCCCCCCTCTCTCTCTCTTCTCCCCCCTCTCCTCTCTCTTCTCCCCCCTCTCTCTCTCTCTTCTCCCCCCCCTCTCTCTCTCTCTCCCCCCCCCTCTCTCTCTCTTCTCCCCCCCTCTCTCTCTTCTCCCCCCCCTCTCCTCTCTCTCTTCTCCCCCCTCTCTCTCTCTTCTCCCCCCCCTCTCTCTCTCTCTCTCTCCCCCCCCTCTCTCTCTCTCTTCTCCCCCCTCTCTCTCTCTTCTCCCCCCCTCTCTCTCTCTCTCTTCTCCCCCCCTCTCTCTCCCTCTTCTCCCCCCTCTCTCTCTCTCTCTCTCTCTCTTCTCCCCCCCTCTCTCTCTCTCTTCTCCCCCCCTCTCTCTCTCTCTCTTCTCCCCCCTCTCTCTCTCTCTCTCTCTTCTCCCCTCCTCTCTCTCTTCTCCCCCCCCTCTCTCTCTCTTCTCCCCCCCCCTCTCTCTCTCTTCCCCCCCCCCCTCTCTCTCTCTTCTCCCCCCCTCTCTCTCTTCTCCCCCCCTCTCTCTCTCTCTCTTCTCCCCCCCTCTCTCTCTCTCTTCTCCCCCCCTCTCTCTCTCTCTCTTCTCCCCCCCCTCTCTCTCTTCTCCCCCCCTCTCTCTCTCTCTCTCTCTTCTCCCCCCTCTCGCTCTCTCTCTTCTCCCCCCCCTCTCGCTCTCTCTCTTCTCCCCCCCCTCTCTCTCTTCTCCCCCCCCTCTCTCTCTCTCTCTTCTCCCCCCCCCTCTCTCTCTCTCTTCTCCCCCCCTCTCTCTCTCTCTCTCTTCTCCCCCCTCTCTCTCTCTTCTCCCCCCTCTCTCTCTCTCTCTTCTCCCCCCCCTCTCTCTCTCTCTCTTCTCCCCCCCTCTCTCTCCCTCTTCCCCCCTCTCTCTCTCTATCTCTTCTCCCCCCCCCTCTCTCTCTCTCTTCTCCCCCCCCTCTCTCTCTCTCTTTCCCCCCCCCCTCTCACTCTCATCTCCCCCCCCCTCTCTCTCTCTCTCTCCCCCCCTCTCTCTCTCTTCTCCCCCCCTCTCTCTCTCTCTTCTCCCCCCCCCTCTCTCTTCTCCCCCCCCTCTCTCTCTCACTTCTCCCCCCCTCTCTCTCTCTCTTCTCCCCCCCTCTCCTCTCTCTCTTCTCCCCCCCCTCTCTCTCTCTCTTCTCCCCCCCCTCTCTCTCTCTTCTCCCCCCCCCCTCTCTCTCTCTCTTCCCCCCCCTCTCTCTCTCTCTCTCTCTTCTCCCCCCCTCTCTCTCTTCTCCCCCCCTCTCTCTCTCTTCTCCCCCCCTCTCTCTCTCTTCTCCCCCCCTCTCTCTCTCTTCTCCCCCCTCTCTCACTCTTCTCCCCCCCTCTCTCTCTCTTCTCCCCCCCTCTCTCTCTCTCTTCTCCCCCCCCTCTCTCTCTCTCTTCTCCCCCCTCTCTCTCTCTCTCTTCTCCCCCCCTCTCTCTCTCTTCTCCCCCCCTCTCTCTCCCTCTTCTCCCCCCCTCTCTCTCCCTCTTCTCCCCCCCTCTCTCTCTCTCTTCTCTCCCCCCCTCTCTCTCTCTCTCTTCTCCCCCCCTCTCTCTCTCTCTCTTCTCCCCCCCTCTCTCTCTCTCTCTTCTCCCCCTCTCTCTCTCTCTCTCTTCCCCCCCCTCTCTCTCTCTCTTCCCCCCCTCTCTCTCTCTCTTCCCCCCCCTCTCTCTCTCTCTCTTCTCCCCCCTCTCTCTCTCTCTTCTCCCCCCTCTCTCTCTCTCTTCTCCCCCCCTCTCTCTCTCTCTTCTCCCCCCCTCTCTCTCCCTCTTCTCCCCCCCCTCTATCTCTCTCTTCTCCCCCCCTCTCTCTCGCTCTCTTCTCCCCCCCCTCTCTCTCTCTCTTCTCCCCCCCTCTCTCTCTCTCTTCTCCCCCCCCCTCTCTCTCTCTCTCTTCCCCCCCTCTCTCTCTCTCTTCCCCCCCCTCTCTCTCTTCTCCCCCCCCTCTCTCTCTCTCTCTTCTCCCCCCCCTCTCTCTCTCTTCTCCCCCCTCTCTCTCTCTCTTCTCCCCCCCTCTCTCTCCCTCTTCTCCCCCCCTCTATCTCTCTCTTCTCCCCCCCTCTCTCTCTCTCTTCTCCCCCCCTCTCTCTCTCTCTTCTCCCCCCCTCTCTCTCTCTCTTCTCCCCCCCCCCTCTCTCTCTCTCTCTTCCCCCCCTCTCTCTCTCTCTTCCCCCCCCTCTCTCTCTTCTCCCCCCCTCTCTCTCTCTCTCTCTTCTCCCCCCCCTCTCTCTCTCTTCTCCCCCCCTCTCTCTCCCTCTTCTCCCCCCCTCTCTCTCTCTCTTCTCCCCCCCTCTCTCTCTCTCTCTCTTCTCCCCCCCTCTCTCTCTCTCTCTTCTCCCCCCCCTCTCTCTCTCTTCTCCCCCCTCTCTCTCTCTCTTCTCCCCCCCCTCTCTCTCTCTCTCTTCTCCCCCCCCTCTCTCTCTCTCTTCTCCCCCCCTCTCTCTCTCTCTCTCTTCTCCCCCCCTCTCTCTCTCTCTCTCTTCTCCCCCCTCTCTCTCTCTCTTCTCCCCCCCTCTCTCTCTCTCTCTCTCTTTTCCTCCCCTCTCTTGGCATGGTCAGTACAGAAATCTCTCCATCGTGGAGGGGTGAGAGGGAGTAATAAACATGGAGTCCCTACTGTGTCTGTGTATTTATTTCTAATAAAGTATTTTTATATATTATATCCTTCCCCCCTCTCTTCCCCCCCCCTCTCTCTCCCCCCCCCTCTCTCTCCCCCCACCTCTCTTCCCCCCCCTCTCTCTTCCCCCCCCCCTCTCTCTTCCCCCCCCCCTCTCTCTCCCACCCCCCCTCTCTCCCACCCCCTCTCTCTCCCCCCCTCTCTCTCCCCCCCTCTCTCTCCCCCCCTCTCTCTCCCCCTCCTCTCTCTCCCCCCTCTCTCCACCTCTCTCTCCCCCCCGCTCTCTCCTCCCCCCGCTATCTCCTCCCCCTCCCCCGCTACCTCCTCCCCCCCCGCTATCTCCTCCCCCCCGCTATCTCCCCCCCCCGCTATCTCCTCCCTCCCCCGCTATCTCCTCCCTCCCCCGCTATCTCCTCCCTCCCCCCGCTATCTCCTCCCTCCCCCGCTATCTCCTCCCTCCCCCGCTATCTCCTCCCTCCCCCGCTATCTCCTCCCTCCCCCGCTATCTCCTCCCTCCCCCGCTATCTCCCCCCCCGCCATCGCCATCTCCTCC
Organism: Anomaloglossus baeobatrachus; assembly: GCF_048569485.1. NCBI lineage: Eukaryota > Metazoa > Chordata > Amphibia > Anura > Aromobatidae > Anomaloglossus > Anomaloglossus baeobatrachus. Next base: position 179,810,242 of record NC_134359.1, read on the forward strand.
CCCCCGCCATCTCCTCCCCCCCTCTCGCCATCTCCTCCCCCCCTTCCCCCCCGCCATCTCCCCCCCCCGCGCCATGTCCCCCCCCGCCATCTCGCCATCTCCCCCCCCCCCCCCCCGCCATCTCGCCATCTCCCCCCCCCCCCCGCCATCTCGCCATCCCCCCCCCCCCCGCCATCTCCTCCCCTCTCTCTCCCCCTCTCTCTCCCCCTCTCTCTCTCCCCCCCCCGCCATCTCCTCCCCCCCCCGCCATCTCCTCCCCCCCCCGCCATCTCCTCCCCCCTCTCTCCCCCCCTCTCTCCCCCCCTCTCGCCATCTCTTCCCCCCCCCCCCCGCCATCTCCCCCCCCCCCGCCATCTCCTCCTCCCCCCCGCCATCTCCTCCCCCCCCCCGCCATCTCCTCCCCCCCGCCATCTCCTCCCCCCCCGCCATCTCCTCCCCCCCCCGCCATCTCCTCCCCCCCCGCCATCTCCTCGCTCTCCTCCCTCTCTCTCCCCCTCTCTCTCCCCCCCGCCATCTCCTCCCCCTCTCTCCCCCCTCTCTCCCCCCCCTCTCTCCCCCCCCTCTCTCCCCCCCTCTCGCCATCTCCTCCCCCCCCCGCCATCTCCTTCCCCCCCCCCCTCGCGGCATGGTCAGTATAGAAATCTCTCCATCGTGGAGGGGTGAGAGGGAGTAATAAACATGGAGTCCCTACTGTGTCTGTGTATTTATTTCTAATAAAGTATTTTTCTCTGTGTGATGTCTTTTTTTTTTTTTTTTTTTTTAAACCCTTTGTTGGAGATTCTTAATGGCCAGGTTAAACTTGGCCTGACATTAACAATCTCGGGCTTTATACCAGCTGGTAAAACATAGCTGGTATTAACCCCTTATTACCCAGCGTGCCACCTGCCACCAGGGCCACTGGAAGAGTTGGATACAGCGCCTGAAGATGGCGCTTCTATGTGGGAAAGCGCCATTTTCTGGGGCAGCTGTGGACTGCAATTCGCAGTGGGGGGCCCAGAAACTTTGGGCACCCTGCACTGTGGATTCCAATCCCCAGCTGCCTAGTTGTACCTGGCTGGACTCAAAAATTTGGCGAAGCCCACGTCATTTTTTTTTTTAATTATTTCATGAAATACATGAAAAAAAAGGGCTTCTCTATATTTTTGGTTCCCAGCCGGGTACAACTAGGCAGTTGGGGGTTGGGGGCAGCCCGTAGCTGCCTGCTGTACCTGGCTAGCATACAAAAATATGGCGACGCCCACGTTATTTTCTTAAAAAAGTTTTCAGGGAAAAAAATTTATAAAAAAAAAAAAAATGCTTCCCTGCATTTCTATTGCCAGTGAAAGTAACACCAAGCAGCGGGGGCTAGCAGCCAGTAGCTGCTTTGGTTACCCTTGGCAATAGAAAATGCAGCGGGAGCCCACAAACAATGTGATTTTTTTTGTTTTTTTATTTTTAATTTTTTTTTTTAAAAAAAAAAAATCGGCATGGGCTTCGCCCATCGAGCACCGGAGCATTTTACTTCTCATTCATCCCAAGTAATCAGATGACTCCAGTGTCGGCCGATTACTTGTTCTGTGTCCCCCTGCATCCATCGCAGTGTGTACGGGCTGTGAGGTCAGCGGAGTGGAGACAGTGACATGCTCTGCTCTGACACACAGTGTGCTGCATGTCACTATCTTTCTCCACTCTGGTACTTGTTGTGCAGGTGACCGGATGCTACATGTCACTAACTGTCTCCACTATGGGACTTGTTGTGCAGGTGAGAGTGTATACAGTTGGTACTATGCAGCAGAAATCACAGAGTGGGGCAGTTAGTGACATGTATCATCCGGTCACCTGCACAACAAGTCCCAGAGTGGAGACAGTGACATGCTCTGCTCTGACACATAGTGTGCTGCATGTCACTATCTTTCACCACTCTGGTACTTGTTGTGCAGGTGACCGGATGCTGCATTTCACGAACTGTCTCCACTCTGGGACTTGTTGTGCAGGTGACCGGATGATACATGTCACTAACTGCCCCACTCTGAGACTTGTTCATGTGAGAGTGTATACAGTTGGAACAATGCAGCAGAAGTCACAGTGGAGCAAGTTAGTGACATGTATCATCCGGTCACCTGCACAACAAGTCCCAGAGTGGATACAGTGATATGCAGCACACTATGTGTCAGAGCAGAGCATGTCACCAACTTGCTCTGCTCTGTCATCTGCGGTGCTGCATGTCACGTTTTTGCCGTGATTTGGTGCGTTTTTTGCTGCGTTTTTGCTCACTGCGTTTTTAATCAGTGCACAATGCCATTAATGATTGTTGATGGAAAAAAAAAAAAGGTCTGATGTCATTTCCTTATTCAAAATGTTCATTGTATGCAGGAGAGCAGACAGCAGCTGCAGAACTACAAGGCTCAGCATCCTCCATTCACTAGTTTATGCAGGAGAGCAGACAGCAGCTGTAGGACTACAAGGCTCAGCATCCTCCATTCACTAGTGTATGCAGGAGAGCAGACAGCAGCTGCAAAACTACAAGGCTCAGCATCCTCCATTCACTAGTGTATGCAGGAGAGCAGACAGCAGCTGCAGAACTACAAGGCTCAGCATCCTCCATTCACTAGTGTATGCAGGAGAGCAGACAGCAGCTGCAGGACTACAAGGCTCAGCATCCTCCATTTACTAGTGTATGCAGGAGAGCAGACAGCAGCTGCAGAACTACAAGGCTCAGCATCCTCCATTCACTAGTGTATGCAGGAGAGCAGACAGCAGCTGCAGGACTACAAGGCTCAGCATCCTCCATTCACTAGTGTATGCAGGAGAGCAGACAGAAGCTGCAGAACTACAAGGCTCAGCATCCTCCATCCAGGACTGTATGCAGTTTTTTACCCAAAAAGAAAAAAAAAATGACATGGGCTTCGCCATATTTTTGTATGCTAGCCGGGTACAGCAGGCAGGTACGGGCTGCCCCCAACCCCCAGCTGCCTATTTGTACCCGGCTGGGAACCAAAAATATAGAGAAGCCCTTTTTTTTTTTTTTTTTTTTTTTTTTATAATTATTTCATGAATTTCATGAAATAATTTAAAAACAAAATGACGTAAGCTTCGCCTAATTTTGGTGTCCAGCCGGGTACAACTAGGCAGCTGGGGATTGGAATCCACAGTGAAGGGTGCCCAAGCTTTCTGGGCACCCCCACTGCGAATTGCAGTCCGCAGCCACCCCAGAAAATGGCGCTTTCATAGAAGCGCCATCTTCTGGCGCTGTATCCAACTCTTCCAGCTGCCCTGATGCCGGGTGGCTAGCAGGGTAATAATGGAGTTAGGGCTAGCTGTATATTATCAGCTAGCCCTAAGCCCGAAATTCATGGTGTCACGCCAATATTAGACATGGCCACCATGAATTTCTAGTAATGATAAAAAAAAACACAACACACAGAAAAATATTTTTATTAGAAATAAAACACAACACAATTAGTGACTCCATCTTTATTGAAATAAACCCCCCTCCGCAGTAATCCTGGGTTAGGGTCCCGCGCCGTCCAATCCGGATCCAATATCATCTGATCGGTTTGCTGGAAGGCAAAGCGATCAGATGATGTGTCAGGTTAAACTACGTGAATCACATCACACATCAGCTGATTGTATAAAAGCCGATTATACAATCAGCTGATGCATCAGTAGAAAAAAAATAAATAAATACATACTCACTTATGTGCTGATTACCGGCAGCTCCTGCAGCGGAGTCTGATCCTGTCCCATCACTGCAGGAGCTGCCGGTAATCAGCTGATGAAGTCCCCTGACGGCAGGATCAGCTGATAGCCGGCCGGGCGCGAAAAAGCCGGCGAGACTACGATCAGCTGATGCGTCAGGTGACTGCATCAGGTGATCCACCGCCAGGTCCTGCAAGCTTCGTACGTGCCCCGGGGAGACTGCACACAGCCGAAGCGGCGGGACCGAGACGGGCTGGAAGCAGGCATGGCACCGGGACCCTGCAGACAGGTGAGTATGACATACACACTCACTGTATATACGCGCGCACTCACATACACATACACTGTATATACGCGCACACACACTTTCTTCCCCTGGCTGTGTAGAGCTGCTGCTGTCTCTGTGTGATTTCTCTGAGTGCACATCCACTGGGAAGAGGCAGGGAGGAGGGGTTTGGGTGGGAGCAGAGTGGGTGTATTAGACACAATGGGTGTGTTAGATAAGCTAGACACCGCCCTAGAGCCACAAAGAATTCTGGGACTTGTAGGAACTGAACACAGGAAGTCAGAGGAGAGATTAACCCCATCAGAGCTGGAGCCAGCAATGAGCATGTGCTGCTGGTGCACAATAAAAGGTAATTTTGCTGAAAAAACATAATAGATGTGTTGAGGGGCACATATTAGCAAGATTTATCAGAAAAAAAAATCAGTTTTGGTAACTGGACAACTTCTTTAATGTCTATAGCGTATACATCAGTAATATATGCACCCAATTCATACATACGACAATGTTCTTACCTAAGATAAGATGTACTATGTGGAGTCCTTCTAAGAAAGTCTCAATATGTGCATTTCGTGTGTTCTAACTTGCTTACTTACTGGTTTCGATTACACCAATTATTTGTAAAAAAAAAAAAAAAAAAAGCGGTTTTACATAAAACCTGTATTAGTGGCACAATATTTTTACGTGTTTTTTTTTTTTTTTTTTTTTCCCCCACCTTCTATGTGGTTTGACTATTTTACATGTTGGCTGCACATCTTAATCACTGCAGTACTGAGAACTGTCAGTTTTATACTGACATTTGTCTGCTCCTGGCAGGGCTTAGCCTGGCCAGCTATGGTGACATATTATGGTCCTGGAGTTTCCATGATATGGACAGCCGCATCTAAGAGGGTAAAAGGCTACAATCTGTGCCATCACCAATCATGAGAAAGTCAGGTTTTAGGGTGTATAAAGCGCTCCTACCGTACCTGACAGCTGGCTCTCATCTTTTCTGTGACAACATTGTCGCTATCATGATGTATTTCCTGGTAGAGCCAGAGGACTGTCGGCTCTCGCAAGAAGTTGCATTTCTGCTGATCAGAGCTGTGTAGCTCTGATCAGCAGAAATGAACAAGCGATCGGACTGTGCAGTGATAAAGTCCCCGAGGAGGATTAGTAAAATAAAAAGTTCAAATCCCCTCCCCCATTCGCCCCATTGAAAATAAAACTGTTAAAAAAATAAAATAAAAAATATATACACATTGTGCATTTCTGAAACAGCGATACCAAATCTATCAAAATATAAAATTATTTAATCTGATCGGTACGCAGCCTGGTGAGAAAATTCCAAACTCCAAAATCCTTTTTTTTTTTTTAGTTGCAGCAAACATTAAAGTGCAATAACAAGGGATCAAAATGTGGCATCTGCACAAAAATGGTATAGTTAAAATGTCAGCTCAAGACGCAAAAAATAAGCCATAACTGAGCCCCCAGATCATGAAACGTGAAAACGCTATGGGTCACAGAAAATGGTGCGAAAAGTGCAATTATTTTTTGGACAAACTTCTGAATTTTTAACCCCTTAGATAAAAGTAAAAGTACACATGATGGCTCTCTGAGGAAGGGAAGCCAAAAAAAACAAAAAAAACACCCCCAAAAATGGAAAATCGCCCAGTGAAGAAGGGGGGTTAAGAATACAGTGGTGTTGCTTATTAAAGGGAATCGTCACTAGTTTTTAAACTGAGAGTTACATAATATAAGGACAGAGACCGTGATTTCAGCGATGTATCACTTACTGGGGCTGCTTGCTGTCACATTACTTAAAATGACTGTTTTATCAGCAGGAGGTTCACTAGAAGATTAGTCTTCCAGGTTCATGACCTCTGAATAACCCACCCCCACTGATTGGAAGCTTTCTGCCTATGCTGTGTATATGAAGCTGCCAATCAGTGGTGTGGGTGTGGTTGTACAGAGCTCAGCATTCAGAGAACTGGTAGATCTGTAACAGATAAGTTATTTTATCAAACTGTAGCAAGCAGCCCAGTAAGTGATCTGTTAAGGTACCGTCACACTAAGCAACTTACCAGCGATCCCAACAACGATAGGGATCGCTGGTAAGTTGCTAGGAGGGTCGCTGGTGAGATGTCACACTGCGACGCTCCAGCGATCCCACCAGCAACCTGACCTGGCAGGGATCGCTGGAGCGTGGCTACACGAGTTGCTGGTGAGCTCACCAGCAACCAGTGTCCAGCCCCCAGCGCCGCGTGGAAGATGCTGCGCTTGGTAACTAAGGTAAATATCGGTAACCAACCCGATATTTACCTTGGTTACCACTGCACGGAGCTACACGTGCAGAGAGCATGGAGCAGCGCACACTGAGCGCTGGCTCCCTGCTCTCCTAGTTACAGCACACATCGGGTTAATTACCTGATGTGTGCTGCAGCTACATGTGCACAGAGCAGGGAGCAGCGCACAATGCTTAGCGCTGGCTCCTTGCTCTCCTAGCTGCAGGACACATCAGGTTAATTAACCCGATGTGTCCTGCAGCTACATGTGCACAGAGCAGGAGCCGGCAGCACAGGCAGTGAGAGCGGCGGAGGCTGGTATCGAAGGTAAATATCGGGTAACCAAGGACAGGGCTTCTTGGTTACCCGATGTTTACATTGGTTACCAGCCTCTGCAGAAGCCGGCTCCTGCTGCCTGCACATTTAGTTGTTGCTGTCTCGCTGTCACACACAGCGATCTGTGCTTCACAGCAGGACAGCAACAACTAAAAAATGGCCCAGGACATTCAGCAACAACCAACGACCTCATAGCAGGGGCCAGGTTGTTGCTGGATGTCACACACAGCAACATCGCTAGCAACGTCACAAAAGTTGTTCGTTAGCAGCGATGTTGCTAGCGATGTTGCTTAGTGTGACGGGGCCTTTACTCAAATCAGGGTCTCTGCTCCTACATCGTGCTGCTCACAGATGGGATTTTAAAAACCTGGTGACAGGTTCCCTTTTTAAATGCTGCTTCCCCTTCCAAGATAACCCTTCCCAGCAGTGCTCCTGGTATCCGTGATCTCCAGTGAACGGCATTATAAGCCTCATCCACCTTCACTGCGATGGTATGAGCAAACAATACGCCTTCAGTTTTATAAAATGAGATTGATTTGTAAAGAAAAAATTTTCTGTACTTTTGTGTTATTTATTAATCTATTTCTTTTAAGAATTTCAAGTATATATCTTATTGTTTTGTTTTTTATTTTTAGGCAATTTTGTCTCGAACTTAATGGACTTGCAGTCAAGCTTCAGGTATTTATTATTTTTTTTTGCCGGGCCCACAATACAAATATTTAATTATGTATATGCCTTTTTTTTTTTTTTTTTTTGGGCAATAACTAAAATGGATTTTTTTTTTTCTTGACATTGTTAGCCTTCTGACTTACTGATATATACAGTTGCTGGTTAGAGCTTGGTCCTGCACAGCTGTGAGTTTAAAGAGTTATTCCCATCTTCAAGATCCTATCACAATACAAATACCGCCAATTAAAAATGTAGTATCATGACTGGGAACACTAAAACCAAATTAGAATCACAATGGGAGGACGATCTTCAAATCAAGTTTTCTGAGGCCCAATGGGAAAAGATATGTTCTCTGACCCTATCTCGTCCCGTCATCAGGAAGCGAGTTTTAAGTTGCTCACCAGATGGTACAGAGTTCCTACTAGACTGCACTCAATCTTCCCAGAAGTGAGCCCACTCTGTTGGAGATGTGATGAGGAGGATGGTAGTCTGATGCATATTTTCTGGTCATGTAGGCGTCTTGCCCCGTGTTGGGAGAATGTACAGTTATACATAAAGTTACTAGCTTGACTATCGCTCTGGATCCGGCCCTTGTCCTTTTACATCATTGTGACATCTCAACGAAAAAGTAAAAGAATTCCTTACTACGACACTTAATCACGGCAGCCAGAGCTTGGATACCTCGCTTGTGGAAAAAAGATAACCCTCCTACGATGGCAATGTGGTTCGCCAGGATAAACTAAACGATGTTGCTCGAAGACCTCACTTCCATAACTCTCAAGACCGGTTTGTTAGAACTTGGTATAGCTGGACAGAGTTTAAGAGATCTGATGATTACATTTCACTGTTGGAGACAGGTTGAATTTGCACTGTCAGTGTCTGGACACCCACCACCTCCCCCCCCCCCACCTCCCTCTCCTTCCTGACAAATTCACCTACCCTTTTTGACCCCAACCCTCCCACCTTTTTCTTCTCTTTCTTTTCTCTCTTTTTCTTTCTTGTTCATGTTTTACTCACTATCTTCTATTCTGCCAACTCACACTTGAGTTACGCCCTGGTTTTGTTCACTCCTCTAAGGTGGCCTCGTTATATAGTATAAAGAGGTATTATGTTGATCCTCCGACAGTAGTCGGTTACAGTTCTCATCGTTGTTTATACAGTCTTGAGCTTTGTATCTCCCCATATTTTAGGATTTGATCTGCTAACAATGTCTCATTACAATGCTTGTGTTCTGACATTGTGCTTTATTCTGTACAATACGGTGTTTCCTGTGTTATTGATAATGTTAATAAAAGTTAAATTTATAAAAAAAAAAATGTAGTATCATTTTCCTGTTTTAGCCATGTCTCACCTCATGTGCAGGGCATTGCAGCTTAAGTATCCATGGTTACATCAACTCATAGTGACAGTTGCTTGTGGTCGGAATCATGGATACCTAAGCTGCAATACCCTGCACATGAGGTAAGAAACATGGTTATATCAGGAGAACTATACTACATTTCTAATTGGAGGTACTTGCTAATATTATTAGTATTATTACACCTACTACATATTGGGATAGGATCTTGGAGCTTTGAATAACACTTTAATGATAGCTGTGATCTCATTAGTACAGTACTCTTAACACATAGCCCTGCTACTACTGCAGGTGGCCTTATCACAAATAACTGACCATGGGCAGTTTAATCATCCATCGATGCTGCAGTTAATGGCATTCTTGACATGCAAAAAGGTTTAAGATGAGCCCAATGCCATGGCCTTATGAACGGATTTTTAGTGTAAGTAGCCAGACCAAAATGCTTTGAATTCATTAAAAATAATTTGAAGGAAAATCTGTAAGTAGAATCTAACCTATGTGGGCATGTAGGTCACAGTAAGCTGAAACAAATGATATCTGCGAGGTGCTGAGCGTGCGAGGTGCTGAACTGAAGTAAAGTGCTGAATTTAAGATAAGTGCATAGTTTCAACACAATTACATAGTGGTAATAACTGTAATTGTTGAATTTCATTAGGGAATTGTGTGTCTGTTTGTGATTCTGTGAAAAGGAAAAAAAAAAAAAGTTAAGGCCCCATCACACTAAGCAACATCGCTAGCAACATCGCTGCTAACGAGCAACTTTTGTGACGTTGCTAGCGATGTTGCTGTGTGTTACATCCAGCAACAACCTGGCCCCTGCTGTGAGGTCGTTGGTTGTTGCTGAATGTCCTGGGCCATTTTTTAGTTGTTGCTGTCCCGCTGTGAAGCACAGATCGCTGTGTGTGACAGCGAGACAGCAACAACTAAATGTGCAGGCAGCAGGAGCCGGCTTCTGCGGAGGCTGGTAACCACAGTAAACATCGGGTAACCAAGAAGCCCTGTCCTTGGTTACCCGATATTTACCTTTGTTACCAGCCTCCGCCGCTCTCACTGTCAGTGCCGGCTCCTGCTCTGTGCACATGTAGCTGCAGGACACATCGGGTTAATTAACCCGATGTGTGCTGTAGCTAGGAGAGCAGGGAGCCAGCGCTAAGCATTGTGCGCTGCTCCCTGCTCTGTGCACATGTAGCTGCAGCACACATCGGTAATTAACCCGATGTGTGCTGTAACTAGGAGAGCAGGGAGCCAGCGCTCAGTGTGCGCTGCTCCCTGCTCTCTGCACGTGTAGCTCCGTGCGCTGGTAACCAAGGTAAATATCGGGTTGGTTACCCGATATTTACCTTAGTTACCAAGCGCAGCATCTTCCACGCGGCGCTGGGGGCTGGTCACTGGTTGCTGGTGAGCTCACCAGCAACTCGTGTAGCGACGCTCCAGCGATCCCTGCCAGGTCAGGTTGCTGGTGGGATCGCTGGAGCGTCGCAGTGTGACATCTCACCAGCAACCTCCTAGCAACTTACCAGCGATCCCTATCGTTGTTGGGATCGCTGGTAAGTTGCTTAGTGTGACTGGACCTTTAGTCTTGTGATTTAATTAGTAGGATTAGTCACACCTGTTTCTAGAAGCTTCTAGCAGCTTCTGGTAGTCATTGTACATCTATATAAACCAGCCAGTGCAAGCGAGGTGCTGAACTGAAGTAAAGTGCTGAATTTAAGATAAGTGCATAGTTTCAACACAAGAACATAGTTTGAATTTATCCTTATACGTTTTCCATTGTTTTTTTTTCTTTGTTTTACTACTTTAACGTTTATCCCCATTTAATAGGTGCTCCATGGACAATGCTACCAGGTGTGTATCTTGTCAGATGTATGCATGCCTTGAGCAGCCGTTCGAGGGTGACTATGTCTGCACTCGATGCAAGCATGTTGCGTATTTGGAAGCCAAGGTAACTGATCTAAATAAGCAGCTTGCAACACTAAGGGGCATTGCAAACCTGGAGAGGAGTTTAGAGCTCACTGAGCTTTCTCTGGCTGGGGCCAGTAATATGGAGGAGGGTGGAGGTGGGGAAGATCAGGACCCAGAGGTAGGTAGCTGGGTAACAGTTAGAAGAAGAGGTAGGGGGAAAAGTGTCAGGGAGCCTAGTCCAGACCTGGCACAACCTAGTAAATATGCCTGTTTGGCTGATATTAGGAATGAAGGGCCTGGACTAGGGTCACTACAGCAGGATGTTGCTCCTAGCAACCAGGAAAACAATTCCTGTAGGAAGGAGGGAAATAGGAGTGCAGCAAAGCCCAGACAGATGTTGGTGGTAGGGGACTCTATAATTAGGCGGACAGACAGGGTCATCTGTCACCGAGACCGTGAATGCCAAACAGTGTGTTGTCTGCCGGGTGCTCGGGTTCGGCATATTGCGGATCGGATAGACAGATTGCTGGGTGGGGCTGGGGAAAACCCAGCGGTCATGGTGCACATTGGTACTAATGACAAAGTTAGAGGCAGGTGGAAGGTCCTTAAAAATGATTACAGGGAACTAGGAGAGAAGCTGAAGTCCAGGACCTCCAAGGTGGTGTTTTCAGAAATACTACCGGTGCCACGAGCGTCACTAGAAAGACAGCGGGCGCTTAGGGAGATAAATATGTGGCTTAGAAATTGGTGCAGGAAGGAAGGGTTCGGGTTCATGGAGAACTGGGCCGACTTCTCAGTCGGCTACAGGCTCTACGGTAGGGACGGGCTGCACCTCAATGGGGAAGGTGCAGCTGTGCTGGGGGAGAAAATGGTCAGACGGATGGAGGAGCTTTTAAACTAGGATCGGGGGGGAGGGAGGGTAGTGGAGCAAATAAGGGGGGAGAGAGAGCAGATGGAGACAGTGAGACGGTAGGGGTCAATGAAGGATTAGGGGGGGATGGGACATACAAGGAACATAGGGAGGCTAGGAGTAATAAAGGTGTTAATAGGATTAAATGTCTACTGGCAAATGCAAGAAGTCTTGCAAACAAAATGAATGAATTGGAGACTCTTAAGCTGGGTTTACACACTGCAACATCTCAAACGACATCGCTGTAACGTCACCGGTTTTGTGACGCAATAGCGATATTGTTTGCGATGTTGCAGTGTGTGAATCACATCAGCGACCTGGCCCCTGCTGTGAAGTTGCTGATCGCTACAAATCGTTCAGGACCATTCCTAGGTCCTTTGTTTCCCGCTGTGCAGCATGCATCGCTACAAAGTTTCAGTGTGTGAAGACTTTGCAGCGACTTTGTTAGCAACTTCCCTTTCAAAAAGCTGCTTATCAACGTCCCCAACAACCAGCTAGGTCGCTCTGCAGGTCCGGATCGCTGTTGCGTTGTTGGCCAGGTTTGCCTGTTTGACAGCTCACCAGCGACTCACCAGAGACTTAGGGAGGTCGCTGTTACGTCACAAAACCGGTGACGTAACAGCGATGTCCTTTGCGATGTTGCAGCGTGTAAACCCAGCTTTATGTCAACCATGGATTATGATGTGGTGGGCATTACGGAAACCTGGCTGGATGAAAGCCATGACTGGGTGACAAATATACAGGGTTATAGTACATTTAGGAAGGACAGGAAAGGCCAAAAAGGTGGTGGGGTGTGTATATTTATTAAATCTAACCTAAAACCTGTGTTGTATGATGACATTGAGGGGAACAGCAACAATGTAGAGTCAGTATGGGTAAATGTACATGGGGAGGGGAATAATGGAAAAATGCTAATTGGAGTTTGCTATAAGCCTCCTAACATACCTCAACAAATAGAGGGTGAAATGCTGGAACAAATTGAAAAGGCAGCTAATAATAATAATCGGGTTCTTATTATGGGGGATTTCAACTATCCAGACATACAGTGGGACATAGAATCTTCTGGTTCTGCTAAAAGCTGTAAGTTCTTATCTACTATTAAAGACCATTTCCTCTCTGATGGTAGCTGAACCGACCAGGGGAGATAATTTGCTAGATCTGGTCCTGTCAAATAGACCGGATACAATTTCAGATCTACAGGTCCGGGAGCACTTGGCACCAGCGATCATAATATGGTAAGCTTCAACATAATATTCAATAGAACATTTCAAAGGGGGAATGCTAAAACCTGGAATTTTAGGAAAGCTGATTTCAACAAATTAAGGGAAGAGCTTAAATGTGTAGATTGGGACAAAGTCATAATAACTGGGGATACTGAACATAAATGGGGTAAGTTTAAGGATATACTACTAGAGTCCTGTAAAAAACGTATACCCTCTGGTAATAAAATGTCCAGGAATAAAAAGAAACCACTATGGATAAATAAGACTGTACAAAGTATAATAAAACAAAAACAAAGGGCATTTAAAATCTTAAAGGCTGAGAATACAGAAATAGCATTTCAGAAGTATAAAGATATCAATAGGAAATGTAAAAAAGAAATCAAACAAGCAAAATTAGCTACTGAAACAAAAATTGCCAATGACATTAAAATAAATCCCAAAATCTTTTATAAATACATTAATGCCAAAAGGAAAACAAAGGATAGTATCGGCCCCTTAAAATATAATAACAAGTTAGTTATAGAGGACAAACAAAAGACTGAGATATTAAATAGGCATTTCTCATCTGTATTCACCAAGGAACTGACTGTACCAGGGATCATTCAACAAGTGAAAAATCAAAGTTCACCACCCGATATAATTAATTTAACACAAGATGAAGTACGCCTACGTCTGAGTAAATTAAACATTGACAAATTCCCAGGGCCAGATGGCATTCATCCACGAATATTAAGGGAATTGAGCTCCGTAATCGACAGACCGCTGTATCTCATCTTTTTAGACTCACTTGTAACAGGGTTGGTGCCTCAGGATTGGAGGATTGCTGATGTGGTACCGATATTTAAGAAAGGTAAGAGGGTAGATCCAGGCAACTACCGTCCAGTAAGCCTGACATCAGTAGTATGCAAAGTTTTTGAGGGCATTTTAAGGGATGACATGCAAAAATATATTGCAGAAAATAATATAACTGACAAACAGCATGGATTCATGAAAGATAAGTCGTGTCTAACCAACCTGTTGGGGTTTTATGAGGGGGTAAGTTCAAACCTGGATATTGGTAATGCAGCTGATATGATTTATTTGGACTTTGCAAAGGCATTTGGTACTGTACCACATAATAGCCTTATACTAAAGCTCCAGAAGCAAGGACTAGGGGACACAATATGCAACTGGGTAAGGAATTGGCTAAAAGGCAACAAAGAGTAGTCATAAATGGTACATTCTTTAAATGGGCTATAGTCAGCAGTGGGGTGCCGCAGGGATCTGTGCTTGGACCGATTCTTTTTAATCTCTTTATTAATGACCTTGTGGATGGGATTGATAGTACAGTGTCAGTCTTTGCCGATGACACCAAACTATGTAGGATATTAAAAACTGACCTGGATAGTACAATATTACAAAAAGATCTGGATAAGATGTTAGAATGGGCAGATACTTGGCAAATGAGATTTAATGTTGATAAATGTAAAGTAATGCACCTAGGACGGAGTAATCCTATAGCTGCGTATACATTAAATGGAAGTAAACTCGGGACTACAGAACAGGAGAAGAATGTCAAGCAGCAGCTGCTAAAGCAAACAAGATTTTAGGGTGTATAAAAAGAGAGATTAGATCCCGTGATCCCAACGTATTGTTACCCCTCTATAAATCACTTGTAAGGCCACATCTGGAATACGGGATCCAGTTTTGGGCTCCACATTTTAAAAAGGACATTCAGAAGTTAGTCAGTTCAAAGGCGGGCAACTAGACTATTACAAGGAATGGAAGGCCTCCCATATGATGACAGGTTGAAAAAGTTAGATCTGTTTAGCTTAGAAAAAAGACGTCTCAGAGGAGATCTCATTTATATGTATAAATACATGTGTGGTCAATATAAAGGACTGGCACATGACTTATTTCTTCCAAAGACAGTACTAAGGACCAGGGGGCACTCACTGCGAGTGGAAGAAAAGCGATTCCAACAGCTAAATAGGAAAGGGTTCTTTACAGTTAGAGCAGTCAGACTGTGGAATGCCCTACCACAAGAGGTAGTAATGGCAGATACTATAACAGCTTTTAAAAAAGGGCTGGATGATTTCCTCAGTACACAAAACATTGTTGGTTATAAATGACTTAGTGACTAAATGTAGAACTGGTGGAGGAAGGTTGAACTAGATGGACCTAGGTCTTTTTTCAACCTAAGTAACTATGTAACTATGTAACTATGATGTCTTATTCCAGCAGTATCCACATTTTTCTTAATATGTAAATGAGCTGTTAAGATATATGGGTCAGACATGGATCTCTCTGAGAATTTGCCTCCATGGCTTGTTTTAAATGAAAGGGAGTGTTACCAGTGTGAGACATGTAATAACGCAGTGTTAGACATGTAATAACGAACAGTCTGCTCTCCTGAGCTACATGTTTCACACTTCCCCTTTTATTTAAAATAAGCCCTGATGGCAGATTCTCAAGGAGATCAGTGTCTGCACCACATCTCATCTACCATATATTTCAGACTATAAAACACACCTAGGTTTTAGACTAGGAAAAGAAAAAAAAAAAGGGAAGCAAAAACCTGCTACTTGATGCACTGTTAAAAGGAGGATCTGCTGCTGATACTGTTATAGGGTAAATGTCCCCCATTTCTGTACTACTGTTGTCCCCCCCCCAAAAAAAAAAATCCTGGGCTTTCTCCTTATCTTCCATTGTAGTATATACAGCTCTGGCAAAAATTGAGACCACTGCACAGTTTTATAAAAAAAAAAATAAGCTTCTCTACATGTCTGACAGCCATTCCATTCCAGTGTCAGTTGAATTCCAAACAGGGTACACTTTTCTACTTAATGTGCTTCTTATTAGGTGATCACCTGAACCAAATCTTATTTAATGAGGGAAACTATAACAAAACACTGCTGTGGTCTTCACAATCCTCTTGCAATAGGACAAGCTGGATGGCAAAACAAGTGCTTGTAAAATCACAAAAGTAATAGGAATGAAAAAATAACTTAACCATGCCAAAGGAGTTGAAAAGAAAAGTGTTGAGTGAGGGAAAAAAAGGGCTCAATTCTGGCTTTACTAGCAAAAGGATACAGTGAGCGTCATGTTGCCTCCATCCTTTAAATTTCTAAGACTGCAGTCCATTACATCAAGGTCAAGCAGCAGACATTGGGGACAACAAAGCTACAGACCGGCAGAGGGCGAAAGCGACTCTCCACTGACCAGGATGACCGTCATCTTATTCAAATGTCACTCAGCAACTGCAGGATCACATCAAGTGACCTACATAAGGAATGTCAAATCGCAGCTGGGGTGAAGTGCACGGTAAGAACAGTTTGTAACAGGCTCCTAGAGGCAGGGCTTAAGTCATGTAAAGCTAGAAGAAAGCCTTTCATCACTGAGAACCAAAGGAGAGCCAGGCTGAAGTTTGGCAAAGACTATATGGATTGGACCATAGAGGACTGGAGTTAAGTAATCCTCTCTGAGTTTAATTTCCAGCTTTGACCAACACCTGGTCGTCTTATAGTTAGACGGAGACCTGGAGAGACGTACAAGCCGCAGTGTCTTGCACCCACTGTGAAATTAGGTGGAGGATCAGTGATTATCTGGGGATGCTGGAATTGGGCAGATCAAACTTTGTGAAAGACGTATGAATCAAGCCGCATACGTGGTTATCCTGGAAAAAAGTTGCTTCCTTCTACTCGGGCAGTGTTTCTCAACTCTGCGGACTTTACCCCTCCCCCCCCAGCAGGACAATGCGCTATGCCACACAGCTAGGTCAATCAATGTGTGGATAAAGGACCACCACCGCAAAACCCTGTAATGGCTAGCCCAATCTCCAGACCTGAACCCCATTGAAAACCTCTGGAATGTAATCAAGAGGAAGATGTATAGTCACAAGCCATCAAACAAAGAGCTGCTTACATTTTTGCACCAGGAGTGGCATAAGGTCACCCAAATGCAGTATAAAAGGCTGGTGGAAAGCATGCCAAGACGGGGGGCGTGGCCTGACTGGAGCAAGGAGCAGACGTGAGGCTGGAGAGCTCTGCTAAAAAGTGAAAAAACCCGAAGGCATCGAGTTGTTTAAAGCTCACCCAGCGGTGGGACCTGTCCTCTGGTGACCACAGCATTGAGGGACCCTCTGTGCAGCAAGCCCTGGGGATATCTGTGGAGAGGAAAAGTTGCGGCCTAGTCCACACGAGGAAGCCTCGGCCTGGTGGAAAGCTCTGCCCAGGCACAGAATAGCTCCCAGCAAACCTCCTCCCTCCCTCAGAGGTAAAAAGAGCACTCTCCTGACCCATCTCATCTACCTGAACTGCCCAGGAGTCACGGTCTTAGGGATTTCTGCTAGTGAGAGCGGCTGCTGAGGCCGTAGCAGACAGGACCTTATCACCTGCAGCGCAGCCACAAAAATCCTCCCCCCTGTGATGACTTATGTACCGTATGTGATTGGGTCCTGGAGCTGGTGACTGGAAGCAGGGACACGCTGTCCTGCAGAGCTTGTTTGGGACACTGAGGACTGGAGCAGATATACAGGCATACACCCCCCCTTCTCCTCCTGGCAGCAGCTTAAACAAATATTAACCAGATAAGGTCCAGTACTCAGTGACTCTTAATGGGGACACACCTGATTATATTGTGAAGGGGAAACGATCTACATCCTAGCAAGTAGATCATAAGAAGAAGATATCCCCTTACATAGATCTCTTTACTGCTTGTCTCAGGAAGCCTGGTCACTGAACATACCCCCTGGGACACCAGGGTCATACATACACCAGAACCAAGCACCTAACTTAAACGGACTCGCAGGTACTGGGTCTTAGAGGAATGCAATAAATCAATCTCTCTGCTACCTGGGAGAACCCCAGCTCAACCTACAGATGAACATGATAAAACATTCTTAAGTTTGGCCAGAAATCCGCATCAACAGAGGTATATCACGCATCCAAACCCCACAAGAAAGAGATGGACAAATTCATTAACAAGCAACAGAAAAATAAACAACAAACAGAGCAGAGCAAAGGAAGGCAACATACTTCTGACCACAATTCAGATATCTCTGACACCGAGGCAGAACTGCTTGATAGCCCAGACAAGCCAATCTCCAGGGCATTTATTACCAGAATACTCAAAACAGCCTTAGCACCTCTGGCAAAAGATCTATCTGACATTAAAAGAGACATTCACCAACTGGGTCACAGAGTGGAGGAGCTGAAGCAGTCTCGGACGGCCATCATATCCCATGCTCAAGAGCTGGAAGCCAACCTTCATATATATATGATGATCTCATCTATAAAATATGCCACACTGGAGGACCTGGAAAACCGGAACAGACGCAACAATCTCCGGAGTCGGGGTCTTCGGAAACTGTAATCACGGAGGACATCTCTAAAACACTAACTGCCCTCTTCTCAAACTATTTAAATGCTGAAGAAAAACACCAGTTAATCATAGAGAGGGCACACAGAGCACTACGCCCAAAACCCAATCCCAACGATCCTCCCAGACATGTTATCTGCCGAATTCTAGATTTCCGCTTTAAGGACAAAATCTTCCAAAAAGCCAGATCAGACCCTAACATCCAACATGAAGGATCTAACATTGCAATCTTCCAAGACAT
Source organism: Anomaloglossus baeobatrachus (assembly GCF_048569485.1). Classification (NCBI taxonomy): domain Eukaryota; kingdom Metazoa; phylum Chordata; class Amphibia; order Anura; family Aromobatidae; genus Anomaloglossus; species Anomaloglossus baeobatrachus. The sequence continues at coordinate 179,828,463 of NC_134359.1, forward strand.
AGCCCCTTCTAGATTAGCCAAGAGGCGCCTCCTTAAACCTCTCATGGACAAACTGAGGAAACAACAATTCCAATTCCGTTGGCTGTTCCCCTTCGGTATTTTGGTCTCTGCCAAGGGGAAGAAGTTCACTGCAATAATATCTCACAAGGACTTCTCCAACCTTTTGCGCGGTACTGGACATCCCAACATGATCTACTCCAGATCTGAATCTCCTCCAACCTGCTCTACATCTTCCACCACTCCCCACGCAGCAGCCATGGGAAACCGTGGAATATCCGAAAAGTCAACGCCCCAGACGAAGACCTACCAGGCCACCTCTGTCTGAAACCAGACACGAGGCTGTTTGACGGAAGGCGCCTGTTCCATCTGAATAAAGACTGCATATGTGATGAGTATACCTCTGACAAATTTGAATATTTGACCTGTTGTCTCTTGTTCTCTCCCTCTTATCATCCTACAGATTTAAAATGTTTTTCATTTAGGTTGAATTTCTGCGTATATTGTTATATTTAATTATTGGGTTCTCCCTGGCAGACCAAAATTGTCCGCTTATTTGAATGAACCCCAAGAAATCTCCCATGGTTACGGTTCACAAGGACAAGACTGTTATCCACACCATTCTCCTCTCCTATGTCACACCTTCCCCCCTCTATACCCCTTCTCTTAATACACTCTCTCTTGCCTTTCTCTGTGTATCACATTTACATTGGCTCGAGATCCAAGGTGGGAGTGGGTTGAGCTGGGCATCCACACAGTTTAACTATGGCTAAACAACACAACCTGCTGACACTCGCCTCTTACAATGTAAGAGGCCTTAACTCTCCCGTCAAGCGCTCACAAATTCTAGCCCACCTTAAAAAAGAAAAGATAGACAGACATACTTCTGCTACAAGAAACGCACTTAATGCTAGAGAAGTCACCGAACTTTGATAAAGCATTTTACAACAGATGGTTCCACTCATACTCCACTACGAAAAAAGGCAGGGGAGTAGCCATTGCCTTCTCAAAACACACACCCTTTCAATTGCTGGATACCTTTTCAGACAATATGGGCCGATTTGTATTTATCAAAGGGAAAATAGCACATACACTAGTAACAATAGGAAATATCTACACCCCGAACACTAAGCAGGATGTCTGGATATCGAAGGTTTTGAAGGAAGCTAAACATTTTATTGAGGGTACGTTCATCCTGGGAGGTGATATAAATGTGGCCCTTAACCCCTTCACGACCGCGGGCAGTAAAATTACGTCCTATTTTAACGTGACTTAACGACCAGGGACGTAATTTTACTGCCTAAACTTCATTTGATTGCCGTGGCCATAGCAACGGCTTTCAAATGATGTCCCCTGCTGTTTCTTACAGCAGGGGACCTTTGCTTGACCCCAGGGGGGGCGGCATCGCCACCCCCTATCGACGATCGATGTGATTGGCTGTTCAAATCTGAACCGCCAACCACATCGATCGCACTAATTTCGGCAAAAATAATGCCCGAATTAGTGCGATCCTGTGAGATCCAGCTATGAGATGCCGCAGCTGCTGCAGCATATCATAGGTGGACCTCAAACATGTCTCCCCCAGCCCCTGCAGCACTGATTGGAGCGATCGTGCTATGACGCGCAATCGCTCCAATCAGTGTGCAGTGGGGCGGTGTGATTTGCCGGTGACCGCCCTCCCCAGGCCTGTGCTGGCCTGCGAGCCCTCCCCCAACATGTCTGCAGCGTGCAGTGGCTGGTACTTGTGGTACCACGCCACCGCCGCTGCTGCCGCCGCCGCCGCCGCCCTAGCTGTCACCGCTGCTGCACGTGAGTACTGTGCTCACTTTGCAGCCAGCCCGTGCGCGCTCCCGTGGTGCCCCTGCGCGCTCCCGTGGTGCCCCTGCGCGCTGCCATGGTAGCCCCTGCCGTGCCCCCCCCGCGATCTGCTCCCCCCAACCCCCCCCCCCCCCGACATCCCGATCTGCTCCCCCCGCGATCTGACTGCCTCCCCCATTATCTCTGTTCTGCAGCTCCCTCTCCGGTCTCCCCCTCTGCTCTACCCCCTCCCCCTCTGCTTCCCCCCCCCTCTCTGCTCTCACCCCCCCCCCCTCTCCCCCTCTGCTCTCCCCCGACGTCCTCTTACCTGTCTTCACCGGCCTGATCACATCTGCGTCCATCGCTGGGTCCTTCCTGGGCATTCTGCTGATCTGCCTGCTGCTCCTGTAAAGCTGTCCATCTCTCTGCCATCTATTCCTCTGCAGCTCTTCTGGTCAGTGATCCTCCTGCTAGTCCTCTGGGTACTGTGAGTATAACTTTTTTTTTTTTTTCCGTATCCCCTGTCCATTTTTACACCTCATCCGTCCGTGCGTCCCGCCAAGCGCTGATCAGGGATGCAGATAACGGATCGGCATCCCTGCTCAATTTTTGGCGTGACTTTTTTTTTTCCGTATCCCCGACGCTTTTTGTATCGCATCCGTCCGGTTGTCCCGCCAAGCGCTGATCAGGGATGCAGATAACGGATCGGCATCCCTGCTCAATTTTTGGCGTGACTTTTTTTTTTCCGTATCCCCGACGCTTTTTGTATCACATCCATCCGTGCGTCCCGCCAAGCGCTGATCAGGGATGCACATAACGGATCGGCATCCATGGTCAATTTTTGGCGTGACTTTTTTCCATATTTGCGACGCTTTTTGTATCGCATCCGTCCGTGCGTCCCACCAAGTGCTGATCAGGGATGCACATAACGTATCTGCATCCATGGTCAATTTTTGGCGTGACTTTTTTTTTTTTACGTATCCCCGACGCTTTTTTTTATCGCATCCGACCGTGCGTCCTGCAGCGGCCGATCAGTGCACTGCGTCTGTGCGTTTGAAAAGTCAAATGGCGCTCCTTCTCTTCTGAGCCCCGCCATGCGCTCAAACAATTTATTTCCACCACATATGAGGTATCTGCGTACTCAGGAGAAATTGCACAATACATTTTATGGTGCATTTTTTCCTGTTACCCTTGTGAAAAAAAAAGCTACCTAGTTGAAGCAACCGTTTTGTGGTAAAAAAAAAATTTTTTCTTTTCACGGCTCAACGCTATAAACTTCTGTGAAGCCCCCAGGTGTTCAAAGTGCACATCAAACATCTAGAAAAATTATTTGAGGGCTCTAGTTTCCAAAATGGTGTCACTTGTGGGGGAGCTCCACTGTTTAGGCACCATAGGGGGTCTCCAAACGTGACATGGCGTCCGCTAATGATTCCAACCAATTTTGCTGTCAAATGGCGCGCCTTCTCTTCTGAGCCCCGCCATGCGCCCAAACAATTACTTTCCACCACATATGAGGTATCTGCGTACTCAGGAGAAAATGCACAATACATTTTATGGTGCATTTTTTCCTGTTACCCTTGTGAAAAAAAAAGCTACCTAGTTGAAGCAACCGTTTTGTGGTAAAAAAATTTTTTTTTCTTTTCACGGCTCAACGCTATAAACTTATGTGAAGCCCCCAGGGGTTCAAAGTGCTCACCAAACATCTAGAAAAATTATTTGAGGGCTCTAGTTTCCAAAATGGGGTCACTTGTGGGGGAGCTCCATTGGTTAGGCACCTCAGGGGGTCTTCAAACCCGACATGGCGTCCGCTAATGAGTGCAGCTAATTTTGCGTTCAAAAATTCAAATGGCGCTCCTTCCCTTCCGAGCTCTGCCGTGCGCCCAAACAATTGATTTTTACCACATATGGGGTATCAGCGTACTCAGGAGAACATGCACAATAAATTGTATTGTGTACTTTCTCTTTTCTCCCTTGTAAAAATGAACCCTAAAGGGTTAATAAACTTATTGGATGTGGTTTTGAGCAGTGTGAGGGCTGTAGTTTTTAGAATGGGGTCACTTTTGGGTATTTTCTGTCACCTAGGCCTCTCAAAGTCACCTCAAATGTAATGTGGTCCCTAAAAAAAATTATTTTGTAAATTTTGTTGGAAAAATGAGAATTTGCTGATGACCTTTGACCCCTTCTAACTTCCTAACGGAAAAAAAATTTGTTTCGAAAATTGCGCTGATGTAAAGTACACAAGTGGGAAATGTTATTTAGTAACTATTTTGTGTGACATATCTCTCAGATTTATGGGCATAAATTTTCAAAGTTTGAAAATTGCGAAATTTTCAAAATTTTCGCCAAATTTCCTAAATTTTCACAAATAAACGCAAAAAATATCGGCCTAAATTTACCACTGACATGAAGCACAATATGTCACGAAAAAACAATCTCAGAATCGCCAGGATCCGTTGAAGCGTTCCAGAGTTATAACCTGTCAAAGTGACACTGGTCAGAATTGCAAAAAATGGCCCGGTCATTAGGGTGTTTTAGTGGCCGGGGGTGAAGGGGTTAATCCGGAACTTGATTCCTCCACTAACAGATCCTCTATTCCTAAAAAGGCGCTGATGCATATATAAATCCTTGCATTCGGCCCAACTAGTCGATGCCTGGAGACACCTCCACCCAACAGAAAGAGATTACTCTCATTACGCACCTGCACAAAATTCATATGGCCGAATTTTCTACATATTTATTCCTTTCTTAGCTCTTTCCATGATACAACATGCCAAACTTGTTACTAGCATCCACTCGGACCATTCTATCTTAAAACTGTGAATCACACTTGGGGAGAGGGTCCGGAACATGACATAGAGATTGAATGAATCTCTCTTGTCTCAATCTCCGTATAAGACACGTGTTACGAAAGCCCTGAAAAATTACTTTGATATTAACACTCAAGATACAGTCCCTTTTCCTACAGTGTGGGAAGCGCACAAGGCAGTAATACGTGGAGAGTTTATCTCCATATCCTCGTTCTTAAATAAATCCAGAAAAGATGAGATGGCATCATTGTATTCCGAGATACAAAAAATGGAACTGCAACATAAAACCTCTCAGTCACCAAACATCCTCAGTCCCTTAACACAATTAGGACAAAGGCTCAGAGATATCTTAAACAGTCTGCAAAGTTCTACATGAACTGGAGGAATCTCCTCTTTGTACATGGAGACAAAGTATCTAAGCTTATGGTTTCCCTGATCAAAAATGGAAAGCACGTGCGTACATTTATTCTTTAACCCCTTCACCCCCGGCCACTAAAACACCCTAATGACCGGGCCATTTTTTGCAATTCTGACCAGTGTCACTTTGACAGGTTATAACTCTGGAACGCTTCAACGGATCCTGGCGATTCTGAGATTTTTTCATGGCATATTGTACTTCATGTCGGTGGTAAATTTAGGCCGATATTTTTGCGTTTATTTGTGGAAATTTTGCGAAAATTTCGCAATTTTCAAACTTTGAAAATTTATGCCCATAAATCTGAGAGATATGTCACACAAAATAGTTACTAAATAACATTTCCCACATGTCTACTTTACATCAGCGCAATTTTCGAAACAAATTTTTTTTTCGTTACGAAGTTAGAACGGGTCAAAGGTCATCAGCAATTTCTCATTTTTCCAACAAAATTTACAAAATAATTGTTTTTTAGGGACCACATCACATTTGAAGTGACTTTGAGAGACCTAGGTGACAGAAAATACCCAAAAGTGACCCCATTCTAAAAACTGCACCCCTCACACTGCTCAAAACCACATCCAAGAAGTTTATTTACCCTTTAGGTGCTTCACAGGAACCAAAGCAATGTGGAAGGAAAAAATGAAAATTTTTACTTTTTAACACAAAAATGTTACTTTAGCCATAAAATTTTCATTTTTACAAGGGAGAAAAGAGAAAGTGCACAATACAATTTATTGTGCATGTTCTCCTGAGTACGCTGATACCCCATATGTGGTAAAAATCAATTGTTTGGGCGCACGGCAGAGCTCGGAAGGGAAGGAGCGCCATTTGATTTTTTTAACGCAAAATTAGCTGCACTCATTAGTGGACGCCATGTCGGGTTTGAAGACCCCCTGAGGTGCCTAAACAATGGAGCTCCCCCACAAGTGACCCCATTTTGGAAACTAGAGCCCTCAAATAATTTTTCTAGATGTTTGGTGAGCAGTTTGAACATTTGGGGGCTTCACAGAAGTTTATAGCGTTGAGTCGTGAAAAGAAAAAATTGTTTTTTTACCACAAAATGGTTGCTTCAACTAGGTAGCTTTTTTTTCTCACAAGGCTATCAGGAAAAAATGCACCATAAAACGTATTGTGCATTTTCTCCTGAGTACGCAGATACCTCATATGTGGTGGAAAGTAATTGTTTGGGCAAATGGCGGGGCTCAGAAGAGAAGGAGCGCCATTTGACTTTTCAAACGCACAGACGCAGTGCACTGATCGGCCGCTGCAGGACGCACGGTCGGATGCGATACAAAAAGCGTCGGGGATACGGAAAAAAAAAGTCACGCCAAAAATTGACCATGGATGCAGATACGTTTATGTGCATCCCTGATCAGCGCTTGGCGGGATGCACGGACGGATGCGATACAAAAAGCGTCGCCGATACGGAAAAAAGTCACGCCAAAAATTGAGCAGGGATGCCGATCCGTTATCTGCATCTCTGATCAGCGCTTGGCGGGACACACGGACGGATGCGATACAAAAAGCGTCGGGGATACGGAAAAAAAAAGTCACGCCAAAAATTGAGCAGGGATGCAGATACGTTATCTGCATCCCTGATCAGCGCTCAGCGGGACGCACGGAAGGATGAGGTGTAAAAATGGACAGGGGATACAGAAAAAAAAAAAGTTTATACTCCCAGTACCCAGAGGATCACTGACCAGAAGAGCTGCAGGAGGAACAGATGGCAGAGAGATGGACAGCTTTACAGGAGCAGCAGGCAGATCAGCAGAATGCCCAGGAAGGACCCAGCGATGGAGGCAGATGTGATCGGGCCGGTGAAGACAGGTAAGAGGACGTCGGGGGAGAGCGGAGGGGGGGGAGAGCAGAGGGGGAGAGGAGGGGGGTGAAAGCAGAGGGGGGGGGAGCAGAGCAGAGGGAGAGGGGGAGACCGGAGAGGGAGCTGCAGAAGCAGAATAGAGATAATGGGGGAGGCAGTCAGATCGCGGGTGGAGCTGATCGGGATGTCGGGGGGGGGGAGCAGATCGGGATGTCGGGGGGGGGCAGATCGCAGGGGGGCACGGGCAGGGGCTAACACGGGCTGCAAGGTGAGCACAGTACTCACGTGCAGCAGGAGCGGTGACCTCAGCTACGGCGGCGTCAGCGGTGGCGTGGTACCACAAGTACCAGCCACTGCACACTGCAGACATGTTGGGGGAGGGCTCGCAGGCCAGCACAGGCCTGGGGAGGGCGGCCACCGGCAGATCAGACCGCCCCACTGCACACTGATTGGTGCGATTGCGCGTCATAGCACGATCGCTCCAATCAGTGCTGCAGGGGCTGGGGACGACATGTTTGAGGTCCACCTATCATATGCTGCAGCAGCTGCGGCATCTCATAGCTGGATCTCACAGTATCGTACTAATTCGGGCATTATTTTTGCCGAAATTAGTGCGAACGATGTGGTTGGTGGTTCAGATTTGAACAGCCAATCACATCGATCGTCGATAGGGGGTGGCGATGCCGCCCCCCCCCTGGGGTCAAGCAAAGGTCCCATGCTGTAAGAAACAGCAGGGGACATCATTTGAAAGCCGTTGCTATGGCCACGGCAATCAAATGAAGTTTAGGCAGTAAAATTACGTCCCTGGTCGTTAAGTCACGTTAAAATAGGACGTAATTTTACTGCCCGCTGTCGTGAAGGGGTTAAAAGATTCAAACAACAAAAAACTTGCAGACACTGAAGCTACTGCTGATGCCTTTAGCAAATATTTCTCCTCCTTGTATCACATTCGAGAGCATGAGACACCAGAACAAGCAGATAAAAGACAACGGGACATAATCTCTTTTCTGTCAGAACTACGTCTTCCAACGCTCAACACAACCCATATAACAAATCTGAACAGGCCATTTTCTATTGAGGAGCTCCAGTCAATCCTGTCCAAGTGCCCCACAGGGAAAAGCCCTGGCCCAGATGGCCTCCCGATCTCTTATTACAAGACCTTTAAAGAAACTCTACTCCCTCATCTCCTTCACCTCTTTAATGCTGTGCTACAGGGTTCCCCTTTCCAAAACAATCATTAGAAGCACACATTACCCACATACATAAGGAGGGAGAAGACCCTGAAATCTGTAGCAACTACAGTCCGATTTCTCTGTTGAATAATGATTTGAAATTATTTGCCTTGTTGCACTCCGTTTAAGTACCATTCTACCTACACTTATCTCGTCCCCCTCTTCCCTTCACAAAACCCACTTGTTCGGGCGAGAACGCCATACACATACTCCATCTGATGCAGCACGCCCTTATTCACCGCAGACCCTTAGTGCTATTAGGCACTGATGCAGAAAAGGCTTTTGACAGGATCGATTTGGATATTCATGAAAGAAACACTACGGCACTTCGCCTTTCCTACTCAATTCATAAAGGCAATTTTTCAAATGTATACACACCCGACAGCGCGTATTAGGATAAATGGGGATCTTTCTAGCCCATTCAACATTAACAATGGAACGCGGCAGGGCTGCCCGCTTTCTCCATCTCTGTTCATCTTAGTGATTGAGACCCTCATTCAATGAATCCGACAGCACCCGGACATAAAAGGGGCTTCCATAGCTGGAACTATACATAAAGCGGCAGCCTTCGCCGACTACCTTCTTCTCCTGTTGACGGAACCCCTCAAAGAATTTCCGGCTATCTTGGAAATCTTCGAACATTTTGGCTCACTGTCAAATTTCAAAATTAATTTGGACAAATCGGAGGCTTTGGGTATACAGCTCCCTCAAGCAACAATGGATACCCTAAAAAATAAATACCCCTTTAAGTGGCCCCCTAAGTTTATTACCTACCTGGGAATAAAGATATGCTCACATTGGCCTTCTTTAGTCTCTTTAAACTTTTTCCCGTTATTAAAATTTTCGTTAAAAGTAATAGCCTTATGGTCAGCCCCATTTGTCTCATGGATGGGACGTAAAAACCTATTAAAAAGCTTTGTGTTACCAAAATTTAGTTATGTATCACAGATGTTACCAATTCAGGTACCACAGACCTTTTTCCATCAACTATATTTGGAAGGGTAGGCGCCCAAGGTTTAATAATAATACCCTAGTACTACCTAGGTCCAAAGGAGGAATGGGGACACCAGACCCACAAAAATATCACACAGCAGCAATACTATCAATGATAATAATTCGGACTCGCAAATCTCCAAACAAACTTTGGACCTTGATCGCAGACTCCATCAGTCCGATGAACTTCAGACCCATCCTTCACTCGGCAAAACATTTTCTTCGAGACCCGACGATGGGTAATTTAATCTTTAAGAACGCGCTTCAAACTTGGACAAAACATGCAGATTATCTTATTCCCCCACCTTCCCCGATAATCCGAATAATGGATTTGCCGGGGCTATACTCAGATAGCACACAATCACGCACTCCTGATCAGCTTCATACACTCACTACGCCAGTGGAACTAGTGTTAGAGGATGGAACATTAACACCCCTGACTCAGCTTAATAAGATCATAGCCCCAAACTCGCTCAACTTCCTTCAATATGAAAGACTAAAGTTAGCGGTACGGGATCACTTACCAAATGGGCTGCCCCGAAGGGACCTTTCCACTTTTGAATCTATGATTACGCAAACAAAATGCCCTCAAAGTCCTGTCTAAATTATATCAAATACTGCTCTTAAATAAGCTCCCGCAGAAACGGGCATTCATATCATTATGGGAAAAAGATCTAGGCAGGAATTTTACAGAAGGAGATTTGATCCAAATTGATAAGAGATCATTTGGCCCATCACATTGCGTGAAGGTACAGGAAAACTCATACAAATTAGTTACCAGATGGTATGTATCACCTTCTCAAACTAGCACATGGTTCCCTTCTTCTTCAGAGTCATGTTGGAGGTGCAATAGAGAACGACGTACATACTTCCATATTTGGTGGCAGTGCGACCAGTTGCAGCCCTTCTGGGAAAATGTGATTACCTACACCAAGCGGATCTGTAAACTGTCCTTTAACCCCGAAATCAGCCTAATCTTCCTGAACTTAGCAACCCACAAAACACTCCGAACAAAACTCTCCTCCTATTCCTACTAGCAGCGGCCAAACTGCTCATTCCCCCCCCCCCTTTGGCGCTCGATAAGTATACCTACTATCCAAACTTGGATGCTCAAAATCGACCAGTTATATCATATTGAAGAGCTGGGAGCTTTAGCTTATCACTCTCAAGATAAATTTAGACTCATCTGGGCCCCCTGGTTGAAGTTCCGAGAATCCTCTTTGAATTGAGTACTTTGAATTGGTGGCGTCTTGACCTGCTCCCACCCCCCTCCCCTTAGCCAGCCATGATATATTTCTTATCTACATTAAACCCCACTCACACCTCCTGTCTCTCACTATCTTTTTGAAACCATCCTTACCTTTCTTTACACCCCTTCATCCTATTATTGACAGGTTTTACATATGTTCATTTCACGAATGTTGATTATTCACAAAAGTTTATTGTTGATTTTCACATGGAATGCAATGGTAAACACACCTAACTGAGGTACTTCAGACAAGGGAAGAAAAATTATCCAGAACTGTGGACCGAACTTTGGATCTAAATCCTTCCCTCCAGGATTCGAGTGCCTTTATATTTTCTCACATTTATTCATTGTTTTATGTTACGTTATATCAATTTTTTGCTCTGAACAATACTTGGAAGGTGTGCATTGTGTTTCATATGCTATTTTTCACTATAATAAAAAGAATATTGAAAAGGAAAGCATGCCAAGACGCATGAAAGCTGTGATTTAAAAATCATAGATACTCCACAAAATATTGATTTCTGAACTCTTCCTGAGTTAAAACATTAGTATTGTTTCTAAATGATTATGAACTTAATTTCTTTGCATTATTTGAGGTCTGAAAGCTATGCAGTTTTGTTATTTTGACCATTTGTCATTTTCAGAAAATAAATACAAAATTTTTTGCTTGGAAATTCGGAGACATGTTATCAGTAGTTGATAGAATAAAAGAACAATTTACATTTCGCTTAACCCCTTAACGACCCATGACGTACTAGATACGTCATGGATCGTTTGCCGGTAAGCCCCCCTGCTGATATGTGTGCCTGCTAGCCGCGGGTGGAATCGCTTCCACCCGCGGCCATTAACCCCTTACATTTCGCTGCCAAAGTCTTGGCAGCGATATGTATATGGGCGCCGCCATGACAGTGACTTACCCCGCCCCCGCCGGAAGTCACGTGACATGATCACGTGACTTTCGGCGGTTGCCATGGTAGCACAGGGTCATGTGATGACGCCTGTGGCTAACATGAGTCACTTCCTCTCAATGCCGGAATACAGCCGGCATTGAAAGTGAAACAGCAAATCTGCAGTTCCCAGCTCTGTAGCTGAGATCTGCAGAATAGTGCAGAGCGATCGGATTGCTGATCGCAATAGCCCCCTAGGGGGACTAGTAAAATAAAAAAAAAAAGTTTTAAAAAATTAAAAAAAAATAAAAAAAAATAAAAGTTCAAATCACCCCCCTTTCACCCCATTGAAAATTAAAGGGTTAAAAAAATAAAAAATACACACATATTTGGTATCGCCACGTTCAGAAATGCCCGATCTATCAAAATATAAAATCAATGAATCTGATCAGTAAACGGCGTAGCGGCAAAAAAATTCCAAACGCCAAAATTACGTTTTTTGGTCGCCGCAAAATGCAATAACAGGCGATCAAAACGTAGCATCTGCGCAAAAATGGTACCGTTAAGAACGTCAGGTCGAGACGCAAAAAATAAGCCATCACTGAGCCTCAGATCCTGAAAAATGAGAACGCTACGGGTTTTGGAAAATGGCGCAAAACGTGCGCCACGTGTTTCGGACAAGCTTGTGAATTTTTTTTAACCCCTTAGATACAAGTAAACCTATACATGTTTGGTGTCTATAAACTCGCACCGACCTGAGGCATCATACCCACACATCAGTTTTACCATATAGTGAACACGGTGAATAAAATATCCCAAAAACTATTGTACAATCCCACTTTTTTTGCAATTTTTCCGCACTTGGAATTTTTTTGCCGTTTTCCAGTACACTATATGGTAAAACTTATGGTTTCATTTAAAAGTACAACTCGTCCCGCAAAAAACAAGCCCTCATATGGCAAGATTGATGGAAAAATAAAAAAGTTACGCCTCTCGGAAGAAGGGGAGCAAAAAACAAAAACGGAAAGTGCCCGGGGGCTGAAGGGGTTAAAAATATACATATAAAGAGTAAAATCAGAAAACCTGAAAATTTTGCAGTGGTCTCTTAATTTTTGCCAGAGCTGTATGTCCCTGATCTTGTTATATATGTTCTCCATCCTGGGCCCCTTCCTGGTAAATACTGTACATTCCCTATATAATAATAATAATAATAGCTTAAAAATATAAATTTAACTTCACCTGTATTTGCCGTGTTAGCTGTTCTTATAAGTCAAATAAAAAAAATCAACAGGGCACAACAATCTTTTCTTCATTCATTTTTTTATATCTTTATTCGATTTAAAATTTCTTCAATTCAACCTTAACAATAATGATCACTTCATACCACAGTGCAGGATAAATACAAATGCTTCTTATTGCTGTATAGTTCATCCAGACAAAATTGTTAGATATCAAATAAATATATTTCATTATTCCATACAATAGTTTAATACTTTGGATTAAAGACACACAAATGTCATCTTCAATAAAATAACGCTGCAATGACCCCAAAATAGGATCAACTTGTGCATACGTATAACTATACAGTTCCATTTTATAATCCATGCAGGGTGCGGCGGATCCATGTGGCTCAGTTACAGGGAAGAGCTGTAGTGCAGTATATGGTATCAGCATACCACCATATCAGCCTTCAGCCGGGGTCACACTAGCGCATGGCATCCAATGTGAGAGAATGAGAAGCGATATGCTAATTACCCTTGGCTCTCACTGCTGCGAGTGTGAACTGGGTGTTATGCAACTGTGATTCAATCTTGCGATCAGAACACAGTTGTGGAAAAGAGGGAAAGCATGATCTCTCAATCTTCTCCATGGTCAGCCTGCGCATATATCGCACTGCACTGTGAAATCCGAGTGCAGCGCAATTTTTCACTGGCATCTATAGACTTGTATGGGTACAAGTGATGAGAGACTCGCAGACGATCGCATCATGCTGTGATTATTTGACTTTTTTTTTTTTTATATGTCCGATTTAGGGCTGAGGAAAAAACCTCAGATCTGAGCTGCAGCATTGTCTTACATGGGGCCGAGTGCAATGCGTGATTTTCTCACAATTGATTCGTGCGAGTCATGCAGTGTAACTCTAGCCTTCTGCAGAGACTCAACGGACGAGTAAGTCTATGTTCACACAGGGCTTTTTTGTTAAGTTTTTGCTGCGTTTTTTAGCTGCAGATTTGCCTTGGTTTTATGCAAATCCATGCTAATAAAAGGCTGCTTTTTATAGTCCCAGCAAAGTCTGAGATTTCTGAAATCTCATATATATACACACACCAGGTTATTTTTCCTGACTGTTTTGTCAAATACCTGCGTTTTTAGTCATTTTTTTTAAAGAATGAGCCTGTCAATTCTTTGCTGCAAATTTGCTGCGTTTTTATTATTGATACAACTCATTTTGTAAAAAAAAAGCCGCAAATCCGCCCCATATCTGCAGCAAACACTGTACTAAAGAACTCATGAAAAATGCAGATGACTCAAAGGAGATTTCCTGCCACAAGATCAGGTTTTGGTAAGGAAAAAAAACTTATTAAAAAAGCTGTTTGAACATGGCCTTAGAGTGGAGTGAACAGATGTGAACACCTGAGGCGACATTTCTGGGTCCTCCCCCCTTTCTCAAGCTTCCTGCAGCGATGACTCTGCTCCCCGGTCTGTCGTTTCCCCATCCCTCCACAGCGAGCCAGGTAGGTTGGGGTATTAAGGCACCCTCACATTTTCACCACAAATTTGGAGGGAATAAGTTTCTCATAGTCCAAAAAATACAGTACATATAAGAAAAATGTGGAGTTCTCTGGAATAGGACATTTTATCACAGATATCAAGGTATAATTTTATTCAAATTTCTATGACATCCATGCCCATATAGACTGCTTAGGATGGTTGACACTACTGACATATTAGCTTTAATCCCTTCTCTATATTTGACGTACCCATATGTCATGATTGGATAGGGGTACCCGACTGCCTATGAGTTCGTCATTGCGATTGCATGGGGAACATGAGCTGTGTCCGCACAATTGCTGCCGATAGCTCGGCAAACACTATTTGCGAGTTCCGGCTGTCACAGTCAGGGACAGTGACTTTGTCATCCTTGGCTGTTTAACCCCCAAAATGCAGCAATCAGTAGTGATCACAGCATTTAGGAGCCTGGGAGAGAGAGTGCGCTCCCTCTGTCATGCAATCAGGGACCCCTATGACATGATCACGTGGGTCTGATCATTGCCATGGCAATCCAAGGTCATTATGATGACCTCCAAGCTTAGCGAGCTACAGCTTGCTTGTTAGACCGTGCCAGTAGCATGATCTCAGAGGTGATCTGTTCGTGCAGCATTGATAGTTATAGTGTATTGCAATACATTATACCAGCGATCAGAGTAATAAAAGTTAATGTCCCATATACAGTACAGACCAAAAGTTTGGACACACGTTCTCATCTCTAGAACAACTGCTAAGAGGAGACTTTGTGCAGCAGGCCTTCATGGTAAAATAGCTGCTAGGAAACCACTGCTAAGGACAGGTAACAAGCAGAAAGACTTGTTTGGGCTAAAGAACACAAGGAATGGACATTAGACCAGTGGAAATCTGTGCTTTGGTCTGATGAGTCCAAATTTGAGATCTTTGGATCCAACCTCCGTGTCTTTGTAGAAAAGGTGAACGGATGGACTCTACATGGCTGGTTCCCACCGTGAAGCATGGTGGAGGAGGTGTGATGGTGTGGGGGTGCTTTGCTGGTGACACTGTTGGGGATTTATTCAAAATTGAAGGCATACTGAACCAGCATGCCTACCACAGCATCTTGCAGCGGCGTGCTATTCCATCTGGTTTGCTTTTAGTTAGACAATCATTTATTTTTCAACAGGACAATGACCCTAAACACACCTCCAGGCTGTGTAAGGGCCATTTGACTAAGAAGGCGAGTGATGGGGTGCTACGCCAGATGACCTGGTCTCCAGTCACCAGACCTGAACCCAATCGAGATTGTTTGGGGTGAGCTGGACTGCAGAGTGAAGGCAAAAGGGCCAACAAGTGCTAAGCATCTCTGGTAACTCCTTTAAGACTGTTGGTAAACCATTTCCGGTGACTACCTCTTGAAGCTCATCAAGAGAATGGCAAGAGTGTGCAAAGTAGTAATGAAAGCAAAAGCCAGTGGCTACTTTGAAAAACCTAGCATATCAGACATTTTCAGTTGTTTCACACTTTAAGTATTTCATTCCACATGTTTTAATTCATAGTTTTGATGCCTTCAATGGGAATCTACAATTTTCAGAGTCCTGAAAATAAAGAAAACTCTTTGAATGAGAAGGTGTGTCCAAACTTTTGGTCTGTACTGTAGGTACTAAAGAAAAAAAAGTGAAAAGAAAAAAAAATATTTTTATTTTTTTAATTTAAAAAAAAATCAATAAAAAAATGGAAAAAAATATTCCAATTAAATACATTATATTTATGTAAAAACAAAAAAGTATACATCTGATATTATCGGAACAACTTGGTCTATAAAACTGTCACACTAGTTAACCCCCTTAAGTGAACACTGTAAAAAATAATAAAACATAGCAAAATTCTTTTTATCATGCAGCTGACAAAAAAAATGGAATAAAACTCGATCAAAAATAAAAATGGTATCTCTGAAAATCTCATCTTGTCTCGCAAAAAAACAAAGACTTTTCCATCAATGAAAAAATGAAAAAGCTGTAGCTCTCTGAATACAGCAATACAAAAACAATTTTTTTTTTTAAAAAAAAAAAATTATGCTGTTAAAGTGGCAAAACATAAAAATCAATATAAATGTGGTATTACTGTATTCATACTGACTGAAAGAAAGTTTTTTGTTTTTTTTTTAATCATTTCTACAACCCGGTGAGCAGCTTTAACAAATTAAAAAAACTAATTCTTTAATTGCTGTTTCTTTTTGATTAGGTCTCACAAAAAGCAAAATAGAAAGCAATCAAATATTCTTATTGCCGACAAAGGTACCAATAAAAACTCCAGCTCATCCTGCAAAACGCAAGCCTTCACATGACATAAAATAAACTATAGCCTCCAAAATTCGGTGATGCAAAAAGAAAGGAATTGAAAAAGAAAGCTATAAAATCTTCCCCCTCAGTCTAGATAAACAGATTGGAAGGGGAATATGTGTGTTTAGATTACTGCCATTCTTCGTCATCTTCAGACTGTAAAACAGGTGGACGTCACTGCTTTCTGGTAGAGGATACGGTTAAATTGGTTAAAGGGAACCTGTCAGGTGCAATATGCACCCAGAACCACGAGCAGTCCTGGGAGCATATTGCTAATCCCTGCTTAACTGTCCCAGGCTATAATAACTAGAGTTGAGCGCAGTTTGTGGTTCTCCAGTTCGCGGTTCGAGTGATTTTGGGGGCTGTTCTAGATCGAACTAGAACTCGAGCATTTTGCTAAAGCTCGATAGTTCTAGTTACGTTCGAGAACGGTTCTAGCAGCAAAAAGCCAAGCTAATTACTAGCTGGCTTTCCGCTGTAATAGTGTAAGTCACTTTGTGACTCACACTATTATGAAATTTCAGCGTATAGTGTGCGGGAACAGCGCCTTCAGATCACTGCTGCTGGGATAATGGCGATCGACATTTTTTTTTTCCCTTGTCTTCCTTCTCTAAGCGCGCGCGTGTAGTGGGGTGGGCCAGCATGTCAGCCAATCCCAGACACACACAGCTAAGTGGACTTTTAGCCAGAGAAGCAACGGCATGTGTGATAGGATGTCCATGTCACATGTCCCTGCATTATAAAAATGGGTAACTGCCCGTCCGGACGCCATTATCTCTTCTGCGTCTGGGTGTCAGTCACCGCTGGCGTAGCTCCTGTCTCCGATACTGCTGTGTACGCTCTACACACAGCGCTATACAGAATAGGGATAGAAGTTTCTATTAGCCCTTGTAAGGGCTAATAATAACAGCAGGCTCAGAGCCATAGGTGACAGTCAGGTCCGTGGAAACCGATTTTAACAGCTACAGAAGATAACAGCGTCTGTGTAGCTAAGGTCAGGGACTTCCTCGCTGCATTTCCCCATTAGGAGGGATAGAAAATGAGGCTTCCTTTCCTGTACACTGACCCACAACCCTGCCACTGCACCCTCCTGCCCTTTGCACACTCAAGCTCATTGTTACTAAGCCAGTATACTAGCAAACACTGAGGAAACTTAGTGGCATACAAAAAGTGGATGTTGTACTCCATTTGTGCCCCACTGGTGCCAAGCTATTTCTAACACCTCTGCATTACACCCTCCTGCTCTGTTTTTAATAAGCTATAATAATAGCAAAAAATGCTGCAAGTTAGTGGCATACAAAAAGTGGCTGTTGTACTCCATTTGTGCCCCAATGGGCACATGCCCCATTTCATCATTAGGAGGGATAGAAAGTGAGGCTTCCTTTACTGTCCTGGTACACACAGAACACGGCCACTGTACCCACCTGCCCACTTTTGCCACGCTTTTTAATTTGCCCAAAGAGCTGACACTTTTTCTGCCATCCTAAAATTGTCTGGAATACTAAGTTAGTGTTCCTTTGTTGCCAAGCAAGGTACAACATATGTGCATTCTACACTCCTTTCCATTTCTGGAACATAATTATTAACTGCAGGTAGTCCAGCCAATCTGTTACGAAGGTCCAGGCGTGGATATAATGTTGCCTTCATCCAATGGTGGTTCTCTCGATGTCTGACAGCTCAACAATACCATCTGTTTCCACTTCCAAAACAAGTGACGACCGGCCAATCACACTCCCGCTTACGGGGAAAGGGGTTGAAGTTCATCGTGAAAAAGCATGTGTGACTGCTGTCCCCACAGTTACAGAAGATGAAGAACTCGCAGATGCACTTGATGGGGCAGGCAGTGGTTGCACAGCCCCGCTAGGCCGCATTGTAGCAAAGTGAAATTCCCTTTGCGACTTATGCTTCATTTTAAGTCTTGTATTTGGTGGGATCTATAGTATGCAGCAAAACCACGCAACATGAAAAGCACTGTTTGCAGTTGGGTTCATAAATGATTCTTTCACTTTCCCAAAACAAACAATAAGAACCATGCATTAAATTGAAATAATAGAACAATCTATTCAGTTGCCTACTGCTTGCCAAGCCCTCTGAGTAGCAGCAGTAATTGTGTGTTTGTGCATGTGTGTGTGTGTGTGTGTGCAAAGACAACTTACTAGTGGTGCATCACAAGAACTTCCCAGTTATCTACCTAAACATAGACAAAACACATCACCCACCCTGAATACCCTTGTTATCTGAAGCCTCACAGATAAGGCAGATGATAACAGTGTGAATGCAAACCACACAGCTCTGCAACACAGTCATGTAAATCTTGAAAAGCAACATTCAATGCAAACATGTGTCGCTGTCCTTCTATGATTTAAACTGTACGTGACAATTTGACAGTGCAGAGGCAGCAAGTGTGATTGTCTATATAGTCGTCCTACCCAGAACAGATATGTGTTTTCATAATAAAACAAAGTGTTGCGTGCACGCATTACTGTCTGGGCACAGCCTACTGTACCCGGGTAATGTGATGTCCAGTTGCCATAAATAAGGACTTTACGCTCCTATCATGGTTAACAGTATAGACAGCACCGGAAGAATGTTGGTCTGTGGCACAGGATGCTGCTCACTGGCGTTACGGTACTCCTCAACAAACTCCAAAATGACTCCCCTCAAAATTGAGCAAAGTGTTTCCACGGTTGCTCCTTCCTGTGTGCCGATTTACCCCAGCCGCAGCCTAACTCCAGTGTTTCGCCAACTGAGTATGCTCTGCCTGACTGTGTCATTCCTGAGGCAAAGTCTTAATTTTGGGCTACAGCGCATGCTCGTTTGGACTGTGCCTGAGTTATTCTGCGACCTGCGGCTCAACACACTTACACAGGGCCCTGGTGCTTGACTCACTCTCAGGAGGCCACTAAAACTAACTGCACCCAACATCAGCCCCAGATGTCCCCTTACACTGCAGTGGCAGTCCCCACTGACCGCAATACCGAGAGTGGCGCCACGAAAATACATATATAAAGAAGCAACCTAAGTGTGACCAGACTCTTCCTCCACGTGGAGTCCCTGAAGGTAATGCACCAACACAACACCTGTGGGGCTTCACACTTAGTGCAAAAAGCCTCTTTGCACAGGTACTTGCACTCCGTGCCGGGTCTAAGTCCTGTGTTGTGCCTAGACAGCATGCTGAAGCGGATAGTCTTTTTTTCAGAAACTGTATTTCATGCTACTGAGCATGCTCAGGCACTTACTGCATCAGAGGCTAGGTCGAGTAATGAACTCTTTGGCCCTGCCCCTGATGTGGGGGACCCATATAGACCACAGGGCATCAGGTGTCCTGACATTTTGGCCTGGCCACTCCCAACAGGCTTGCAGAGGGTCGCCCCTATGACTTGTCACCTGATTGTTGTTGGTCAGACGATGACTGTTGAGGTGTTTTGGTTGTGGCAGCCATGAGGTCATCATTCAAGTGGCGGTTCAAAATAGGATGCTAGTTATGCCACTCATGACGTGTCACTCTGCTTTTGTCTCCAGGAGGTGCATTGTGGTCCACCCTGGTTTCGGGCGGACCCAGGTTATAAAAGGGGCTGGAGCCAAGAAGAAGGTGCCCAGTCTTCTATTATGCTCCGAAAGAGCACACCTCCATGTGTTGAACCCATTGCGGCTTTAGGCCAGAGGTAGGCAGGGATAGGTCATCGATGCAGGCCGCCACCACAGTTGGTAACGCAGAACGTTTAAGAACAGCTCCTGTCCTACCAGTCCTGCTAGTGCAGCCCAGTGGCATAAACAGGCCTGCTGCTGCTGATGCGCCTGCTGTCCACAGGTGTGTCCCCTACGCACACGGACAGCGTAACCAATGGCCCCTGTGTTGTTAACAGGGAGTTCCGGGGCTGGGTGGTCGTTTGGACCCTGTCACGCTAACAGGGCTCCAAGTCTCCAGATCCGAGTGGCGTCTAACTCGGTTCAGGCTACTATTTGTTTGAGAGTCAACCTGCTCTGTATCCTCCACCTAACCTTAGAAATGGCCAACCTCTCCTTTTCCATCTGTGAGCACGGTGGACATCGAATGGCGATTGGGATATCTACCTTTTCTCTTTCTTTTCTTCTTAATATTTTTTATATAGCGGTAACATAGTATATACCACCTTATCCAAATCTGCCAGTCCCACCATACCAGATGTTGTTTCTTCAGCAAATGTTAATGTTGCTTAACCACCAAACCCACGGACACAAACTTTTTTAGCCTTTCCAACATACCTGTTCCCCTTTCCACCAGCATCTGTCCTTTTTCAACTCAGTTTGTATATGACCAAAAATGCAACTCTGCAGAGACACCGTACTCAACGCCGTCTCAGCACAGCAGCCAGCCCTTGGTCCCTCAGATGTGGACAAGTAAGACCATTTCCTCCTATCGATGAAAAAGCGTTGAGATTCACTCTGTGCACCACTGGTGTTAAGTGGAAAAGCAGATGTAAGATTGCGTAACACCTTCTGCTGATACTCCTGCATACATGCGTCCCTTTCTATGGCAGGAGTTATTTCGCAAAATTTTGTGTTGTACCGGGGATCTAACAGTGTGGCAACCCAGTAGTCAGCATGACTTGGAATTCATACAATCCGAGGGTCATGTTGTAGGTAGTGCAGCAAGAAGGCGCTCATGTGTCTTGAGCATCCAGGAGGACCAAGTCCTTGGTGTGTTGGTGGCGGAGAGGTGAGAATCGTGCCTCCTTCCTCTGCCCTCTCCCCACAACCTCGCACAACCAAAATGTGAGCAAGCTCTCACTAATCTGCTGAGTCTTCCATGCCCATTGCCAGTTCGTCCTCCATTTCTTCCTGGGCTCCTGCACCTTCCTCAACTGTTTTGCTGATACTATGCTCCCTTGATAAACACTCTCCCCCACCGTACCATGACTGCCGCCAAGGTGCCGCTGACCGTCTGGACCTTGTAGATCTTGTTATCCCTTCCGCATATGACTCCTCCAGTACTTCCTCCCTTCCTCTTGGACCAACACCTGACTCCGAATAATGCTTATAGTGTGCTCCATCATGTAGATGACCAAAATTGTCACGCTGAGAATGTCATCGCCAGTGTTAAACATCTGCGTCGACATTTGTAAACTGTGTAGAACGATGCATATGTCCTTGATCTGACACCACTCCACCAGCGTGATCTGCACCACCTCTGGATCAAGTTAGCCCAGGGTATACGTCATAACGTATTTCAGCAGGACTCGGCGGTGCTGCCACAGACGCTGCAACATGTGCAGATTCAAATTCCTGCGTGTCGGAACATAGCATTTCTGACGTTTAACCGCCAGACCTTAAGACTTCAGGAGCGATGAAAGTTGTTGAGCTACTGTGTGCGAACGATGGAAGTGAGCACATAGTGAGCGTGCCCGCTGCACAAGGCCATGTAGGCCGGGATGTTTTAAAAATTGCTGGAGAATCAGATTAAACACGTGAGCCATACAAGTCACGTGTGTCACATTGGCCTGACGAAGGCACGCTGCCATGTTTGCATCATTGCCGCACACGGCTGTTAAGTCACCACCGTAGTCCACTACGTCATTTTGTACTCCTGTCGCAAGGTGACAACGTGTTCCTTTCGTGCATAGTGCTGATGATGGGAGATGAGTCGACGCCAGCGGCGCAGGCGGACGCAGGTTATGCTCACCCACTGGGATGCGTTACCTTGACATATGCAGAACCAATGGCTGAATGCAGGTGGTGGGTATCTCTCAGATGAAGTACCATCATTCAGCTACAACCAATGGGAAGACACAACACCCTTTTTTAGGCCCCTCCTGTCTGAAGACCACTGCCAGACATAGCTATGAACCTCTGGTTACTGTTACCCCCAGTTTAGTTTTATGAGTTTGTGTGCTTCTTACCTGACTACTTTTCCTGCTTGCTGTTTAGGTACCTCGTTGGCCGATTTGCATTTCACCTCTGCTTGTATTCTGATTAAGTCCTGTCCCTCCCATTCTGTTCCTCTTCCTCAATTAATGTTTTGACCCTGCATGACTACTATTCTCTGGAACTGCATCCTTCCACAGGTATTGATCACCTTGGGCCCTTTGTAATTCAAAATCACTGTATAGGGGTTAAAGGGTTTCAGGGTTCTGGGGGTCCAGCTTGGTGAGTGGGTTCCCTCTAGCCTATCCTTTACAGCCCGTCTGAGTGTGTCGATCCAGGCAGGCGTTACACCGTGCCCTCGACAGAAGGACATGTAGGCCGGGATAGTGTTTTAAAAATTGCTGGAGATTCGGATTCAACACGTGAGCCATACAAGGCACGTGTGTCACATTGCCCTGAAGAAGGGCCGCAGACTGTTTAGCATCATTGTCGCACCCGGCATTCCCTGGCTGCTGGTTGAGTGGAGACAACCATTGATGAAACTCGGTCTCACTCTACAGAGCTAACCGTCCACAACTCCTCAGCGGTGTCTCACATTTCCCCTACATTTCAAAGTAAACATTTGACCGCCTGATGGCCTTGAGCTCTGCTGCCAGCATAGTAAGGAGGTGTGTGGGATTCCTTGGGTGCAGTTACAAGGAAGGGTGGCCTGACCACACAGGGTTTGGGCTGAGGTGCAGGAACAACACGAGGATGATGAGGCAGAAGCAGTGGAGGAACTTGTACATACAGAGGAAGGATTGAAACACACAACTGGTGGGGACGGAAAGACTTGTACAGCAGACACTTCTCCATCTATCACCATAGTTACCCAGTGCCCAGTCAGCGACATGTAACGCCCCTGTCCATGCTTACTGGGCCAAGTATCTGTGGTGAAATTCACCCTGTCACACAGAGTTTCTCAAAGAAGCGGTGATATTTTGTGCGACATGCTGGTGTAGCGCGGGCACGCCTTTGTTGGAGAAGGAGTGGCGCCTGGGCATCGGCTCTTGGGGCACTGCGATGGGCATAAGGTCTTGAAAATCCTCGGTTAAAAAGGTTGGAAAGGCAGCATTTTAGTAGCCAACAGTTTGCAGATGCTGAAAGTCAACCTCTAAGCCTTGTCATGCCCTTCTAAAAGCATGTAAAACACAGCAAGGGGACTCCAACCACAGTCTCCCTCGTTTCCAAAAATTGGGCCACACACCCGACTTGACTGGCATCAGTTGACCCCCATTTTCAAGATGAAAAAGATGCTTTGCATGAAGCACTCTCAAAAATACGCGTGCCTTTCGCCTCCCCTGGCTGACCATGGGGAAGAAAAGTCCTCTGAGAGCCATGACTTGTTCATCTTGGTTCTTTTTTCAAAAGCGAGGGGACTCCAACCACAGTCTCCCTCGTTTCTGCTTATTGGGTCACACACACCCCACTTGACTGGCATCAGTTGACCCCCATTTTCAAGATGAAAAAGATGCTTTGCATGAAGCACTCTCAAAAGTACACGTGCCTTTCGCCTCCCCTGGATGACCCAGGGGAAGAAAAGTCCTCTGAGAGCCATGACTTGTTCATCTTGGTGAACGTTAG
The DNA here is from genome assembly GCF_048569485.1 of Anomaloglossus baeobatrachus. Taxonomy (NCBI): domain Eukaryota; kingdom Metazoa; phylum Chordata; class Amphibia; order Anura; family Aromobatidae; genus Anomaloglossus; species Anomaloglossus baeobatrachus. The sequence goes on from NC_134359.1 coordinate 179,852,195, forward strand.
TATTTCCACATAGTCAGTGGACAGACGCATGTGCTTATCTGTCAGCACACCCCCAGCAGCACTGAAGACACGTTCCGAGAGAACGCTGGCTGCGGGACACGACAAGATCCCCCAAGGCGTACGTGGCGAGCTCAGGCAATTTATCCAGATTGGAAGCCTAAAATGAGCAAGGCTCAAGTTGCACAGTAATGGCATCGATGTTCCCTTGCATATACTCCTATATCTGTGTCTCCTCCTCTTTTTCCTTGTCCAGCTCTTTTGTTTTCGCATGAGTATATGTCCTTGTCACTTTCCCATATGTTTGTGTTGTGAGTTGTTTGTCACCTTTTGGACACCTTTTGAGGGTGTTTTCTAGGTGTTTTTGTGTTTGTGATTGCCTCCCATTGTTTCCTATGCGGTTCGAGTGGTTCGCCGAACTGAACTCGAACCAGACCTCCGTTCGGCGAACCGAACTCGAGCCGAACCGCGGCCGGTTCGCTCATCTCTAATAATAACATACATAAAGAAAAAGTATGTCTAACGATCCTCTATGAGATGCTAATGAGCGCAGGGACTATTCGCAAGGGCGTTAGTTCCTGCGCTCATTCCGCCCTCTTAGCATGTTAGCGCGACCACAGTGGCATGCTAATATGCTATTCAATGCCCATTGCTCAGTGTCATCATCGGCAGTGATGTGCCTTCCTGTGTCCGTTGCACCACCTCAGAACGCTGTGCACATGATCAGAAGTCCCCAGTACTTCTGGTCATGCGTACTACACCAGTTTGAAGCCGGCACGCGTACAACCGGCTTCATAGTGCGCATGACCGGAAGTCCAGGGAGCATGCGCACTGAGCTGAAATCCAGCGCTTGGTGCTGTGGCAGCAGAGGTGAGCACGGCCATGCCTCTGTGCAGTCATTAGCATGTTGGCAAGCTCACAGGGGCATAATTACATGCTAAGGTGGTCGACTAGCCACGGGAACTAACGCCCTTATGACTAGTCGCTGGCCTCATTAGCACATAATGAATGATCTTTAGAAATACTTTTTCTAAAGATCTCTTTATCTATGATACTAGATGCTGGGACAGTTGGGCAGGGATTAGCAATATGCACCCAGAACTGCTCGTGGTTCTGGGTGCATATTGCACCTGACAGGTTCCTTTTAAGGATGTCAGATCCACTATGGGCATCATAGAGAAATCCCAGAAGACCGTTGAGGATGTCATGTTCGGGGGGGCCTTGAGCAGAAAAAATATCCTTTTGAAGAGGTCTCAGTGGCGTCTTGGAGGAAAGCCCCAAAGTTGAACATAGCCATCTCAAAAGTGTCAAATCTTTATTTATTTTTATATAGCGCTAACATATTCCGCAGCGCTTTACATACATCAGGAACACTGTCCCCATTGGGGCTCACAATCTAAAGTCCCTATCTGTATGTCTTTGGAGTGTGGGAGGAAACCGGAGTACCATGAGGAAACCCACGCAAACACGGGGAGAACATACAAACTCCTTGCAAATGGAGTACTTGGTGGGATTTGAACCTAGGACCCCAGCGCTGCAAGTCTGCAGTGCTAACCACTGAGCCACCGTGCCGCCCTTGTCCAAGAGATTTGTCATGCCCTTTGTGGATATCTGGGTTCTAAAAGATCTGTAACTGCACTAATAGTGTTAATACACCAACCAATTATTCACTTCAATGAATGTTATTGTATAATCTAATTCACATGCAGTATATGATAACAGAAATGTTTGGATAAATTACCGGTACTTCCCTTTTAGAAGTTTGATGTCATATCCTAGCCTCGACGTGTTTCTCCTGCCTCACCGGTTCATCAGGAGGCTTTGAAAAAGGAAAAAGTTTCCCAGGATGTGTCAGATGCTGAATGTGCTCTTGTAAATAACAACATGTTACATCCATCAGGGCGCCCTCAAAGCCTCCTGATGAACCTCTGAGGTAGGAGAAACATGTTGAGGCTACGATATGACATCAGACTCGTAAAGGGAAGTAATTTATCCAAACATCTGTTATCATATATTGCATGTGAATTAGATTTTTTTTATGCACAATAACCTTCATTGAAGTGAATAATTGCTTGGTGTATTAACACTGTTAGTGCAGTTACTGACTCAATGTTTGGATGCATAGATTCAATGTGAACTGGTTATCAGTTGATTTAGGATATTACATTGAGGTCAGGAGTCTTGTTGTTCAGTAGGGACCAGACATATAGAGATGTTTTTGGACATGTGATTACTGGTGGTTTGGTACTCACATGATGAGAGAGGGACAGTTTAGGGACTTTTAGGGTTAGTCCACGGTGAGCGGGGGTGCTATTTGTGCTGATTAGGGTGCTTACTTCTGCAGGCAGATAGGGCGGGTTATTAGGGGCAGTAGCAGGGCAACTGAAGTATTAGATTGATCCGGTCCGGCAGCCCTATATACCTACCTTGCTTTTCTTTAATCTGTCCTTACTGTGTGGTGTTTTTTTAAGGAGGGTGTTTTGTTTTTTTTTGTTTGTCCGATGACCGTTTTAATGCATATTTAATTATTGATATTTTAGGAATTTTGCTTTTTGTTAACTCTTTACCTGGAATTCCTGGTTTATTCCTATACAGTTAGCTAAGGGAGTTGACAACCATAACAAAAGTGATACATGTGACTTTAGAGCACATTGCAGTGAAGAATGTAGTTATTTTCTTGGACAAGAGCACAGCGTTGTCTTATCTAAACCATCCAGGGGGCACCAAGTCAAGATCATTGATGGCGGAGGAAGAAAAAATATTCAGAGTAACAGAAAAGAGCTTATCACTTACAGGATGACACTTGAAAGAATCAGACAACCTTGTGGTTGACTACTGGAGTCGTCATATGCTAAGTCAGGGCGAGTGGACTCTAAAGCCCCCGTAACATTTAGCGACTTACCAGCGATCCCGAAAATGATGCGACCTGATAAGGATCGCTGGTAAGTTGCTGGGAGGTCGCTGGTGAGATGTCACAAAGCAGACCTTACCAACGACTCCGTAACGATACAGGTCGCAGTAGTGACCTGTATAATAATCTCTGCTGTCATTGGGACCCTGTTACACAGTGTCAAACATAGCGATGCGTCCTGCCAAGCAGGACCTAGCCTTTGAAGAAAATGGCCCAGGACATTCAGCAACGACCGGCGACCTCATACCAGGGGCTAGGTCGTTGCTGGATGTCACACACAGCGACACCGCTAGCAAGATCGCTCACAAAACCCGTGACTCAGCAGAGATGTCGCTAGCGAGACGTGGCCTTAAGGCCGGGGCCACACGGGGCACTAGTGCGATCCTCGCATAACACTCAGCTCACGCTGGCAGTACAGCAGGAGCCGAGTGTCATGCTAGTATCCCTGCGACTGAGGTCAGACTGTGCAAGCGGACCTCAGCTGCGGGGGGCGGGCCGGCACGGAGGAGGAGCGGGCCGGAACGGATGAGGGGAGGGAGGGATTTCTCTCCCTCTCTCCTCCGTAGCCTGCTTTTGCAATTCTCGCTCTGCACGCACGGTACAACGGTGTACCGCTAGTGCAGTGTGATTTTTCTCTTGCCCCATTCACTTGAATGGGTGCAAGAGAAAAGTGTCTCACATTCCAATCACAGCATGCTGCGAATATTTTCTCGGTCCAATTAGGGCTGAGAAAATAATCGCTCATATGCGCTGACACATAGGCTAAAATTGGACCGAGTGGAATGCGATGTTTTATCGCACTCCATTCGCACCATTTTTCTCGCCGTGTGTCTTAGGCCTAAATCGGAAGATTTTCAGGCAGATCTGTACAAAACAGGGAAAGCCAGAGATGGATCTGTTTGCAACCAGAGATAATCGCCAGGTAAACATGTTCCTCTCCTTGGATGCTGTCATGCAGAGGTGGAATTTCCATCTGGCGTACGCTTTCCCGCTGATTCCACTAGTGCTGAGAAAGATTCGGGAGGATAGACCAGGGTCATATTGGTTGCCCAAGGAGAGCTTGTTCTAAATGTGCACCCCACATATTGCACTTGACAGGCATTTTGGGGGGACCCTACACTTATTGTTTTATTTGTATACCACGATACTGACCCGCAGACGGTTCCTGTGATTGGAAGCAGTCAGACGCTGTCACACAGGCTGGGGGCGTGTCTGACTGTAACCAATCACAGACAGCTGGTGGGTGGGGAAAGCAGTGCATAAATAATGCATGGCCCAGAAGTGCATAATTTCCCGAGTGGTGCTCATTCTGGATCAACACCCGGGCCAGGCACTCGGGTAAGTTTTTGAAACCGAGCTGATCCGGACTTTTACAGTCTGGGTCCGCCCATCACTAGTGAGAACTAAATCTATCAGATAGCGACAGCATATCTTAACAATATGCCATAATTGTTCCAGTTGAGAGAACCATTTTAAGACGCCTACGTATGCTAACATTTCTTTGTTCCCTGATGGAGGCTGGAGCTCTGTAGCTCGCTAACACTTTATGCACTTGAATGTTTTGCATAATGTTTATACACAGTGTAAATAAAGCAATCTTTTTGAATATTTTGCAAAACTTCTCTTCTTTGCAGGCTGAATGTCACCCTGAAACATGCACACAGATGACTGCCACAGAACAATGGATATTTCTTTGTGCCGCTCACAAGACCCCAAAAGAGGTGAGCTCTTTATTCGTTTTAATGTTGTCATGTTAAAGTGGTTGCTCAGGCATATGTATTAATGACCTATAGGACTAGCTGTACTACTCGGTGTTGCCCGGAATAGTAACTAAGTGTCTCCCTCGCTCTGGCGTGCCTCCCTCGCTCTGGCGTGCCTCCCTCGCTCTGGCGTGCCTCCCTCGCTCTGGCGTGCCTCCCTCGCTCTGGCGTGCCTCCTTAGCTGTGGCGTGCCTCCTTCCAAAGCAGAGAGGTGGGTTTCCGACATTCAGGAACCCCATCAATCAACTGATGTTTACTGCTATGGCGGCAGCCAGATGTAAACATTTTCAATGAATCTCTTAAGTGCAACAGAGCCTCAGAAACGCGTAGGAATGATCTAAATAAAGAGAATATTTTGACTTATACATGCTCGTGGTTTTTAGCGCGGCAATAAACCCGTTTTCTCCAGTCCTTCATATTCAAAATCTGCTCTATAACGGGGCCGCTGCAGAACCACCCAAGCGCTCATCCATGCTAATAAAGGGGTTGTGACTGGCACAACCCGGCCAGGTGAGTGCACTGTTTTTATCCTCTTTCACTCTGTAAACCGGGTAAAACCCTATTGCGCCTTTCTTGTCTCCCCCACTACAGCACTTAAGTGCAACAGTAGCAGCTGCTGCTAGGTACTACAGCACAATGCCTATTTCCCTGAATAGGAGCTGAGCTGAAATAGTCAGCAGCGTCCCTTGCACTTTGAATGGAGCTGTGCTTAGTAGCTCCGCTCATGGTGTTTACTTTCTGCTACCACTAGAACAAATAACATCAGATCGATGGAAGTGCTGGTTGTTGGATTCCCACAAATCTATTATTGATGACCTGTCCTGTGCATTTGTCATATAATACCTAAGTCCAAGCAACCTCTTTGATATATTAACCAATTTAGATGCCCTCTTAATCAAGACATTAAAGGGGTTTTCTGACATACTCAAAAATTGGGTTGTTCACGTGACCGTTGTAGCATGTTATTAGCATTACTGGTGCCCCACAAAATTCATTGATTGGCTGCAAAGGTCAAGTTGGTAGTGCTTAGTTAGTAGGGAAGGAGGTAAAAATAGCTGCATGGGAATATTAGATTGACAGCTGTTTAGAAAGCCTCCAGTCTTCCTTTGAAGACTATAACTTCACATCCAATAAGTATTGGAAATTATCTGAGTACCATATTTTTCGGACTATAAGACGCACCTGACCATAAGACGCACCCTGGTTTTAGAGGAGGAAATAGGAAAATAAAATTTTAAGCAAAAAAATGTGGTCATGACACACTTATGGGGCAAGGATCTGCTGCTGACACGGTTATGGGGTAATGTCCTGCTCATATATACTCCCCAGCCTGCTATATACTCCCCAGCCTGCTCATATACTCCCCAGCCTGCTCATATACTCCCCAGCCTGCTCATATACTCCCCAGCCTGCTCATATACTCCCCAGCCTGCTCATATACTCCCCAGCCTGCTCATATACTCCCCAGCCTGCTCATATACTCCCCAGCCTGCTCATATACTCCCCAGCCTGCTCATTTACTCCCCAGCCTGCTATATACTCCCCATGCTGCTCATAATATACCCCTATCCTGCTATATGCCCTCATCCTGCTCATATACTCCCCATGCTGCTCATATACTCCCCAGCCTGCTATATACCCTCATCCTGCTCATATACTCCCCAGCCTGCTATATACCCTCATCCTGCTCATATACTTCCCAGCCTGCTATATACCCTCATCTTGCTCATATACTCCCCAGCCTGCTATATACCCTCATCTTGCTCATATACTCCCCAGCCTGCATCCTGCTCAAAAACTCCCCATGCTGCTCATAATATACCCCTATCCTGCTATATGCCCTCATCCTGGTGTATGGCCGCATCCTGTGGCACATAAAAAAAAATAAACGTTCATACTCACCTCACCTCACTCCCTGCAGCACCGCTCCTCTTACCGTCTGTGTCAGCGGCAGCGCCGCTGAATGCAGCCGTCCCCCTGCAGCATCGCGATGTCCTCCGGTGGTCTGTGCCGGCGGCTGCGTGTGGACACATGCGCACAGCGATGACGTCATCGCTGTGCGCGCCGCTAGTCACGCAAGTCAGCTGACCGGACAGACGGGAGGAGGAGCGATTCTGCAGGGGAACGGTGAGTAATCTGTACTGATTCACTGCCCCCCCCACTGATGATGATGCGCGGGGGGCAGTGAATACAGCCGCACATGATCACTCCAGGCTGCAGTTGCCAGGGGTGATCATGCGGGCCGGCTGTTTATCCCTGCCCATCCTCCCGCCCACCTGTCAGTGCCTGCTTCACCGCTGAGAGATGGGCGGGAGGATGGGCGTGCATATTAAATGAGCGGATCCACGTGGTCACGGCAGGCTGCTACAGCCTGCTCGTGCCCCTGATGACCCGCTCCACCACAGCACCCTCATTCCCGGCAGCCACAGTCAGACCATAAGACGCACCCCCAACTTCCCCCAACATTTGGGGGGAAAAAAAGTGCGCCTTATGGTCCGAAAAATACGGTAATGATTGGATCAATACCTTAACTGTAGATTAGAGGTGTGGCTGCTATGATTGAAAGCAATAATCCAACCTAAGGTAGAACTGATGCTTCTGACAGAAACCTTTGGGCTATGTGCGCACTAGAAAAGTGATTTTTCTCAAGAAAATTTCTTGAGAAACTTCTGGGAGTTGAAGATTACCGCACCTGCAGTAAAAAAAACGCACCAAAACCGCGGAAAAATGCATGCGTTTTTGCCACGGTTTTGCCGCGTTTTTTCCGCAGGTTGGTCCCTGCGGTTTTTTATGCTGTAACTGCAATAAATAATATAGAGAATAGATAGAAAATAGATAGATAGACAGATAATGGATAGAGGGAAAGATGGATAGATAGATAGATAATAGATGAGAAAGACCTACATAATGTCCCACCTCCCTGTATATTCTAAGCTGGCACCCTTTAGTAACTTTTATGTGGCACTAAAGGGTGCTTAGCCTTGTATTTAGCCAAAAAATAAATAATTAAAAAAAAAAACGACGTGGGGTTCTCCCTATCTTTTGCAGCCGGCTAGGGTAAAGCAGACGGCTGCAGACCACAGCTGGCAGATTTACCTTGGCTGGTAATCCAAAACAGAGGGCACCCCATGCTGTTATTTTACATTAAATAAATAATTTAAAACAAAAAACGTGGGGTCCCCCCCCCACATTGGATCACCAGCCAAGGTAAAGCGGACAGCTGGGGTCTGGTATTCTCAGACAAGGGAGGTCCACCGTTATTGGACACTCCCCAGCCTAAAAATAGCAGGCCACAGCCGCCCCAGAAGTGGCGCATCCATTAGACGTGCCAATCCTGGCGCTTTGCCCCAACTCATCCCGTTGCCCTGGTGCGGTGGGAAACTGGGTAATATATGGAGTTGATGCCAGATGTGTAATGTCACCTGGCATCAGGCCCTGGGGTTAGTGATGTCTTGGCATCTATCAGATACCCGACATCACCAACCCAGTTAGTAAGAAATAAAAAATTGACAACAAAAGTTTTATTTGAAAAAACACTGCCTAAAACATTCCCTCTTTCACCAATTTATTGAAAAGAACATTCAATTCCAGGTCCGGCGTAATCCAATAAGGGGGTCCCACGACGATCCATACCATAGTCACTGTCCCAGTCAATGAAGAACAAAATGTTCCCCATTGGCTGGGAGAGTAGTGCAGTGACCTGAGCTAACATCAATAGGTCAGCCCAGGTCACTGCAGGGGACACGACGAGCGCTGCTGTCAGGAGGTTAGATGAGATCATTACCTGCAGTGACGATCTCCTGCTCTCCTGACGTCAGCGCTGTCACTGACTTCTATGCCCGCCGCGTTCTCAGCAGTATCGCGAGAGCCTGTGACATCAGTGCTAGTCACAGTCTCGGGCGGCCCCCGAGACGGGCATAGAAGTCAGTGACAGCGCTGACGTCAGGAGGCAGGAGATAGTCACAGCAGGTAATGATCTCATCTAACCTCCTGACAGCAGCGCTCGTCGTCCCCGCGGATGCCTGCACTGCAGTGTGAGAAGCTGCTGGTACTGCAATGCGAGCAGCCGCGTGGCTGAAGCGGGACACAGACTGCACGGGCACCCGACGGAGGTCACACGGAAGTGCTTCCGTGCGGCGTCCAGGGAGTGTGATGTGTGTGTTTATGCTCTGCTCCGCTTCCTCTTCCTGTCATAATGACATCCCTTCCCTGCAAAACGCAGGCAGTGATGAACATTACCGCAGGTAAACCACGGCTATACCGAGGGTATACCGCACATCATTTGCTACCTGCGGTATTTCGCAATTACATTACAGTGAATGGAGTGAAATACCGCAGGTACCTGCGGAAAAGAAGTGACATGCACATTTTCTCAAGAAATTATGCAGAAAGAATTTTCTTGAGAAAAAAAACGCAGTGTGCGCACAGCTATTTTTTTTTCCCATAGGTTGTGCTGGGAAATGTCTGCAGAAAGGTTACAACCATTTCTCAAGAAATCTCTGCAGCAAAACTGCGGGTAAAAATGCAGTGTGTGCACAGGGCCTTACACACTTGACAAAGCATGCCTAGATAACTGGTTCTGACTCATTTACTTCTACATCTGCTGCTGCTTTTAGCCCAACTGGCTGCTGTAAAACGTCATGGCCAAAAGTATTGGAACCCTTGAAATTGTTCCAGAAAATGAGGTACTTCATCCAGAAAATTATTGCAATTACACATTTTGTTGTACACTTTATTATTTGCTTTGTGGGTATTTGAACAACACAAAATAAAAAAAACTGCGAAAAAGACAAATTGGACATAATTCACACAACTCCTAAAATAGGCCTGGCAAAATTGTTGGCACCCTTAACTTAACCTCTTACCGACATTGGATATACTTGGTACGTCCCGCCTCATGTTGGTATACTCATTGCCGGCTGATTTGAACAGCTGACATGTGAGGCTATCAGGCACGAGTGGATCCGCTCTCCAAAATGTGACAGCGCGGTGTACGTCCCAGCCGCAATAAGCACTCACTCACCCGGCTCCATCGGAAGTCACGTGACGTGGCCACATGGATCCGATGGTTGCCATGGTAGCACAGGGTCATGTGATGACTCCTGTAGCTATCATGAGTCAGTTCCTCTTCCAGTCATCAGAGTGCTGTGTGTCAGAGGAGAGCAGCTTTTCTGCAGATCAGAGCAATGCTTCTCTGATCTACAGAAATAAATGAGTAAAAAAAAAGTTTAAAATCACTCCCCATTTGCCCCATTGAAACTTAAAGGGTTAAAAAAATATACACATTTGGTATCGCTGCATTCAGAAACACCCGGAAACACCCAATCTATCAAAATATAAAATTATTCTGATTGGTAAACTGCGTAGCGGCAAAAAATATTACAAACGTCAAAATTACGTTTTTAGGTCACCGCAAAATGCAATAACAGGCAATCAAAACGTAGCATCTGCGAGACACAAAAAAATAAGCATTCCGTGAGCCATAGATCCCAAAAATAAGAACACTATGGTTTTCGAAAAATGGCGCAAAAAGTGCACCACTTCTACTTTTTTTTTTTTTTTTTATTTTGTGACAAACGGGTTTTTTTTAACCCTTTAAATAACAGTAAACCTTATACATGTTGGTGTCTACGAACTCTTAATGACCAGAGGCATCACCGACATGGCAAGATTGACGGAAAATAAAAAAGTTACGGCCCTCAGAAGAAGGGGAGCAAAAACAAAAACTGAAAATCGCCGGGGGTGAAGTGGTTAATATTTGGTTGCTCACCTCTTGGAATAAATCATTACAATTACTTCCTATAACCATCAACAAACTCTTACACCTCTCAATCGGAAGTTTGGGCCACTTTTCTTTTGCAAACTGCAAGGTCTCATTGAAGCATGTCTTCTCCCACCTACAATTTTAAGATCTTTCCACAGGTCTTCAATGAGATTTAGGCCGGCATCACACCTGGGATTGAAAAATCGTTTCGACTCTCCTGCCTGAGAGTAGGATGAGCTCTGTCCAGAGTGTTGATCCGTGGGCAATGCAATTGCAAAGCGAGTCTGTGAATTTTCTCATGATAGTAGTCCGTGAGCAATCCGTATTCAATCCATATGTCATCCGTTTTTGTTCTCAGCAGCTGTTAGTCATTACAGTCATGTACATGAGCATTTACAGTGTTCTCTGCTACATAATAGAATTGTATTTAGAAAAACGTATGTCACTAGGATGGTCCGTGTGGCGTCCGATTTATTTTTTTATTTTTTTTTTTTCCTCACACACACAGACTTGCATTGGAGAGACTCGCACGAGAAACTCTAGAAATCGCAGCATGCTGCGATATTTATTTTTATTTTGTTTCGTCCTCCTCAATCCGATTTGGGCTGAGAAAAAAAAGCAGATCGGAGCTGCCTCATTGATTAACATTGGTTCGAGTGCAATGCGCGATTTTCTCACATTGCACTCGTGCGAGTCGATCGCAAGTTTGACGCCGGCCTTAAATTCTGACTGACTGCTGGCCGCTTCAGAACTCTCTAGTGCTTTTTTCCATCCATTTCTGGGTGCTTCTTGAAGTTTGGAGTCATTGTCCTTCATTGAAGACCCATGACCTAGGATGCAAACCCAGCTTTCTGACACTGGACACTACATTGTGGCACAAAATTCTTTGGTAATCTTCAGATTTCATGATACCTTGCACACAGTCAAGGCACCCAGTGCCAGAGGCAGCAAAACCTGTTTGAACCTCCATCATATATTACTGTAGGTACTGTGTTCTTTTCTTTGTAGGCCTCTTCCATTTTCGGTAAACAATAGAAGGAAGAATGATGTTCTTTACCAAAAAGCTCTATCATGGTCTCATTTGTCTACAAAACTCTTTCCAAGAAGGATTTTTGCTCACTTGCGTGCATTTTTTAGTGTATTTTTTGTCTGTCAGCAGTGGGGTCCTCCTTGGTCTCCTGCTAGAACAGTTAATTAGATTCACATGTCTAAGGATATTTTGCACGGACACTGATGCACTCTGAGCCTGAATTTCTTTGAAACTTGATTGGAGCTGCTTTTCCACCCTCTGGACTGTCCTGCATTGGAACCGTTGTTTTTTTTTCAGCAGTTTTTCTCTGCTTTTAACATCCAGGGAGATTAGCTACAGTACCATGGGTTGTTAACTTCTTTAGTTATGTTGCGCACCATGGACAAAGGAACATTAAAATCTCTGTAAATGGACTTGTAACGTTGAGATTGTTGATATTTTTGAACAGTTTTGGCTCTCCAGTCCTCAGTCAGTTCTGTTTTCATCTTTCTGTTCTGTATGATTAATGTGGCACACACAGCACGCAATGTAAAGATTGAGTCAATATCTCTCTTTTTACCTGGTTTCAGGAGCAATTTTCATATTGCCCACACCTGTTACTTGCCGTAGGTGAGTTTGATCGAGTATCACATACTTAAAACAAAGTTGTTTAGTCTATCCCATTTCGGGGCTTTGTGTAAAATTGTCCAATTTTTTGATGTTTTGATGTTCTATTACACACAAAGAAATTAAATGTGTGTAATTACAATTTTCTGGCAGAAATACCATACTTCATTTACTGGAACAATTTCAATAAGTCTGCAGCATGTACAGTCTTTCAGTTGTTTTTTTTTTTTTGTTTTCTTTTTTTTTGCAGCATTTTTCCGAAAGTTCATGGAAAAAAAAACGCATAAAAAGGTGGGGGGGGATTTCTGCCCAGAAATACAAATTTGGTGCAGATATTTCTGCAACCAATTAGTCAGGTCAGCGTGCCAACATAGCCTTAAGGCCCCGTCACACACAACGAGATCGCTAACGAGATCGTTGCGGTGGCGGCACAGTTTTCGTGACGCAGCAGCGATCTCGTTATGTGTGACACCTACCAGCGAACAGGCCCCTGCTGTGAGGTCGCCGGTCGTTGATGAATGGTTGGGACCATTATCTTCAAAGGCGATGTCCTGCTGGGCAGGACGCATCGCTGTGTTTGACGCCTATCAACGACCTCCTAACACAGTCCCAACGCCCGCCGAGATCGTTATACAGGTCGCTGATCGTTACTGCGTCGTTGGTAAGATCTGACTGTGTGTCTTGCTAAATTCTTCTAAAAAGGGGGCTGAAAGCCCGTACTTACGAAGCGCTCACTGATATCCTAATCAGGCACGAATACTAATATTCTTTATAGCAAGATACTATTTATTTTAATAGCACATGAATAGTTAATGGTACATAGGCATTTAGAACTATAGTCATAGAATCTTATACAATAACAGAAATATGCATCAACATTACCGTTTGTTGTAGCAATCCTTTCACATCGGAGGGAACTCGATTTAATGTTAAAGGAAACAACATGGCATCTTGCATCACAGGAGCAGTGCGTACACTTCAATGCTCTGGAAGGTTTCCCTTACATTAAGCGAGTCCGGTGTATTTTTATAGGAAAACTTTGTAGGTTGTGTTTAAATGGTCACCAGCATGTGACAGCTGAGTCATGTTCATGTAACTTGACCACAAACTGCTGTGGGCACCAGCAGCTTCCTGCACATTTCCTGCACATTTAGCCAGTTGTCAACTGGCCGACCACAGTTGACCATAGTGTTAGTGAAATATTGCAATGAGCCGTAAATTTCATATGCAAGCTTCCTTAAACCTGTCTTTAAGCCAACCACAAGTTTCCGGTAAGTGGAACTGTAAATGTTACTTCCTCATTATCTGTTTGACATGTATGCTAAAACTGGTGAAAAGTCCTGTTTACTACTGGATCAGTCCCAGAATTATTTGTTGCATGGAGTGCCCACAATGCCTTTATGAGAAGTATAGTTATAAAGAAGGAAATTTTAAGAAGTGCTAGGAGTCAGTGTAATCTAAGAAATTTCTAGCGTTTTTTTTCAAATCAGCCTTTTTTCTGTTACTTCACGGATTGATCACAGCTCAGCACTAGTGATGGGCGATCCCGAACTATAAAGTTTGGGGTCCATACCGCATACCTTGTGTCCATGCATGAACCCCCGAACACTGAGTTCTCAGGAGCATTCATGTTATTGTTCGGGTTTAGTCATCCAGATAATGATAGAAAAGAAAGGAAAATAAAAAATGAAGCAGAACTGTTATACTTACTGAGTCTCCCACACTGCTATAAGTCTACTTACGGGGGCATTCATTACCTCCCATACATATTCACTGCTTCCCCTACCCACCGTCAGTCCCAACGACTGGCCGATTGGTTGCAGTCAGATTGCACTATGTGACAGCGTCTTTGATTGGTTGCGGCCCACAGCCCTGTGCTTATCTTGGCTGTGTATCAAAATAAGAGGAACCCTTTGCAGCTTTTTTTTTTTTCTTTTGCTTCAATTGTTTAACCCCTTCACAACCAGCCGATTTTGTGCTGTTTTTTTTGGGGGGGGGGTTTCGCCATTCTTCTGAGACACAACTTTTTTTATTTTTCCATCAATCTCGCCATATGAGGGCTTATTTTTTGTGGGACGAGTTGTACTTTTAAATGAAACAAAAACAAAATGTGATTGCACGATTGTTTTTGGGATACTTTATTCACAGTGTTCACTATATGGTAAAACTGATGTCGGTGTGATGCCTCAGTTCAGTAAGAGTTCGCAGACACCAAACAAGTATAGACTTACTGTTATCTAAGGGGTTAAAAAAATTCAGACGTTTGTCCAAAAAAAAGTGGTGCACTTTTTGCGCCATTTTCCGAAAACTGTAGCATTCTCATTTTTTGGGATTTATGGCCCTGTGACTGCTTATGTTTTGCATCTCGAGCTGATGTTTTCATTAACGGTACAATTTTTGCGCAGATGCTACGTTTTGATTGCCTGTTATTACATTTTGCGGCAACCAAAAAAATGTAATTTTGACGTTTGGAATTTTTTTGCCACTACGCAGTTTACCATTTAGATTATTTTTTTATTTTGATAGATTGGGTAATTCTGAACACGGCGATACGAAATATGGGTATTTTATTTTTGTGAGCCTTAAATTTTTAATGGAGCGAAAGGGGGGTAATTTGAACTTTTTAGGGTTTTGGTTTTTTTTTTTTAATTTTTCAAGACTTTTTGTTTAAACTTTTTTTTTTTTTTATTTTATTTTACTAGTACCTCTAGGGAGCTAATGGATCGGCTGTCTGATCGCTCATTCATTTCTCCCAATCAGAGCAGCACCGCCAGTACTCGACTGTTTCTTACAGGACCTGAGTCATGTGAGCTACAGGAGTCATCACATGACCCTGTGCTACCATGACAACCATCGGATCCACGTTATCATGTCACGTGACTTCCGGTATCGGCCTGTAAGTAATGTTTTATCGCGATTATAATATCACTGTCACATATTGACAGTGGCATTTAAGGGGTTAAAAGGCATGGGCGGAATGCAATTACACTTGTTCCTGGCAGCCACACATGTCAGCTGTACAAATCAGCTGACATGTGCTGAACGCTGCAGGCTGCTTGCAACAGCCCGTGGGAAATAACACTATGACTGCTAAGACGTAATTTTACCACCCGCAGTC
This sequence comes from Anomaloglossus baeobatrachus, assembly GCF_048569485.1. NCBI lineage: Eukaryota > Metazoa > Chordata > Amphibia > Anura > Aromobatidae > Anomaloglossus > Anomaloglossus baeobatrachus. The sequence continues at coordinate 179,867,381 of NC_134359.1, forward strand.
GTTAAGGGGTTACATTTTTTTTTTTTTTTTTTAATAACAAAAATGTCTCCCACTAATTTTGATATCCAGTCATAAAGCCGAGAGCTGGGGGGCTGTTATTCCCAGGCTGGGGAGGCCCATGGTTATTGGGGCCCCAACCTCCAAGAATGTCGCATTAGTCCATTAAACGTCCATTAGATGTGACAATTCCAGTGTTTTGCCTGGTGCAATGGCAATCGGGGTAATGTAAGGAGTTAATGACACCTCAAAGCTGCCACTAAGCCCTAGATTAGTAATGGGTAGGGGTCTATGAGACCCCCCATTACTAATCCTGTAAGTGAAAAGAAATAAACACAAACGCCAAACAATCCTTTATTTGAAGTAAAAGACAAAAAACACCCTCTTTCTCCAGTTTATAAACTCCCTCCCCCAAACACCCAGGTCCAGTGTAATCCACACAAGGTCCCGCGACGATCCCAACTCTGCTACATATTGAAGGCACATAGCGTGGGCACATAAGAAAACATAACTACCCACTGCGGCTTCAGGCAGACACTGACTGAGCCGCAGCTGTGAGCGGTGACATCACGGAGTTTACCTGCAGTCACAGTTGGAGGTTCTCACAGTACCTCGCCTGTGACTGCAGGTAAACTCACCTCATTGAGTTTGAGACCTACATCTCCTGGAAGAAAGCTGCATTTTTATGTCAATTTATTTTTATGCCACGACAGCCATGTTTGCTACTGAAATTTATATACCAAATTCTTGCTCCAAATCTACATCTCCTGGCAAAAAATCGCTTCAAAACTGGCATATAAACGCCAAGTCGGGGGGCGTGGCCTGGACATGGAGGGATAGAGATGTGAAGTGTCTTTGCTCCTGCCCTGACCCGGGCATTTATAGCACCAGAGTATCAACAACCGGATTTCTGAGCAGCAAATGGGCAATAGGAAAAGGAGAGGAGGCCCCCGACTCACTTTTAAAACACCGGACACATCAACGCGGGACATTAGGAGCTATCTGAGGGATCCGGTGCAGGCAGCCCCTGAGCACAAGATGGCGGACGCAGCGAGGCACATGAGAAGCGTCCGCTCGCTGGGTGCAGCGGCGGCGGTAGCGGCAGCTGAGGATCCGGAGGACGCGGGCGACGTCCGGGCTCCAACTGCTGAAACATGCAGTAATAGGGAGCGGGCACAGGTCAGTGAGGGGCAGGCCGGAGCGCCACCCCAGGCGGGAAGACAAAATGGCGCCGTGGCCCTGAACACCGGCGGGACAGAGATGGCGAACACTGTCTGCACTCAGGCGGCACTTACCTTGGCTAGATCGAGGGAGGAGGGCAATGATGTGGGGGGGGGGTCCCTGACTGTGGAGGTTCCAGCTGGCCCCACTTCCCCCGGAGGATCGCCAGTCACTCTGGGCCTGGAAGCTCGGAAGGGGGAGGGGAGGAGGGCTTCACCCGGCCACTATGCTGCTGCTGGCACGGAGCTGTGCGTCTTCCCTGGGCAGATGGGAACCACTGGGACTGTGTTCTTTAGAGGGAGCACCCCTGTAAGCCCGTGTTTCTCAAATGCTACACTTAATAGTGCTGCTCAAGAGGCCGGGCCCCCTGGCACCAGCGGGGGAATAGGCCACACAGATCATCATTCTTTGCTTCAGATGTAGAGCGTGTTGGAGGGTTTTAGTTGTCATATCAAAAATATTCCCACAAAAGCTGACATGGACTCATATATGTATCTAGATTGGAAAGCTCCTATCGCTCAGAGCTCTCAGGCCTGAGAGACGAAGTACAGCAGATGGGGGAAAGAGTGGGGGCTATTGAATCTGCAGCACAATCTTTATCACTTAAAACAACAGAGCAGGATTCCTACCTTGCTTCTCACAACGCTCACCTTCAGTACCTGACTGACCTTATTGATGACATTGAAAATCGTTACCGACGTAACAATATAAGGGTCCGCGGCCTACCGGAGTCGATTGAATCTGTGGATTTGGACAAAACCTTACGCCATATTTTTAATGCTCTGTTACAAGTCCCACTGGATTCACCCCTGGAACTGGATCGATCACACAGATCTTTGGGCCCCCGCTCCCAGGACCCGGACCGTCCTAGGGATGTCATCTGCAAGGTACACAGATACCAACTCAAGGATGCCATAATGAGGCTGGCTCGCTCGGCAGAAAACCTAAGACACCAGGGACGGAGGATACAACTTCTGCCTGATCTTTCCAGATGGACACTCCAGAAAAGGAGGGCATTGCGTCCGCTCCTGGACTCGCTGCGTCAACGGAATATCCCATATACATGGGGGTTCCCTTTTGGCTTGCGGGTACGACAGGCGGGCAGGATGCACGTCTTGAGCCACCCCGGGTGTGTTCCGGCGTTTGCGGCGGCCTTACGGATTCCGGAGGTGACCATCACAGACTGGCCGTGTTTGCCCCCGGGAGGACCAGGGGGCGTCCATCCTGCGGCGGTACGGGCGAGGAGGAGAAATCAGGAAGAAGTACCCGAAGATCGTGGCTGAGGTTGGACATTTACAAGGAGGCGAAGGTTTATGAAGGTTTATAAGGTTTATAAGTCATATTACTGCAGAAATGTGGTTTGCTTTCTCTCATTACAGGTTAATACACTATTGACAGTTAAGGCTGTATTACATTACCAAAGATATATTGGAGGGGTCTCCTTTTGTCTAAAGGTTGCGGCCCGGGTCTGCGTCGTCGCGGGGATGGTTGGCTCAACTTGATTGGCCGCCGGGCCCCCGCGGGGAACACTCTCGGTGCCATAGTTAAAGGTAAAATGGCCACCATGAAAAATCGTTACTACCCGACCTGGTACCACAGTACTAATGCAGACTCTAGATTCAGGGGGGTGTCCGTGGCCTTACATAAATCATTCCCTGATAGACATAAAGATAGACCCAGAAGGCAGATATGTTATTGTTAAGTTGAGAATCTCAAGCAAGGTGTTCACGGTGGCGGGATGGTATTCGCCCAATGTAGCTCAGTCAAGAGCGGGACGGGGCTTTCTCAGAACCCTTACAGAATTCTCAGAGGGAGTGGTTATTCTGGGGGGAGACTTTAACATGCCCCTAGACCAACAGGTGGATACCTCATCTGGCCGAAGCGCGATCCCCTTATCCCACTTACGGTCCTTTTAAACGGGAGATGCACCACGTACAATTGACGGACGTGTGGCGGGCCTTAAACCCCTCGGGAAGGGATTATACCTTCTACTCAAACCCACACGACTCATATAGCCGTATCGACTTCTTTTTAGTAAGTCAGCACGTCCTTACATGGCGCCCAGTTGCTGAGATCGGAAGCGTGGTTTGGTCCGACCCTGCGCCTATTTTTCTAACAATTTCTCCCCCGGGGGGTCAGACGCGTGAGTGGACATGGAAACTTAATGACAATTTATTAAAGGATACATTGTGCGCGAATGATATCAAGGAATCGATAGAGGTCTTTTTGGCAGCACACGCCGGGGACTCCACCTCCCTACCTTTTCAGTGGGAAGCATTTAAGTGCGTAATTCGGGGAGTTTTAATAAAACATGGGGCACGCATTAAGAGGATGAAGACATTGCAAATTAGCACACTACTTGATGTGATACACAGGCTGGAAACCACACATAAAATAAACAGATCAGCCAGGGTTTTGGCAGACCTCGCTAAAAATAGAGAACACCTTAAGACGCTTCTCAACGAAAAATACCTCAAATACCGCTCTCATTACAAACGTTTTTTATACCAACACTCGGACAAATGTGGCAGACCCCTGTCACGCCTTCTTCACCCCCGCAACAACACATCGTTCACATCGAGAATACAGCGGCGTAGCGGCGCTGATACGAGTAACCCGGTAGAGATCATGGAGGAAATGCGGACATTTTACTCTGATCTCTATAACATTAGGGGACGTCTGGCGGATATGGAGCAGAGTAACCGGATGGAGCGGATCAACGAGTACATCACAGACACGGCATCCACACCGTTGAGGGAGGAGGAGGTCTCACAATTAGAAGAACAGTTTACAGAGGAGGAGGTGGGGTCGGTGATCAAAAGTTCTCCTGCAGGAAAGAGTCCAGGCCCAGATGGGTTCTCCCCGGTATTTTACAAGACATTTCGATAATTGATAGTCCCATTCCTCACAAGGGTTTTCAATTCGGTCTCAGACGCGACTCCATTTGCGGCGCAGTCCCTGGAGGCATTCATTACAGTCTTGCCGAAGCCCGGGAAGGACCCATCTCTGGTTACCAATTATAGGCCGATATCCTTATTAAATGTGGATGTGAAACTATTTTCTAAAACACTGGCCAAATAGACTGGCCCCTCTCCTCCCTTCAATTGTTAATCCAGATCAGGTCGGCTTTGTTCAGGGTAGGGAGGCCCGCGACAATGTGAATAAAACATTGTTACTCATGGCTAATGCGATCTCCTCTTCTTCACCTGTTGGCCTTCTGTCAGTGGACGCGGAGAAGGCATTTGACCGTGTGCACTGGGATTTCCTCCGAGCTGCGTTACAAAAGATTGGCTTGGGCCATCTATTCCTACAAAAAATATTGGCGTTGTATACGTGTCCCTCGGCACGGATCAAGGTCAATGGAGCATTGTCTCGACCCATTGCGATAAGAAATGGCACGAGGCAGGGGTGCCCTCTCTCGCCATTGCTGTATGTGGTGGTGATGGAGCGCCTCGCTAACGCTATAAGAGGGAACCCCAGTGTGCATGGTCTGCGGGTGGATGATCAGACTTATAAGACTTCCCTGTATGCTGACGACTTATTGATTTATGTTTCTCAACCCCACATCACACTGCCCTCCTTGATGAAAGAGTTTGAGAGATTCGGAGAGTTGAGCAATTTTAAAGTTAATTGCTCAAAAACGGAAGCATTGAGCGTCACACTAAGGCCCTCTGAGGTGTCATTGGGTAAACAGAATTTCCCATTCAGGTAGCAAACTAAAGCAATTAAATACTTGGGCATACAGATCCCGGCTGACCTCTCTCTCCTCTACTCGTTAAATTATCAAACCCTATTGACACGCACACTTAAAGACCTATCATATCACAAAAAACCTATCTCGTGGTTTGGACGTATCAATTCTTTCAAGATGGACGTACTCCCACGGTTTCTTTGTTTTTCAGGCGGTTTCATTGTCGCCACCCGCTAGCTTTTTCCGCACACTCAAATCGGCTTTGATTACGTTTGTATGGGGACACTCGAGGGCGAGAATAAAATATCACACCTTAACCAGACCCATCGGCAGGGGAGGGGCTGGACTACCAGATCTCCGCAGATATCACCAGGCTACTCTATTAATGCGCATTTTCGACTGGCACCTTTTTGCCAATCATAAGAAATGGGTAGCATTAGAACAAGGGGGAGCGCAGGGGCCACTGAGGTATCTACCCTGGCTGGAGTCACGAGAGGGAGTGAAGTTGCCTACGGCTGACTTTTTGGCAAAGGCCACACTAAAAGAATGGGATTGGACCCGACAAAAAAGCTCATTGTCTGGTCCTCCACTTCTGCTCATCCCGATCTTTTCCAACCCGGAATTTGCTCCGGGATTTGTCCGTTCCACCTTTCTGCGCTGGGAAATGGAAGATGATTTTAGGATTCACCATGTACTAAAAGGACATGACATTATGTCCTTTGGAGATCTGCAGGGTCTAGACACCCCCCGCCCCCCCCCCCTCCCCCCGTTTATTATCATGGATAGAGTACAGACAGTTATACTCATTTGTAAGCAATAGACTGAGAAAATGGAAACATTTACCCAACCTTTCTCTGACCCTATTTGAAGGGTTGTTCATGCAAAAATCTCCACCATCTCACTTAATACCATTAATTTACAAATTATTGAGTCAGGCGGCCCCGGAGGCAGATATGGATCCAAATTTCATGTCACAATGGGAGATAGACCTGGGCACCACCTTTTCTGAGGAAGAAAAACAGAAAGCATATCTGTTTACCCATAAGTTGGCCACAGCAGGGTATGCGAAAGAAAAGAATTACAAAATTTTATCAAGATGGTACCTATACCCAGTGAAGCTGCATAGGATTTTCCCCTCTGTGTCTGAGCTGTGTTGGCGGTGTGGAAGGTCTCCGGGGACAATGCTACATATCTGGTGGGACTGTCCGCTGATTAAACCCTTCTGGCTAGAGATGTTTCGGACATATACCAAAATTTCTGGAGAGAGGGTGTCGCCCTCCCCACAGATCTCTTTGCTGTCCATGTTGGCCGGCTCAATTAAGACACAAAAAGGAGACTTGCTTAGATTCTGTCTTTCGGCAGCCCGCTCGGTGGTGCCTACACACTGGCGGAAGACAACGGCTCCTTCCATGCAAGAATGGCAGCAGGAACTCTCCTCCATATGTTATATGGAGGAGCTTTCCGCGGAGGCGACAGAGGACAGCGAAAGATTCTTAAAGATTTGGCAACCATGGATCCTCTTCAAAAGGGACAAATGCGTATAGAGAACTGTTTGGTCATTGAATAGATGGGGAATACTTGCCGGGCCTAGTTGTTCCAACAACCGCACCTAGGGGAACATGGACATCCCTTCCCCTCGGACTTTCCCACCTTCCCCCTCCATCATCCTCCCTTCTCTATGTTGCTTCTATCTTCACTACTAGCTCTTTTCTCCTTTTTCTACCATCCTGTTCCCTGGCTTTAAGTTGCATTCTTTGTGCCTAATGTTCGAGTTTGAGTTAGGTGGTTCCGTAGATTCCCTCTCATTTTGGTATTGAAATAATACCTTATCCCAAGTAAACAGAGGGAGTGGAGTCAAACACATGTTGATAAGGGGGGGGGGACAACATTGGTATTTTACAGGGCATGAGATATGCTTGTTCTCTTCCCTTCTTCCCTTCCTTCTGTTTTTGCCTCTTGTTACTTTCAAGAAAAATATAGTCTACATGATTAATTTCTATACCACTAAGGAATTGATCTGTTGGTCAAATTTGTATGTGATGTTCGAATCCATGCTTTCTTTCTTGTCTATTGTATTGCATATTTCTTAATAAACAAAGATTATACATAAATGCCAAGTCACTAAATGTTTACGCAACTTTTTTTTTTCTTTTTTGTAAAAAAACAAAAAAAAAAACAAAAAAAGGTGTCAACTTTTAAAGTAATGGTACTACAGTTTTTATTGGTTTAAAAGGCTTTGCTGAATCAGCCCATGTTGTTTTGGGGTTTTTTTTTTGTCATGATATATGTATCATAGAATTCAGAGTACCACTTTTCTCATGACTGTAATTATATATGAATATCGATATTTTACTTTTTCGTGTTAAATAAGGTATACCAAGTACCCTTTTCTTTTTTTTACAAATTTGATGGTTCCTCTTGTTTTATCTAGTGCCCAGCTATAGATTACACAAGACACACTCTGGATGGTGCTGCATGTCTTTTGAATAGCAATAAATATTTTCCTAGCAGGTAAGATGTACATATTTTACGTAATCTGCATGCAGAGGATTACTATGATAATGCAGGTCATGTTATCGAATCTTCCTGCAGATACATAATAAACATAAAATTGAGCATAAAATAAGTAAATGAAGAAATATAATCATTGTACTGTACTTATTGCAGTTTTTATTCCTGCTGTTAAAAAAACATACATTAAAAAAGTATTACTTTACATTTACTTAAAATGTTATCACCTGGTGTTCCAAGTATGACAGTTTACACGTCCACCTAATTACCTGAATGCTTGTGAACACATTATCAGCCCGTTCTGCCTTGTTTGTTAAGAAAGCAGCAGAGCCTCTTGTGGTGTGTTATAAGTCTAGGACTGTAAATGGCGCTGTGCCTTTTAGGCAGCATAATTAGCCATGGGGATGGCTCTTCCACAAAATCCACACACACCCTTACTAATATACCCAATTGAGTCTTTGTCTTCCTTTTGTTGCTTAGATTAGCTTTAAAGGGAACCTGTCACCAGGTTTTTCCCATCTAAAGTGCGTCCACCACTATTCAGCCCTTAAATACAGCATACACAATACGTAAATTCTAGAATACCCGATGCGTAGAATCGGGCCACCTTCTAGTACTATATATATGTCTCCAATCTGCTCTGCATAACGTATATCGCTGGCCTTGATCAAGGGCCTCCTCTCTTCCTGCCTTGTTTGGATCGCACATCATTCAATGTCCTCCATCGTGCTCCTGTGCAGGTGCACTTCTCTATACCCTACTGAGAGCAGAGCAAAATGTTGTAGTGCGTATGCGCGGGCACTCTTTGGCCTTTCCTCGTGCTTGCGCATTAAAGTACTTTGCTATGCTCTTGGAGCGTCATAAAGGGCACTGGATGATGTAAGATGCGTCATCCATATGAAGCGAGACACGAGTAGGCATCGGATCAAGAGTAGCCATGTCCATAAGACCGGACCACCCCATAGGTGAATATACTAAAAGCTATTTTTTACGTTGTGCAGAACGGATTGGGGACATATATACCGTATTCTAGGATGCTGTATATAAGGGCTTACTGGTGGTGGTCATAGTTTATATGGGGAAAAATCTGGTGACGAGATCTCTTTTTAAAAATCATGAATAGCCTCTCACATGCCTGTGAGGCTGTCCGTCCAAGCCACGAGACCCTCTGCTGGTCCAGGCATTTAATTTGTACTTAAAGGGAAACAATCACCAGGATTTTTATATATAGCCTAAAGCTAGTGCTATATACTAGCACTATCAGGCGGGGCCTCAGCCAATAGGAAAATGTTGCTTCCTGATATCAGCTTTGAGTCCCTGCCCCTTCTGGTCACATGGGTATGACCTCACCACAGGTCCTTGAAGTGAAAAGGTACATCGATTTGTATAATACTTTAATACTTATGCTAATTCAAACAGGGAGCAGATAACTATGAATACCCCCCTCAGATATTATCTTATCATCAGCATCTTTCACTCAAGCAGCTGCCGATTTTATAAACTTTACTTTCTTGAATTTCAAAACCTAAACATCTGAGCTCACCACTAAAGGTACATATAGAGTCAGCCTGGTAGTGCCAGTATAGCACTGACTTTAGGTTATATGGGAAAATCCTGATAGTTTTGTTCTCCTTAACCCCTTCACCCCCGGCCACTAAAACACCCTAATGACCGGGCCATTTTTTGCAATTCTGACCAGTGTCACTTTGATAGGTTATAACTCTGGAACGCTTCAACGGATCCTGGCGATTCTGAGATTTTTTCATGACATATTGTACTTCATGTCGGTGGTACATTTAGGCCGATATTTTTTGCGTTTATTTGTGAAAATTTAGGAAATTTTGCAAAAATTTTGCAAATTTCGCAATTTTCAAACTTTGAAAATTTATGCCCATAAATCTGAGAGATATGTCACACAAAATAGTTACTAAATAAAATTTCCCACATGTCTACTTTACATCAGCCGAATTTTCGAAACAATTTTTTTTTTTCGTTAGGAAGTTAGAAGGGGTCAAAGCTCATCAGCAATTTCTAATTTTTCCAACAAAATTTACAAAAGAATTTTTTTTAGGGACCACATCACATTTGAAGTTACATTGAGAGGCCGAAGTGATGGAAAATACCCAAAAGTGACCCTATAAAAACTGCACCCCTGACACTGCTCAAAACCACATCCAAGAAGTTTATTAACCTCATAACGACGGCCGTACGACTTAAAGCGGCGGCAAAACAGGGTACTTATTCTGTTCCGCCGCTTTAAAGCGGCGGCCCGAAAAAACCCTGTAGCGCCCCCCAGCGACCGAAAATCTCGGGGGTTTCAGCTACCGGGGGTAGCTGAGACCCCCCAGATTATGAATCGGGGTGTTTTTTTTGGACCCCGATCATGTGATCGGCGGTATACACTGTATACCGACGAACACATGAAAAAAAAAAAAATGGCCGGTAAAACTGATTTCTTTTTCATCTGACATGATCAAACATGTCAGATGAGAAAGAAATCTAACCCCCTAGTGCCCCCAAAGCCCCCGGTACCGGAGAGTCCCCCTACCCCCACCGGACATCCAAAATGGCGCCGAAGCGCACAGAAAACTGCCGCCGGCGCCGGCTCTGCAGTCATTTCCCTCCGATCTGAAATGATCAAACATTTCAGATCGGAGGGAAATGTCCTCCCCCTGACCCCTCCTCCGGTCCACCGGAGCCCTCTGGTCACCGGAGCCCCCTCCGGTTCTCCAGAGCCACCACCCCCCTCCCCCCTCCGGAGCGTGGAAGATGGCGGCGCACAGCGCGCGGCCGCCTTCATTCTGCTCTTTCTGCCGCATGTGACACGTCACATGCGGCAGAAAGGTGTCCCCAGGTCCCACTAGGTCACCCCCCGTCACCCCCCCCGTCACCCCCCCCAGCCCCCAGTTATACGTTACCTGGCTGCTGGTGCTCCGGGCCCGCGATCGCCGCCTCCTTCTTCAAAGCTGGCGGCGCATGCGCAGACAGCGGCTGTCAGCTGGATCCCTGCAAGCAGGGATCCTGCTGACGTCGCAACTGCACAAGCTACTCCACTGTGGACCGGGGGAGGGTGAGTGCGGTAATCTGCAGTCACACTCCTCACATGGAGAGACTGCTGTTCCAGAAAATGGGGGGTACATTCTGTGAGCGTGCCCCTCATATTCTGGAATGAGGTTACTGCAGGTCACTCTGCCCTAGGTTGGACCGGGGCAGTGTGAGTGCAGTATTCTCAGATTACTGCACCCACACTGCTCATGGAGAGCTTGCTCTTCCAGAAAATGGGGGATACGTTCCCTGAACGTGCCCCCCATATTCTAGAAGATCCAGAGTCGGCGTGGGACCTCCAAAATGGATTACAGCGACCGGAATTTCTTTATTTTCAATAAATTGGTAAAAGAGGAATGTTTCGGGGAGTGTTTTTTTCAAATAAATTTTTTTTTGTCTTTTTTTTTTTCTATTACTGACTGGGTTAGTGATGTCGGGTATCTGTTCAGATGCCGTGACATCACTAACCCCAGGGCTTGATGCCAGGTGACATTACAGCTGGTATCAACCCCATATATTACCCCGTCTGCCACCGCACCAGGGCGCGGGATGAGCTGGGGCGAAGCGCCAGGATTGGCGCATCTAATGGATGCGCCACTTCTGGGGCGGCTGCGGCCTGCTATTTTTAGGCTGGGAAGAGTCCAATAACCATGGCTCTTCCCACCCTGAGAATACCAGACCCCAGCTGTCCGCTTCACCTTGGCTGGTGATCTAATTTGGGGGGGACCCCACGTTTTTTTTTTTTTTAAAAAAAACGCCTGGGGAGCCCTCCAAATTGATCACCAGACAAGGTGAAGCTGTCAGCTGTGGTTTGCAGCCTACAGCTGTCTGCTTTACCCTAGCTGGCTATCAAAAATAGGGGGGACCCCACGTCGTTTATTTTAATTATTAATTTTTTGGGGGGCTAAATACAAGGCTAGGCACCCTTTAGTGCCACATGAAAGGCACTAAAGGGCGCCAGCTTAGAATATGCAGGGGGTGGGACGTTATATATGTTTGACATCTATCCATTCATCCATTGTAGCATTTTAGGCTGTGTGCCCACAATCAGGGTTTGCAGCGTTTTGGGCGCAGAGTGTTTTCCCTGCGTCCATAGCGCTGCGTTGTGCAGTAGAAGCACAGTGGAAGGATTTTTAGAAATCTCATGCCCAATGTGCTTCTTTTCTCCGCAGCATAAACCGACCTGTGGCCCAGCTTCCCGAGCCTCAGCATGTCAATTTATGCTGCGGAGATGAGTGTTCTCTGCAGGTAGCATAGAGCTCCACAGCAGCCTGAACCCAAATCGTGGGCATGGGCAGCTGCGTTCTCCCGTGGACAACACTCACATCTCTGCAGGAAGGCTGACACTGTGTACTAGATGCCGTGTCGCTGGATCATGGCCACATAGCCTAAAAGTGAGACATTTGTTGCTACAGCAACATTTTTGTGAAGTACCTGTAGATTCAAAATGCTTACTATACTCCTGAATAAAATCCAGTTTCCAAAATGGAGTCACTTGTGGGGGGTTTCTGCTGTATAGGTACCCAAGGGGCCCTGCAAATGTGACATGGTGCCCGCAATTTATTTCAACTTTTCCAGAATTCAAATGGTGCTCCCTCCATTCCAAGCCCTCCCATTTATCCAAACAGAGGTTTTTGGCCACATGTGGGGTATCCCTGTGCTCATAAGACATTGGATAACAACCTGTGGGGTCCACGGTTTGTTGTCTCTTGAAAAAGTGAGAAATTTGATGCTAAAGCAACAGTTTTGTGAAAAAAATGAAAATTTTCAATATGGCAACCTAAGCTTATCAAATTCTGTGAAGTACTCGTGGATTCAAACTGCTCACTATACACCTAGATAAAAGCCTTGAGGTGTCTTGTTTCCAGAATGAAGTCACTTGTGGGGGACCGCCACTGTTTAGGCACCTCAGGGGCTCTCCAAATGCAACCTGGCGTCCGCTATTGATTCCAGCCAATTTTGCAGTCAAATGGCACTCCTTCCCTTCCGAGCCCTGCCATGCGCCCAAACAGTTGATTTCCACCACATATAAGGTATCGCCAAACTCAGGAGAAATTGCACAATAAATGTTATGCTGAATTTTTTCCTTTTACTCTTGTAAAAAAAAAAGCTACCTGGTTGAAATAACAATTTTGTGGTAAAATTTTATTTTTTTTTTTTTCATGGCTCAACGTTATAAAATTCTGTGAAGCACCTGAGGGTTCAGGGTACTCACCAAACATCTAGATAAATTCCTTGACGGGCCTAGTTTCCAAAATGGGGTCACTTGTGCGGGGTTTCTGCTGTTTAGGTACCTTAGGGGACCTCCAAATACGATATGGTGCCCGCAATCTTTTTCAGGCAAATTTCCTTTCTAAAATTCAAATATTGCTCCTTTCGTTCCAAGCCCTCCCATTTGTCCAAACAAAGGTTTCAGACCACATGTGAGGTACCACCGCGCTCATAAAAAAGTGGTTAACAAACCTTGAGGTCAAATTTTTGGAATTACCTCTTGAAAAAGTGAGAAAATTGATGCTAAAGCAACATTTTTGAGAAAATTATTAAAATTTTCAATATGACAACGTAACGTTAACAAAATCTGTGAAGTACCTGTGGATCTAAAATGCTCACTATACCCCTAGATAGAAGCCTTGAGGGGTCTAGTTTCCAAAATGGTGTCACTTGTGAGGGATTTCTTCTGTTTAGGTACCTTAGCGGACCTGTAAATGCAACATGGTGCCCGCATACTATTTCAGCCAAATTTGCTTTCCAAAATTCAAATATTGCTCCTTCTGTTCCGAGCCCTCCCATTTGTCCAAACAGAGGTTTCTGACCACATGTGGGGTATCGGCGCGCTCATAAGAAAGTGGGGAACAAGTTTTGGGGTCCATTTTGTTGTGTTATTTCTTCTAAAAGTGAATAAATTTGGGTTAGAGCAACATTTTTAGGTAAAATTTAATTTTTGCTTTTTTTCATTCCACATTGCTTTTGTTCATGTGAAGCACCTGAAGGGTTAATAAACTTCTTGAATGTGGTTTTGAGTACTTTGGGGGGTGCAGTTTTTAGAATGGTGTCACTTTTGAGTATTTTCTGTCATCTAGGCCTATTGAAGTCACTTCAAATGTGATGTGGTCCCTAAAAAACTGGTTTTGTAAATTTTGATGTAAAAATGAGAAATCGCTGATAAACTTTGAACCCCTCTAACTTCCTAACAAAAAAAAATTTTGTTTCCAAAATTGTGCTGATGTAAAGTAGACATGTGGGAAATGTTATTTATTAACTATTTTGTGTCACAGAAATCTCTGGTTTAACGGTATAAAAATTCAAAAGTTGAAAATTGCTAAATTTTCAAAATTTTTGCCAATATTCAATTTTTTTCATAAATAAACACAAAAAATATTGTCCTAAATTTGGTACTAACATGAAGTCCAATATGTGACGAAAAAACAATCTCAGAATCACCGGGATCCGTTGAAGCGTTCTAGAGTTATAACCTCATGAAGTGACACTGGTCAGAATTGCAAAATTTGGTCTGGTCATTAAGGTGAAAATTAGCTCCTTCACTAAAGGGTTAACCCTTTAGGTGCTTCACAGCAACCAAAGCAATGTGGAAGGAAAAAATTAAAATTTTACTTTTTAACACAAAAATGTTACTTTAGCCATAAAATTTTCATTTTCACAAGGGAGAAAAGAGAAAGTGCACAATACAATTTATTCTGCATTTTCTCCTGAGTACGCAGATACTGGTGAAAATCAAATGTTTGAGCACACGGCAGGGCTCGGAAGGCAAGGAGCGCCATTTGAATTTTTGAGTGCAAAATTAGCTGCACTCATTAGCGGACGCCATGTCAGGTTTGAAGATCCCCTGAGGTACCTAAACAATGGAGCTCCCCCAAAAGTGACCTCATTTTGAAAACTAGAGCCCTCAAATAATTTTTCGAGATGTTTGGTGAGCACTTTGAACCCCTGGGGGCTTCACAGAAGTTTATAACGTTGAGCCGTGAAAAGAAACAAATTTTTTTTTTACCACAAAACTGTTGCTTCAACTAGGTAGGTTTTTTTTCACAAGGGTATCAGGAAAAAATGCACCATGAAATTTATAGTGCATTTTTTCTTGAGTACGACGATACCTCATATGTGGTGGAAAGTAATTGTTTGGGCGCATGGCGGGGCTCAGAAGAGAAGGAGCACCATTTGACAGCAAAATTGGTTGGTATCATTAGCTGACGTAATGTTGCATTTGGAGACCCCCTGAGGTGCCTAAACAATGGAACTCCCACACAAGTGACCCCATTTTGGAAACTAGACACCTCAAGGAATTTATCTAGATGTTTAGCGATCCCCAAGGGGCTCCACAGAAGTTGATAATGTTGAGCCATGAATACAATTTTTATTTTTTTTTTCACCACAAAACTGTTACTTGAACCACGTAGCTTTTTTTTCACAAGGGTATCAGGAAAAAATGTACCATAAAACGTATTGTGCAATTTTTCCTGAGTACGCAGATACCTCATATGTGGTGGAAATAAATTGTTTGGGCGCATGGCGGGGCTCAGAAGAGAAGGAACGCCATTTGACTTTTCAAACGCACAGATGCGGTGCACTGATCGGCCACTGCAGGGCGCACGTTCGGATGAGATCTAAAAAGTGTCGGGGATATGGAAAAAAAAAAAAAAAAGTCACACCAAAAATTGACCACCGATGCAGATCCGTTATGTGTATCCCCTGATCAATGCTCGGCGGGACGAACTGATGCGATACAAAAAGCGTTGCGGATACAGAAAAGTCACACCAAAAATTGACCACGGATGCAGATCCGTTATGTGCATCCCTGATCAGCGTTCGGCGGGACGCATGGATGCGATACAAAAAGCGCCGGGGATACGGGAAAAAAAAGTCACACCAAAAATTGACCACCGATGCAGATCCGTTATGTGTATCCCCTGATCAATGCTCGGCGGGACGAACTGATGCGATACAAAAAGCGTTGCGGATACAGAAAAGTCACACCAAAAATTGACCACGGATGCAGATCCGTTATGTGCATCCCTGATCAGCGTTCGGCGGGACGCATGGATGCGATACAAAAAGCGCCGGGGATACGGGAAAAAAAAGTCACGCCAAAAATTGACCACGGATGCAGATCCGTTATCTGCATCCCTGATCAGCGCTCGGCAGGACGCACGGTTGGATACGATACAAAAAGCGTCGGGGATACGGGAAAAAAAAAAGTCCCGCCGAAGAATGACTACGGATGCAGATACGTTATGTGCATCCCTTATCAGCGCTCGGCAGGACGCACGGACGGATTAGGTGTAAAAATAGGGGATACAGGAAAAAAAAAAAAAAAGTTATACTCACAGTATCCAGAGGATTAGCAGGAGATCACTTACCAGAAGAACTGCAGGAGGAACAGAAGGCAAGCGAGATAGACAGCTGTACAGGAGCAGCAGGCAGGACGTTGGATAGATCAGCAGAAGACCCAGGGAGAAGGACCCAGCGATGGAGGCAGATGTGGTCGGGCCAGTGAAGACCTCGGACGACCCGGTGAAGGCAGGTAAGTGGACGTCAAGGGGAGAGCAGAGGGGGGAGAGCAGAGGAGGATAGCTGAGAAGCAAAGGCAGAAGGAAGGAAGCAGAATAGAGATCACAGAGGAGGCAGTCAGATCGGGGCGTGGGGGGGGGGCAGATCGCGGGGGGCACAGGCAGGGGCCATCACGGGAGCGTGCAGTGGCCATCGCGGGAGCGCGCACGGGCTGCAATGGGAGCGAAATACTCACGTAGAGCAGGAGCTGGAGCAGTGACATCAGCAGCAGCAGCGGTGGTGTGGTACCACAAGTACCAGCCATTGCACGCTGCAGACATGTTGGGGGGGGGGGGGCTTCCCAGACCGGCACAGGCCTGGGGAGGGTGGCCACCTGCAGATCAGACTGCCCCACTGCACACTGATTGGAGCGATTGGAGCGATCGTGCTATGACGCACAATCAGTGCTGCAGGGGCTGGGGGCGACATGTTTGAGGTCCAGCTATGATATGCTGCAGCTGCTACAGCATCTAATAGCCGGATCTCACAGTATTGCACTAATTCAGGCATTATTTTTGCCGAAATCGGTGCGAACGATGTGGTTGGCGGTTCAGATTTGAACAGCCAATCGCATCGATCGTGTATGGGGGGTGGCGATGCCACCCCCCCTGGGGTCAAGCAAAGGTCCCTTGCTGTAAGAAACAGCAGGGGACATAATTTGAAAGCCGTTGCTAGGGCCACAGCAATCAAATGAACTTTAGGCAGTAAAGTTACGTCCCTGGTCGTTAAGTCACGTTAAAATAGGACGTAACTTTACTGCCCGCGGTCGTGAAGGGGTTAAAGGGAACCAATCATGTTCTACACTGATGACCAGAATGCATTTCTTGTATTACAGAAACAAACAATAGTATCATATGCACTTGTCTAGCAAGCTGTGTGCAAAGTTTAATACCGCCTATTTAAACCAACAACTCTGACTCCTGATTTATAATCATTTTTGGAAATACCACAGAAACACATGACGCATCTCATAGCTGTACTAGATCACATTCAATTTGCAGGACTGAACCTATGTAGTTACTATTTCAGACAAACTTAACAGTGCTTACTGGGATGTTTGTGGGGTTTTTTTTTTTTTTTCTCCCACATCACCTCATGTCACCACAACGAGAGAGGAGTCCTAGAGCAAAATAAGACTGTGCCCACTTCTTCTGACATTTAGGGTGCGTGCCCATGATCAGTATTTACAGCGTTTTGGACGCAGCATGCTTCAGCTGTATCCAAAACGCTGTGTTGTACAGTACAAGCAAAGAAGATGGGATTTCTAGAAATCCCGTGCCCACTGTGCTTGTTTTTTCCGTAGCAAACACTGACCCGTGGTGCGGCTTTCCAGACCGCAGCATGTTAATTGTTTGCTGCGGATTCGAATGCGTCTTCATAGGGAGAACACAAGTGAGAGACCGCAGCGCACTGAACCCTGATCGTGGGTACAAACAGCTGCGGTCTCCTGCAGAGGAGACTCGAGGTCCCGCAGGTCAGTACCCTCTGTGTCCAGGGTCTTGATCATGGGCACATACCCTAAATAGTTTTTTTTTTTCTTCTTTTGGACAGAGGAGCCTTGCTCATGAGGCTGAGTAAACCATGAAAATTGATCGCTTTGTTAGGCCCCCTTCACACATTAGTGTTTTCAGTAGGTGTGGTGTCTGTTTTCACACTCACTGAAGTCATTTTCTGACTATAATCTGTGTTGATTTTTACACTTCTTCCATGCTTTCCAGACGCAGTGTGTCCCTGTGAACTATACGGAGACATGTCCATTTTTTAGCGTCAGCACTGATGACGTGCCAGTAGAAGTCTATGGATCCATGAAAAACACGTACAGCACACTGATGACATCCATGTAATTTCAGTGTGCCTTCGGTGTGACAGACCAGAATTCCATGCATTCAAGAAAGTAAACATTTTTATGTGTTTAAAGATGTGCATAGATGGTAGAGATGATGGCTGGCTAGTAGATTGATTTTACAGCTATTCGTCAAATAAATAATTGAGAAAAAGCTGTGTAGTGTCAGCTGGCATCAAACCCTAGTGTTACTAATGTAGAGGCATTCGTCACGCTCCCACTAATAATCCAGTCATTGGGGAAAAAAAAGAAAAAAAAAATCATTTATTTCAATTAACACTCTCCAAATTGTTCCCTCGGTTACCATTTTATGGGAAAAAAATAAATATAAACCCATGCAGCTCTGCCGTAGTCCAGGAAATCCACCGTAGTCCAAAAAAGGATATCTCAAAGAAAAAAAAATACAAACATAGAAATGAAACAATCTTCTTACCTTCATTGACCACTTTATTCAAAAGAAGAAGAAAAAAAAATTCCCAGCTGGTTTAATGTTGTTCCTCGGAAACGCTGGACTTTTAAGTCTCAGTCTATGGATCATCGTAACACTCCATAGACTTTGCTTACAGGCAATTCCAGATCACGCTGCGCTGCACAAGACCTTGTGACGTTAATAACCTTACCGCTGTTCAGGGTTGTCACATCATGTTGTTCTGTGCCTGGCTAGGCGACTCTAAAGAGCGATCACATCATTAACCTTACTGCTTATCAGAGGTGCCAGGTGTCTCACAGCGTGTAGTAACCTGGTGACCCTGAATAGTAGTAATGAAACTGATATTACCTCTCATCAGAGGTGTGTGTGACCCAGAATTGCCTATAAGCAAAAGTCTATGGAGTGTCAGAGCGATGCTCCGTAGACTTTGTTCAAATCGCAGGACTACGTTGGACCAGCTGAGGTTTTTTCTTTTTCCTTTTGAGTGAAGTGAAAGAGAATAAGGCTGTGTGTCCACGGTAGAATGTACCTGCGGATTTTTCTGCATGAAAATCCGCGACTTTCCGCGGCAAATCCGCACCCGCGGATTTACCGCGGATTTTGATGCGGATTTTTTTTTTTTTCCCCATTCTATACCCAAATCCGCACCAAAATCCGCAACAAATAATTGACATGCTGCAGATTTTTCCGCATCAAAATCCGCGGCAAATCCGCAGCGGAAAAATCCGCAGCATGGACACAGCATTTCCAAAATGCCATTGAAATGGCTTGGAAGTGCCGCTGCTGCAGATTTTCGGTAAATCCGCGGCAAATCCGCGGCAAAATCCGCGGTAAATCCGCAGCGTGGGCACATAGCCTAAGTGTCCTGTTTCATTTGTGTTTTGTATTTTTGCGGGGTTGTTTTAGATATTCTTTTTTGGACTACAATGGATTTATTGGACTATGGCAGAGCTGCATGGTTTTTTTTTTTTGTTTTTAATAAAATGCTAAACAAGGGAAAGTTTGGGAGAGTGTTAATTTATTTCAATAATGTTTTTGTCTCATTTTTATTTTCTTTGGATTACTGGCTTAGTAATGGGACCATCTGATAGACATCTCTTCATTACGAACACCAGGAGTTGATGCCAACTGACACTACACAGCTAAGGCTAGGTTCACATCTCCGTTTTTTATGATTAGTCTCAATCCGCCGCTCTGATAAACAATGCAATCCGTTTGGCGGATTCCGTTGCTTCCCATAGACTTGTATGAGCGGCGGATTGTGACTGATGCCCTTGCGTTGCATCCGCCGCCTGACTTATCAGTCGTGGAACGACTGACCATCGGGCGGCAGGAACGCAGCTTGTAACGTTGTTTGAGCAGCGGAATCCTTTTGATTTCGCTGCTCATGCTCTCTCTCGGCGGCCGAATGATCTGCTGATCGCTCGGCAGCCGCCTTCTGTGAGCGATCAGCTGATCTCCCAGCCGCCGGCTTTTGAGAGCGATCAGTCACTCTCAAAAGCCGGCACCCTGGAGATCAACTGATAGCCCGGATGCTGGCTTCTGTGAGCGATCAGCTGATCGCTCTCAAAAGCCGGCGGCCAGGAGATCAGCTGATCGCTCACAGAAGCCGGCGGCCAGCTTATGAGAGCGATCAGCTGATCGTTCACAGAAGCCGGCCGCTGGGAGATCAGCTGATCGCTCACAGAAGCCGGCCGCTGGGAGATCAGCTGATCGCTCACAGACGCCGGCGGCCAGCTTATGAGAGCGATCAGCTGATCGTTCACAGAAGCCGGCCGCTGGGAGATCAGCTGATCGCTCACAGACGCCGGCGGCCAGCTTATGAGAGCGATCAGCTGATCGTTCACAGAAGCCGGCCGCTGGGAGATCAGCTGATCGCTCACAGAAGCCGGCGGCCAGCTTATGAGAGCGATCAGCTGATCGTTCACAGAAGCCGGCCGCTGGGAGATCAGCTGATCGCTCACAGACGCCGGCGGCCAGCTTATGAGAGCGATCAGCTGATCGTTCACAGAAGCCGGCCGCTGGGAGATCAGCTGATCGCTCACAGACGCCGGCGGCCAGCTTATGAGAGCGATCAGCTGATCGTTCACAGAAGCCGGCCGCTGGGAGATCAGCTGATCGCTCACAGAAGCCGGCGGCCAGCTTATGAGAGCGATCAGCTGATCGTTCACAGAAGCCGGCCGCTGGGAGATCAGCTGATCGCTCACAGAAGCCGGCGGCCAGCTTATGAGAGCGATCAGCTGATCGTTCACAGAAGCCGGCCGCTGGGAGATCAGCTGATCGCTCACAGAAGCCGGCGGCCGGCTATTGTGAACGATCACTCGTTTTACAATGGAATCAGCTTTCTTGTGACAATGAATTTCAATTCTTGTCACCCGTTGTACAACGTATCGGTCACAAGCGTCAAGCAACGCATGTGACTGATGCAAAACAACGGAAATGTGAACCTAGCCTAATATCAAAAAAATGACATACAATAAAAAACATATTTCTCTGATGCCTCATTGGGGGACACAGGACCATGGGTGTTATGCTGCCTATCCATAGGAGGACACTAAGTAGATGCAAAAGCATAGCTCCTCCTCTGCAGTATACACCCCCTGGCCGGGCCAGGCAACCTCAGTTTTAGCTTCGTGTCTGTAGGAGGCACTTCCTTTCAAGGTTTGTTATTTTTTGAGGTCGACGGTTTCCTTTTGGGACCGATCTCCCACTACCATCAACGGGCGGGAACGTGGAGTGTCACCTCCACGTACCCCCTCCTGCGACGCTGGATCCTGGGCTGGACGACGGGTTCCACAGACACCGATTTTCCAAAGCCCAGGGTAGAGGCCTGTGCCCCTATAGCCCAATTCCTCAGCCCCTCTTTGCAGGCTCTGAGTTGAATATGACACCAATTCCTCAGCCCCTCTTTGCAGGCTCTGAGTTGAATATGGCACCGGTGTGACCGGACACAGCAAGCTGACTCTATTTTCACTGCCTGGACGGAAGCAGTGTTTAAGGTGAGATCCCCCCTGACTGGTTTCCCAGACAAAGGAGAAAAGACGGTGCAGGGAAGGCTCCCAGGACTAAAAATTGTCAGAAGCTTGAATTTACAGTATTTATTATGAGAAAGTCCCTTGCTGAGTGCAAGGAGGAGAGCCCCAAGGATCCTGAACACACAGTGTTAACTTTTCTCTAGCTTGCTGGCTGGAGGAGGGGGGAAGACACTCCTGTTTGCAGAAAGTCCTGCACAGATAATTTCCCGGTGGCAGGGGGAGGGCACAGAGCTCAGGGACTCACGCTGTTTATTTGCTCTGTTTATTTGCTCTAGCAGAAAAGCCATCTGATAACCACCAGTGACAAGCTGTGTGCTGACTGGAGGGAGAGGGAGGAAAACTATCAGAAGCTCTCTTCCCGCTGTTTTTTACTGCCCACAGCGGGGGGGGGGGGCACACTGACTTCTTCTTCGCACTCTTTTAGCGCTAAGCCCCGCCCCCTCGAGGAAAGCGTGCAAAGATCTCCATAGAGCTTACTCCTTCCTGAGGACAGGGCCATCGGCTGATTCTGGTGAGGTGCTTGCTTCACTTGTAGCTCTGCTGACCATTGCTCCCCCTCCTGGCATACTCCTATTAGGAACATGCAGAATTCTAAGGGCACTAAGAGTGCTAAAGCCCACATAGTCTATTATTCAGCCTGCACTTCCTGCCACACTGAGCTACCACGTAAACGCACCTCTTCTCTCTGTGAGTCCTGTGCTCCTATAGCCCCCCAAGACCCCCCTGCCACCACCGCCGCAACCGTCAACCCAGAGCCTAGGGCTCCCAGCCCACCGGAATGGGCACAGTTTCTGTCCCAATCCATGAAAAAACTGTCACAGAACCTGGTGCTGGCTATGCAATGTCGTCCTCCACACTCTTCTGGGTCCCTGGACGGAACGCAGCCTGAGGATACCCCTATGGAGGATCCTTCTGAGGTAATCCGGGCACATGCTTCACTGGTTGCAGGGATCAGGAAAAGAGCACACGGCCGGGTGTCTCCAGCGGGCTCTCCCTCGGGAGCACACAGGGCAGGCTCTCCCACACGCTTCACGGCTTCTGAAGAGCTGGAGGAGGGAGAATGCTGTTTATACCAAGAGGATTCCTTGGTTTCAGCCTCCCCAGATGATCAAACTGCAATAGACTCCCTTATAGCAGCAATCATCCAAACTCTGCATGTGGAGGATCCCCCATCCACTCCCACTGCAGTCTCCTTTAAGAGGGCAAGGAAACCCCAAAAGGTTTTCGCTGATCACCCAGCGTTTCAGGATATCCTCACAAAGCAAAGGGAGAAGCCTGACAGGCGCTTCGGTAACCGAAAACTCATGGAGTCCCGGTACCCTTTTGCCTCACCTGCCCCTAAGGGCTGGGCCGATCCGCCCTCGGTCGATCCCCCGGTCTCCCGCCTTACCACAAAGACGCTCCTGTCTTTACCCGATGGTTCCTCCATCAAGGACCCGACAGACAGGTGGAGCACCTCGCCCGCTCTGCTTTTGAGGCTGCGGGTTTCATAGTTTTAAGGTTGAAGGGAGACTCTAAATCCATCTAGTTCAACCCGTAGCCTAACATGTTGATCCAGAGGAAGGCAAAAATAACCCAATGTGTCAAGCTCCAATGGGGAAAAAAATTCCTTCCTGACTCCACATACGGCA
The DNA here is from genome assembly GCF_048569485.1 of Anomaloglossus baeobatrachus. Classification (NCBI taxonomy): domain Eukaryota; kingdom Metazoa; phylum Chordata; class Amphibia; order Anura; family Aromobatidae; genus Anomaloglossus; species Anomaloglossus baeobatrachus. The sequence goes on from NC_134359.1 coordinate 179,890,347, forward strand.
ATCAGACTTGTTCCCTGGATCAACACCCTGTCATAAAATCTAATATACATAACTGGTAATATTATATTTTTCAAGAAAGGCGTCCAGGCTCTGCTTAAATGTTAGTAGTGAATCACTCATTACAACACCATGCAGCAGAGAGTTCCATAGTCTCACTGCTCGTACAGTAAAGAATCCTTGTCTGTGATTATGATTAAGCCTTCTTTCCTCAAGACGTAGCGGATGCTCCCGTGTTCCAGTCGCAGGCCTAGGTGTAAAGAGATCTTTGGAAAGGTCTCTGTACTGTCCCCTCATATGTTTATACATTGTGATTAGATCCCCCCTAAGCCTTTGTTTTTCCAAACTAAATAACCCCAAGTTTAATAACCAGTCTTGGTGTTGCAGCCCACCCATTCCTCTAATAATCTAGGTCGCTCTTCTATCTACCTGTAAGATTATGCTATTTATAACCTTCTATACTTTTGCTATCAAGAAAAGCATCCATTCCTCTCTTAAATTCATTCAGTGAGTTGGCCATCACCACTTCCTCAGGAAGAGAGTTCCAGAGCCTCACTGCTCTTACCGTGAAGAACCCTCTTCTATGCTGATGTAGGAATTTTCTTTCCTCCAGTCGAAGAGAATGCCCCCTTGTTCTTGTCATAGTCCTTGGTACAAACAGATCATGGGAGAGATCTCTATATGGCCCTCTGATATATTTGTACATATTTATTAGGTCTCCCCTAAGTCTTCTCTTTTCTAGAGTAAATAGACCTAATTTTGATAACCTTTCCGTGTATTGTAATGCACCCACTCCATTTATTATTTTAGTAGCCCGCCTCTGAACCCTTTCAAGTTCAGTAATGTCTTTCTTGAGCACCGGCGCCCAAAATTGCACACAATACTCCAAGTGTGGTCTGACGAGTGATTTGTACAGAGGGAGAATGATTTTTTCATCTCGTGCCCTCAGACCTCTTCTAATGCATCCCATCACCCTATTTGCTTTGGTGGCTGCTGCCTGACACTGGGCACTCCAATTTAGATTCTTATTGACTAATATGCCTAAGTCTTTTTCCATGTCTGATTTCCCCAGCAGTTTTCTCATTTAGTAAGTAATCGTAGCATCTGTTTCTCCTTCCCATGTGCATAAGCTTACACTTATCTGTGTTAAACCTCATTTGCCATTTTTCAGCCCAATTCTCTAATTTACTCAAATCCATCTGTAGTTGCAAACTGTCCTCCTTTGTGTTAACTACCTTACATTAGTTTTGTATCATCTGCAAATACTGATATTTTACTCTGTAAACCATCCACCAGATCATTAATAAATATATTAAATAGTAGGGGGCCCAATACAGACCCCTCTGGCACCCCACAAGTAACCCTGGCCCAATCTGAGTATGCGCCATTAATAACCACTCTTTGTTTTCTACCACTAAGCCAGCTACCTACCCATCTACACACATTTTCCCCGAGCCCAAGCTTTCTCATTTTACTTAGCAGTCTTTTATGTGGGACAGTGTCAAATGCTTTACCGAAGTCGAGATAAATGACATCCAATGATTCTCCTCGGTCCATGTGAGAGCTTACATCCTCATAGAAGCTGATCAGGTTAGTTTGACAGGAGCGATCCTTCATAAATCCATGTTGATATGGAGTTAAACAATTATTAACATTGAGACATTCCATAATAGTATCCCTTAAAAACCCTTCAAACATTTTACCCACAACAGATGTTAAGCTTACCGGCCTATAGTTTCCCGGTTCCCTTTTACACCCTTTTTTGAATATTGGTACCACATTTGCTAGCCGCCAATCCAGTGGAACAGACCCAGTTTCTATAGAGTCTTTAAATTAAGGAATAGAGGCCTGTCTATCACATTACTTAACTCCCTTAATACCCGAGGGTGAATGCCATCAGGGCCTGGTGATTTGTCAATTTTAATGTTACTAAGTCGGTTCTGCACTTCTTCCTGGGTTAGGCAGGTTATACTTAACGAAGCGTTTACATGATCACTCTGCATTTCCCGTGGCATATGCTTTTCCTGTGTGAACACAGTTGAGAAAAAAGTATTTAAAACATTTGCTTTCCCACATCGCTTTCTATGATTTTACCCTCATTGTTCTTTAAAAGGCCAACACCATCAATTTTAATCTTTTTTCTGTTTATATAATTAAAGAATATTTTGGGATTCGTTTTGCTTTCCTTAGCAATGAGTCTCTCAGTTTCTACTTTTGCTAAATGTATTTGTTTTTTACACATTTTATTTTTTTCTCTATATATTTTTAATGCTTCTTTGCTGCCTTCTTGTTTTAGCTTTTTAAATGCCTTTTTCTTATTATTCATTGCCCCTTTTACATCCTTATTTAGCCACATTGGTTTTCTCCTGTTCCTAGCCCTTTTATTTCCGTATGGTATGGCTCGCTCGCAGTGGGTGTTTAATACCGATTTAAAAATTTCCCACTTATTTTCTGTGCTCCCATTTTTGAGGACATTGTCCCAATCAATTTGGCGAAGGTCTTCTCTAAGCTGATCAAACTTTGCTTTCATGAAATTCAGCGTTTTTGTAACCCCCCTCCAAGGCACCTTACTGAAGGACAAGTGGAATTGTATTATATTGTGGTCACTATTCCCTAGGTCCCATCCACTCGTACGTCTGTTATTCTATCTGGCCTGTTGCTTAAAATTAAGTCGAGAAGGGCTGCCCCTCTAGTTGGGCCCGGCACAAGTTGGGACAGATAATTATCCTTAGTTACTGACAAAAGCCGGTTTCCTTTCTGAGATACGCAGGTTTCAGTTTCCCAGTCTATATCGGGGTAGTTGAAGTCCCCCATAATAATCACCTCATTGTGATTTGCTGCTTTGTCTATTTGTTTCAATAATACATTTTCAGTACTTTCTGTTATATTTGGTGGCTTATGACAAACCCCTATGAGGATTTTATTAGTTTTCCCTCCTTGTATCTCCACCCATAGAGACTCCACCTCTTAATTTCCCTCTTGAATATCTTCTCTTAGTCTGGGCTTTAAAATGGACTTTATATATAGACAGACTCCACCCCCTTTCCTTTTTTTACGATCCCTCCTAAACAATTCATATCCCTGCAGGTTAGCCGCCCAGTCATAACTGTCATCTAACCATGTCTCAGTTATTCCTACTATGTCGTATTTTTCCTCATACATTACCAGCTCCAGTTCTTCCATCTTATTGGTCAGGCTTCTTGCATTGGTCAGCATGCAGGAAAGAAGTTTTGCTCCCCTTTTTTAGCTTCCTTCTTAGTACCCTGTCTTGGGTCCTCTTTACGGCATCTAGTATCCTTGATTAGTTTGTCCTTCTGCTGCATGTTCTTGTCTGCTGTTTTTTCTCCCATCCCCTCTTCTTCTAGTTTAAAGCCCTCCTGATGAGTGTGGCAAGCCTTCTGGCGAACGTGTGTTTCCCAGGTTTTGTGAGGTGTATCCCGTCTCTTGCGAGAAGTCCATCGTAGAGGTAATTCACTCCATGGTCCAAGAATCCAAATCCTTGGTGCCGGCACCATCGTCGTAGCCAGTTGTTCAAATCTAATATCCTATTCCATCTTCTGACACCATGGCCATCGACTGGGAGGATTGATGAGAAAACAACCTGTACGTTCCGTTCCTTTATTTTCTTCCCCAGAATTTCAAAGTCTTCACAAATAGTTGGTAGATCATTTCTTGCCGTGTCGTTTGTTCCTACATGTATTAATAGGAACGGGTATTCGTCCTTGGATCCGAGGATAGTTGGTATCCTGTTGGCCACATCCTTGATTTTTGCTCCCGGGAAGCAGCATACTTCTCGTGCGGTTATGTCCGGCCTGCAGATAGTTGCCTCCGTGCCTCTTAGTAGTGAGGCACTACCACTCTTCTTTTCTTTCTGGATGCACTGCTTGTTGCTCCTGAGTGTTTTTGAGTGTCTTTTGTTTCTGCTTTTGTTGACAAAGTAACTTCTTTTGATGATACTGTGTCTTCTCCTGTAGATATGGTATCATCCTCAGCTGTGCCATTTTCGTTCTCCAGCATGAGGGCTTCATATTGGTTGCTAAGCTGTGTGGGTGGTGACGACCACTTGATACGCTGGCTTCTTTTGGTCACATGTGTCCAGTTTTCAGCCTCTGTATGTGTTCTGAAGCTTTTCTCATTTTCCATATCCTGAATGGTTGCTTCTGCCTCGTCCAAGAAGTCCTCATGTTCTTTAATTAGCTTCAAAGTTGCTGTGAGGTAAATCCGGAGAGATGACGATAAATCATGATATTCAAGTATGTCAGGAAGCCCTCTCCTGGTGTCAACCCCCCTTTCCTTCACACAACTGGTTTAGCAACAAACTCCATGGCCATGTCCTGTGATATGGAAATTAGGTGGCTTTAGGACAAAGGACACAGGATGACTCCCTGCCGTCACCCTGTAACAAGAGTTGTATCTCATTAGCAAGGCTATGGAACTAGCAGACAGAACGACTCCAGTAAAAAATGGTTCATATCTCGCAAGCCATATTTCCGATAAATATGGCAACCATAAAAATGGTGTCTCCGCATGTGGACGATGCCGGCACCCCCTTTTTATGGGAGCAGGACATTGGGAAATGCCCCAGGCGTGATATCAGCCAATGGGGAACTGGCAGACAGGTCATGAGTCCCCTCGTTCTGTAGCTAAATTCATAACTGTCACAATGAGAGCATTGGCGTCCGCCTACGACGCTCCCAGGCAAAGTTATGGCCAATATCCCCTTTGCTGGATAATTCTGATCCATGCAGGGGGAGTAGCAGTGCTCCCTGTGAGGTCACTAAGGTAGGAGGGGACCTGGATCTGCCCAGGTTGATAACCCTACTTCGGCCATTTTCCAGCGTTCTTCTGCTCGGGGGCCTGGTTGGGACAGACCTGTGAGAGAGTTCCTGGAAACCTGGTCTACAGCGCCCCCCTGTGGCCAGACGCACAAGGTAACTGATTGAATTGCATACCTGTTGTAAACCATGCTTTATCTGTAACTGTACTCTGACATATGTATATTCTGTAGATTCCCTATTGTATATATTGTAGTTCTAGTGTGCTTTAGGCTGATTAAATTATATAATTAATCTTGGGCTGTTCTGTTATCTCGATCTTGAATCCCACGTCTGTGTGTTCGGCTAATAGTTACCGTAAATCGGTTGGTGGCAGCGAATTGTGCCAAGGATTATTGTGGGGAGGCCAGTGAGATTCGGGGAGATTTTATATATTCCGCCCGCGGAGGTCGGGGGAATATATACCTTACTCTCACCGGGGACCCTTCAATAATCGGCATAAGTAGTATAGCGGCCTCCTTGCTTATGGTCGGGCAATTCCATAATTGGCCTGACTATAAGAGGGGCGCTAGAGAGCGCGTCACGTGCTCTGTCTGTCGGTCGGGAGGTATAAAGGAGGGGTGACCCCCACTTGTTACCCCCCGATTGTGACGTACTGGTAGCCAGCGCGGGGGATTTATGAGTGACCCCCCCGGTGGTTTGTGACATATTGGTGGCATAGCGGTGGGATCGAGATAATAGTGTGTGTGAGTGTGAGACCCATACTCCCAGACACTAAAGACTGCCTGCAGCAGCTGTGGCTGCTGGGGTCTTCAGACTAGCTCAACACTAGAGTGTCAGAGTGCAGATACTGTAAGGTGTGTGGAGGCATCAGGTGTCAGTTCTGTGTCAGTGACCAAAAGTCTGCAAGAATGGCTGATGGCACCAGGAGCAGAGCTATGCAACTGGCCAATGCTAAGGCAGGAGCCGAAGAGAGGGAGGACGGTGCTGTGGACAGCAATGAGGAGGTTGCCCACGAGTCCTCCAGGAGCTCGACGCCAGAAAACCGTTCTGCCGAGGACATTGCGCAACCTGGCACTGCTGGACAAGATGAGGAGGAGCTCACCCAAGGTTCCTCAACGAGCCAGATGCCAGCCCTCCGCTCTGAAAGGGACAGTGAATCGCCTAGCTCTGCAGCGTGCCGCAGATCACCACGTGCCATTCCACCGAGCCTGGGAGGCTCGGACAGCCTTCTTCAAATGGCTATGGCCCTTCTCCAGGCTGGAGACCAGAAGGGCTACAAGGAACTCCTGGCAGAGCGCAGGGCAGAGCGGCAGGCAGCGCGTGACGCTGAGGCTGCGGAGCGGCACGCAGAGCGTGAGGCTGCGGAGCGAGAGCGGCAGGCAGCGCGTGAAGAGCGAGAGCGAGAGCGAGAGCGACAGGCAGACCGTGACTACCAGCTGCAGCTAGCTCAGCTCCGGCCCTCATCAGCCACACGTGACCTTCGAGACACCAAACTTCCAAAGGTCCGTGTTGAGGACTTCCCAGTGCTGGAGAAGGATGGAGACTTGGACTCTTTCTTGACTGCTTTTGAACGGACTTGCCTGCAGCACCATCTGGACAAGGACCAGTGGGCCAAATACCTGACCCCCCGTTTAAGGGGTAAGGCCCTGGATATCCTTGGGGACTGGCCTGCTGAGGCAGATCAGGGCTACGACACCATCAAGCGGGCCCTGATCCAACAGTACAACCTCACTCCGGAGTCCTACCGCAAGAAGTTCCGGACCCTGCAGAAGGGACCAAAGGACTCCTGGGCTGACCACCGGCGGGCACTTGCCCGAGCTGCCGACCACTGGACACAAGGCCTGCAGCTTTCCACCGGACCAGAGATCCTGGACTTGGTCATCACGGAGCAACTCTTGTGGAACTGCCCTGAGGATCTCCGCCAGTTCATCCGAGACCAGAAGCCAAAGGGGTCCACGGCTACAGCTGCCCTTGCCGATGACTACACCAACAACCGGGCCCCTGAGGCCAGGAGAGCGGCCACCAGCAGCACCTGGAGAGGGGGTAAGATGAATTCTGCGACTGCCCCACCTGCCCCTAGACTGCAGGGGGTGTCCCCCTCAACTCCCCTCTCCAGGCCCGTGGCGGAACCAAGACGGTGCCACCAGTGCAACCTACCTGGACACTTCAAGGCCGTGTGCCCTCAGCGTCCCAAGGCCCCGGCTCCGTCCCCGTCCCAAGGGCCGCCCAAGGTGTATTGTGTGGGTGGGGGTGGTGGTAGGTCCCTGGACAGCTTCCAACCTGTCACCGTCGGCCGGTCTGTGACCATAGGACTGCGAGACAGCGCCTCGGAGGTGACTCTGGTGCGGCCTGAGATGGTGTCCCCCCAAGACTTGATCCCTGGAAGGGCCCTCGCTGTCTCCGGGATTGGAGGCACTGACCCGGCGCTGCCTGTTGCTGACATTTATGTGGACTGGGGCGCAGGGCGGGGGGTGAGGGAGGTGGGGGTAACTGATCGGATCCCTGCAAACGTGCTACTTGGGACAGATTTGGGGCAGATAACCTCCCAGTTTGGGCCCCAACCAAGGGCTGAACCTTCAGCCAGTACTGACATGCCTCCGGACAATGTTAATGTGTTATCTATGGATGATGTAAGGGAGGAGGGAGTGAACTCTGATATTTCTGCTTGCACAGACACCATAGACACACACACAGCTGCAGCTGTGACAGGGGAGGGGGTCAGAGAAAGGTGTGACAATGCCTCTACAAGTAACCAGCCTGTGAGCTGGGATCTGTTGCCCTCTGCAGGGATAAGCAGAGAGCAGGGTGCTGCAGGGGGAGGACCAGTGTGTGGGGTGGGGGCTACCACAGCAAATGTGGGGTCCCCAGAGATTTCACAGCGGGGTTCTGTTGCTGCAGGAGGGGAACAGGCAGGTGAGATTGGGGCCGGTCCAGGAGCGGAAGTGCTCCCAGGTAAGATCTCGGTGCATGGTTCCCCCACAACCGGGGTGTCAGGAAGCCAGGTAGGTCTGCCTGAACCGGCGACTTGGTCAGGAACGGAGGAGGAGCAGGCACGACCCACGGTCGCAGCGGCTGTGGCCGCTGTCACCCGCAGTGGGAGTGCTGGAAGCCAAGGGGCCTCCCGGAGGTCCGATAGCTCTTCCCCTTCTGACCAAGTGGCAGCCGAGTCAGGTGGAGGCCAGGACACAGGTCCCGGGGTACTGACTGAAGATGTGACAGTCTCGTCGATTCTGGCCACATCTAGTCAGGGGTTTCAGGCAGCGTTAGAAGCTGACGACAGCCTGAAAGCTCTTAAGGAGCAGGCGGCACAGCCTCCCTCGGACTCGGACCCGGAGCGAGTGGTCTGGGACCAAGGACGGCTGTACCGGGCCACGGTCCAGCAGGGTTCACCGGAGGCGTGGCCCAGGGACCGACAGTTGGTGGTACCCTATCCGTTCCGGACGGAGTTGTTGCGGATCGCACATGAGATTCCGATGGCCGGACACCTAGGGATCGCTAAGACCAAGGCCAGGTTAAACCAGCATTTCTACTGGCCAAAAATGGGGGCCGATGTGGCTGCCTACTGCCGTTCGTGTGAAACCTGTCAGAGAGTGGGGAAGGCGGGGCCACACCCCAAAGCCCCACTAGTATCTCTGCCAATCATCGATGAGCCTTTCAGGAGGGTGGCTGTGGATCTGGTCGGCCCGCTGGCCATCCCCAGCAGCTCCGGGAAACGCTTCATACTGACGGTAGTGGACTATGCCACCCGGTACCCAGAAGCAGTGGCCTTGTCGTCCATTCGGGCTGACAAGGTGGCCACCGCATTGCTGGAGATTTTCTCCCGAGTGGGTTTTCCCCAGGAAATGCTCACTGACCGGGGGACCCAATTCATGTCCCAGCTGATGGAGGCCCTCTGTAAGCAAGTCCAGGTGCGACATCTGGTGGCCAGCCCGTACCATCCACAGACTAATGGCCTGTGCGAGCGGTTCAATGGCACCTTAAAGCAGATGCTTAAGATGTTGGTCGACTCCCATGGGCGTGACTGGGAGCGGTATCTCCCACACCTGTTATTTGCTTACCGGGAGGTTCCACAGGCCTCAACAGGATTCTCACCGTTTGAGCTCCTGTACGGGCGACGTGTGCGGGGCCCCCTGGCTCTGGTGAAAGAGGCTTGGGAAGGGGATTTGGCCACCCCTGGAGTGTCGGTTATCGAGTATGTCATGCGCTTCCGGGACAAAATGCAGGCCTTGACGCAACTGGTACACGACAATATGGCTCAAGCCCAGGCCGATCAGAAGCGTTGGTACGACCAGAACGCTTGTGAGAGGACCTACCAAGTGGGTCAAGAGGTGTGGGTACTGGTCCCCGTACCACAGGACAAGCTTCAGGCAGCCTGGGAAGGCCCATACCTCGTGTACCAGCAGCTCAACCCTGTGACGTACCTGGTCACCCTGGACCCTGCCCGTGGAAGGCGGAAGCCCTTCCATGTGAACATGATGAAGGCACATCATGAGCGGGAGGCATGTGCACTCCCTGTGTGCAACCTGCCCGAGGAGGGAGAAGCGGAAACCCTCTTGGATATGCTAGCCCAGGTTAGGGCAGGCGGATCCATTGAGGATGTGGAGGTTGGCCACCAGCTCTTGGAGGACCAACGGTCCCAGCTGTGGGCCACCCTACACCCCTTCCGGGGGTTGTTTACCAACCAGCCCGGAAGGACTGACTTGGCTGTCCATCACGCGGACACTGGGGATCATCCCCCGATCCGGCGTTCAGCATATCGGGTCTCCCTGGAGGTGCAGCAACACATGCGCCAGGAGATTGACGAGATGCTGAAGCTGGGGGTGATCCAGGCATCCAACAGCGCTTGGGCCTCGCCTGTAGTCCTCGTCCCTAAGAAGGACCGAACCACTCGGTTCTGCGTGGACTACAGGGGGCTCAATGCGGTCACGGTCGCCGATGCGTACCCAATGCCACGCATCGATGACCTGCTCGATCAGTTGGCCGGGGCTCAGTACCTGACCATCATGGATCTGAGCCGGGGATATTGGCAGATCCCCCTGACTCGCAAGGCCAGGGAACGCTCTGCCTTTATTACCCCATTTGGACTGTACGAGTCCACGGTGATGCCATTCGGGATGAGGAATGCCCCTGCCACTTTCCAGCGGATGGTCAACACCCTGCTCAAGGGACTTGAAGGGTACGCGGCCGCGTACCTAGATGACATTGCCGTCTTCAGTCCCACCTGGGAGGACCACCTAGAGCATCTAGCACAGGTGCTCAGGCGGATCCACCGGGCAGGTTTGACCATCAAGCCGGGAAAGTGTCAGCTGGCCATGAGCGAGGTCCAGTACCTCGGTCACCGGGTAGGTGGGGGAACGCTGAAGCCCGAGCCTGAGAAAGTGGAGGCCATCGCATCCTGGCCCACCCCCAGGACCAAGAAGCAGGTGATGTCCTTCTTGGGGACCGCTGGGTACTATAGGAGGTTTGTTCCATGCTATAGTAGCCTGGCAAAGCCCCTGACGGACCTCACCAAGAAGAAGCTGCCCTCTGCAGTCGATTGGACAATGGACTGCGAGACAGCCTTCCGGGCCCTAAAGGACGCCCTGTCCAGCCCGCCCGTGCTACAGGCAGCCGACTTCACGCGGCCGTTTGTAGTACAGACCGACGCCAGTGACTTCGGCCTCGGTGCGGTGCTCAGCCAGGTGGACTCTGCGAGCCAAGAGCACCCAGTCTTGTACCTGAGCAGGAAGCTGTTACCAAGGGAAGTTGCCTATTCCACGATGGAGAAGGAGTGCCTGGCCATAGTGTGGGCCCTGCAGCGTCTGCAACCCTATCTATACGGGCGCCACTTCATCGTGGAGACGGACCACAATCCCCTCAGCTGGTTGCACACCGTCTCTGGGACGAATGGGCGATTGTTGCGATGGAGCCTTGCGCTCCAGCAATACAACTTCACCATTCGCCACAAAAGGGGCCGTGACCACGGTAACGCAGACGGGCTGTCCCGACAAGGAGAGGTCGCGGACGGGCGCACGGGGGAACACCGGAGTGTGCTGCCCCCTAGCGCCCTCAAAAGGGGGGAGGTGTGAGGTAAATCCGGAGAGATGACGATAAATCATGATATTCAAGTATGTCAGGAAGCCCTCTCCTGGTGTCAACCCCCCTTTCCTTCACACAACTGGTTTAGCAACAAACTCCATGGCCATGTCCTGTGATATGGAAATTAGGTGGCTTTAGGACAAAGGACACAGGATGACTCCCTGCCGTCACCCTGTAACAAGAGTTGTATCTCATTAGCAAGGCTATGGAACTAGCAGACAGAACGACTCCAGTAAAAAATGGTTCATATCTCGCAAGCCATATTTCCGATAAATATGGCAACCATAAAAATGGTGTCTCCGCATGTGGACGATGCCGGCACCCCCTTTTTATGGGAGCAGGACATTGGGAAATGCCCCAGGCGTGATATCAGCCAATGGGGAACTGGCAGACAGGTCATGAGTCCCCTCGTTCTGTAGCTAAATTCATAACTGTCACAATGAGAGCATTGGCGTCCGCCTACGACGCTCCCAGGCAAAGTTATGGCCAATATCCCCTTTGCTGGATAATTCTGATCCATGCAGGGGGAGTAGCAGTGCTCCCTGTGAGGTCACTAAGGTAGGAGGGGACCTGGATCTGCCCAGGTTGATAACCCTACTTCGGCCATTTTCCAGCGTTCTTCTGCTCGGGGGCCTGGTTGGGACAGACCTGTGAGAGAGTTCCTGGAAACCTGGTCTACAGCGCCCCCCTGTGGCCAGACGCACAAGGTAACTGATTGAATTGCATACCTGTTGTAAACCATGCTTTATCTGTAACTGTACTCTGACATATGTATATTCTGTAGATTCCCTATTGTATATATTGTAGTTCTAGTGTGCTTTAGGCTGATTAAATTATATAATTAATCTTGGGCTGTTCTGTTATCTCGATCTTGAATCCCACGTCTGTGTGTTCGGCTAATAGTTACCGTAAATCGGTTGGTGGCAGCGAATTGTGCCAAGGATTATTGTGGGGAGGCCAGTGAGATTCGGGGAGATTTTATATATTCCGCCCGCGGAGGTCGGGGGAATATATACCTTACTCTCACCGGGGACCCTTCAATAATCGGCATAAGTAGTATAGCGGCCTCCTTGCTTATGGTCGGGCAATTCCATAATTGGCCTGACTATAAGAGGGGCGCTAGAGAGCGCGTCACGTGCTCTGTCTGTCGGTCGGGAGGTATAAAGGAGGGGTGACCCCCACTTGTTACCCCCCGATTGTGACGTACTGGTAGCCAGCGCGGGGGATTTATGAGTGACCCCCCCGGTGGTTTGTGACAGTTGCTATTCTTTCTTCCAGTCCCTGCACCTTTTCCTCTAAGAGGGCAACAAGTTTGCACTTTTGACAGGTGAAGTTGGATTTTTTGTGCGGCAGATCCGTAAACATGTAGCATGTGTTGCAGGTGACCATGTGGATTTTCTTCTCTTCCATATTGCTGATGTAGCGTATGACAGGCGACAGTTCCTCCCTCTCTCCCTCCTATACCTCTGTGTGGGTCGCAAAGGCGATCTCAGTCTGGGCAGAATCCCTTAACACTTCGCTTGAGGAATCCCAGTTCACTCATACCTTCACAGAGGTAACAGCTCAAATTGCCGCTGCGGCTAAGTACCTCATCCAGGCCTCCATGGACGCTGCTACCTGCGCAGCGTTTGCCGCCTCAAATACCATAACCATCCGTAGAGCTCTCTGGCTCCGACAATGGCGAGCAGACTCTGCCTCCAAGTAGTCTCTCACGGGCCCTCCCTTTTTTCCAGACCGATTGTTTGGCGAAAGTCTGGACAAGCTCATTTCTGACGCCACAGGAGGAAAGAGTACCTCCCTCCCCCAGCTGAAGTCCAGGACGTCCTTCACCAGACGTCCAGTCCTCGTTCCGCTCCTTTCGGAACTCATTTGGTTGGTCGACATCCTGTGCTGTCCCCGCCACGAGCCGCGGACTACGCAGAGACCGACCTCAGCTCTCCCCGAAACCCACTTCGTCATGGCAGCCTAGACCGAAACAGTCCAGGACTACGGAGACTCGGCCACAACATTTTCCCCCCTCATGACTCCTTCAGCACCCCGGAAGACACACTCATTGTAGGAGGTCGACTGCCGCTCTTTCAACACATCTGGGCTGCCGCCTCAGACGACAAATGGGTGCGAGACCTTGTCTTCCGGTTACCACATAGAATTTTGGACCCGACCCCCCGAGTCGGTTCTTTCTCTCAAACCCCCGAAAGACTCGAAAACGACGCAAAGCTTTTTTCTCAGCAATCCACTCGCTCCAAACAGCAGGAGTGATAATACCTGTCCCAGACGACGAGAAGTTCAGGGGTTTTTATTCCAACCTCTTTGTGGTCCCCAAAAAGGATGGGTCAGTTCGACCCATCCTGGACCTCAAACACCTAAACAAACATGTGCACGTACGGAGATTCAGAATGGAGTCCCTAAGGTCCATTATTGCATCCATGGTCGAAGGGGAATTCCTCGCCTCCATAGACATCAATGACACGTACCTGCACATACCCATCGCCCCAGATCACCAAAAGTTCCTCCGCTTCGCAATTCAGGACTCCCACCTTCAATTCGTAGCTCTACCCTTCGGCCTTGCCACCGCACCAAGGGTCTTCACCAAAGTCATGGCGGCCGCCATGAGCGTCCTTCACGCCAGGGGAGTAGTCGTTCTCCCTTACTTGGACGACCTCCTCATCAAGGCCCCCTCCTTCCGCGACTGCTCAACCAGCGTACAGATCACTGTGGACACCCTATCCCGCTTAGGGTGGCTAGTGAATCTGGACAAATCATCCCCGATCCCATCACGATCCATCACCTTCCTGGGCATGTCCCTGGACACCCCTCGGGGCTTGATCCTTCTCCCTCAGGACAAGGCGATCGCTCTTCAACGAGCGGTACGCTGCCTTCTACGTCCTCCGTCTCGCTCCATTCGATTCAGCATGAAAGTGCTCGGCAGGATGGTGGCGGCTATGGAAGCAGTACCCTTTGCTCAACTGCACCTCCGCCTACTGCAGCTAGCCCTTTTAGCGGCCTGGGACAAGAGCCCCTTCTCCCTGGACAGACATCTTCACCTGACGCCTTCAGTCAGGTACGCACTCCGCTGGTGGCTTCGGTCCTCATCCCTATCGAAGGGGAGATCTTTTCTCCCAGTGAACTGGCTGGTCCTGACCACGGACGCCAGCCTCCTAGGCTGGGGAGCAGTGTACTGGCACCACACTGCTCAAGGACGTTGGACACCCCAGGAGTCTTTCCTACCCATAAACATCCTGGAACTCCGCGCGATCTTCCTCGCGCTCAGAGCGTTCTGCCCTCTAGCGGGTCGTCAGATTCGAGTCCAATCGGACAATGCGACAGCTGTAGCCTATATCAATCGGCAGGGGGGCACCCACAGCAAAGCGGCTTATCTCGAGGCCCACAAGATCCTCAGCTGGGCCGAATCGACGGGATTAGTGATATCAGCGGTACACATACCGGGGGTAGAGAACTGGGCAGCAGACTTTCTAAATCGCTAAGGCCTGGCTGCCGGAGAATGGTCTCTCCACCCAGATGTGTTTCTACACATCTGCACTCGCTGGGGCACACCAGACATGGACCTAATGGCCTCAAGGTTGAATGCAAAGGTTCATAGCTAGGTTACGCGACCCGCAGTCCATCTAGTCCGCAGATGCTCTAGTCTGCTCCTGGCACCACTTCCGCCTGCCTTACATATTTCCACCTCTACCCCTGCTGCCGCGGGTAATCATGAAGATCAAGACAGAGGGAGTCCCGGTGATACTGATAGCACCGGACTGGCCCAGGCGCGCCTGGTACGCCGAATTAGTACAAATGCTCACAGACGCACCGTGGCGCCTTCCAGACATCCCAGACTTGCTGACCCAAGAGCCCATTTCCCATCAGAACTCCAGAGCCCTGAAGCTGACTGTCACGAACAGCCGGGGAAGTCACTCAGAAATCCGCAGCTGTTCACTGATTTGTCACACACGACTACTCTCTAGCGTCCCACTTGTCTGCAGGCCACTTTTGGTACTGCAGGACAATGCATAAGATGGGGCTGCTGAGCTGATAATGCCAAATATTGGAGGTCTCACAGCAAGGGTAAATGTATATATCCCCGATTCCTGCTAATGGAATATTTATATACCTCGGTACCCTTAATGATAGCACTCCAATAATTCAATGCAATACAATTACGCTGCCACCACCCAGACTTTCTACAGGTAGCTGGGGACCCGTTTCAGATAGCATAAGGCCCTTCGGGGTTTTGGATTCGTATATAAAGCATAAGGAAAGAAACTCTTACATTTTTATATATTTAATCCGAAAATAGGCAGTGTTTAAAGAATATACAAGAATTTACAAAAGGGAACAATACACATTACGGCATAGGCAGTTACATTAAAATAAAAGGTATAAACGTGAAACTTACTAAACTCGTGCCATAGAAGTGACGTCTGCTTAGGGAGTGGAGGGACTCCAAGAGAAGATGTTATAATCGGCCAGCATCACCCTTCATGATGCCCTCCAGTACTGACTGCCCCCCAGAACGATGCTGTTCCTATTATACATTAGGTAGCCCCCCTTTCTCTGTGATATCATTTTATGGTCTCTGGTGGGCTGTGCTCTGATGTTCACAAAGTTCCATAATTCTAGGGTTTTTCATATCTTTGCTCCTGGGTCACACAGGTGAAAGATATTAGCGTCATATTTTATATCTCGATTTTACAGTTACATTGATACCAAACACAACGCCTCTAGTACAATTTTACTGGCCAATACTAATTTGTCGTGATTCCGTCGATCTCCTCGTCAGGTGAGACAGTGCGCTGGGTTCCGCACGACACAGGGATTCTGGCAATATGTTTTTCATTTTTCTAGCATTAAAGCAGCACGTAAAAACCTGTTTTGGAAGTTTTCCCGCCAATATAACAAAGAATTGTCTTTCTCTGAATCTTTTGGCTTTAGTTCTACCATCACCCAAAGTCATAAATACCTTAAGCTTCCAGGCCGATCAGATAATCGTCATGACGATCTCTGGCTGATGGTGGACAGGAGGGGGATGGAGACCCTTCATCAGTTTTACATGACACCTCCCCCTTTTTGAGGTAGCATGGGAGATTGGCAAATCAATCGTCTCCTAAGCCTACCTCGCTGGCATCCCCCTGCCGGGACAGCCCATCAGCGTTACCATGCTCAACACCCTTCCTGTGTTGAATGGTAAAGTCATACTGCTGTAGTGCCAAGCTCCACCGCAGTAGCTTATCATTGTCGCCGGCCACCCGATGTAGCCAGCTGAGAGGGTTGTGGTCTGTCACTATGGTAAAGTTGCGTCCATATAGGTAGGGCTGCAGTTTCCGCAGGGCCCGCACTATAGAGAGGCACTCCTTCTCCACAGTGGCGTAGGCCACTTCCCGGCATCTGTCTGAACTATGAACCGTCGGGTGAAGTCCGGGGCTTGTAGGATTGGGGAACTGGCGAGGGCAGCTTTCAGTGCCCTGAAGGACCGTTCACAGTCATCTGTCCAGGTGACTACTTGCGGTAGCTTCTTATTGGTGAGGTCCGTCAACGGCTTAGCAAGAGCGCTATAGTTAGGAACGAACTTCCTATAGTACCCTGCCGTACCCAAGAAGGATATCACCTGCTTCTTTGACTTGGGGGTAGGCCAGGAGGTGATGGCATCAACCTTTCCTGGCTCTGATTTCAGGGTCCCGCCACCCACTCTGTGTCCGAGGTACTGTACCTCCGTCATGCCGATCTGACACTTCCCTGGCTTTATAGTCAGACCAGCGCTTTGGATCCGCCTGAGCACCTGCTCCAGGTGCCCCAGGTGTTCCTCCCAAGGTGTTCCTCCCAAGTGGGACTAAAGATGGCAATGTCATCCAGGTAAGCTACTGCAAACCCTCCTAGTCCCTCGAGCAGCTGGTCGACCAATCGCTGGAAAGTGGCAGGAGCATTTCTCATGCCAAAGGGCATGACAAGGGATTCATACAGCCCGAATGGGGTGATGAAGGCGGACCTTTCCTGTGCTTCCTTGGACATAGGAATCTGCCAGTACCCTCGACTCAGGTCCATGATGGTCAGGTACCGGGCCCCGGCTAAGCAATCCAGTAACTCATCGATGCGTGGCATTGGGTACGCATCGGGTGCTGTGATTGCATTTAGCCTCCTGTAGTCCACACAAAACCGGGTTGTCCGGTCCTTTTTTGGAACCAAGACTACAGGCGATGCCCATGCACTTTTGGACCTCTGGATCACTCCCAGGTCTAGCATTTCATCGATCTCCCTTTTTATGTCCTTTTGTACCTCTAGGGAGACACGGTATGGGGGTTGACGAACTGGGGAATGACTCCCTGTGTCCACCTGGTAGGTGGCTAGGGATGTCTTCCCTGGGACATTCGTGAAGGTCATCAGGTAGGGCCGGAATACCTCCCGCAGCTAGGACCTTTGGTCCAGGGATAGCTGTGGGTTGAATGCCGCCTCCTCAATAGACCCTCCATCCCGGGCCGAGGCGAGCAAGTCCACCAAGACTTCACTTTCGCCTTCCTCGGGAAGACTACACACAGGAAGGGCAAAGGCTGCCCTGTCATGATGAGCTTTCATCATGTTGACATGGAAGACCTTTTGCCTCTTCCTGGCATGGTCGATGGTGACCACGTAGTTTACGTCATTGAGGCGCTGATGCACCAGGTATGGACCCTCCCAGGCCGCCTGAAGCTTGTTCTGGGTCATTGGGACTAGGACCCACACCTTCTGACCCACTTCGTACACCCTCTCTCGAGCGCGTTGGTCGCACCTTCGCTTCTGGCTGGCCTGGGCTTGCGCCATATTCTCATGAACCATCTGCGTCATGGACTGCATTTTGTCATGGAGCCGAATGACATACTCCACACCGGACACTTCTGGGGAGTTCAGTTCCTCTTTCCAGGATTCCCTTACCAGACCAAGAAGCCCCCGGACTCGTCTGCCATACAGGAGCTCGAAGGGGGAAAACCCCGTTGAGGCCTGTGGTACCTCTCTGTAGGCAAACAGCAGGTGTGAGAGATACCGCTCCAAGTCGCGTCCATGTGACTCAACCAGCATCTTAAGCATCTGCTTAAGGGTACCATTAAATCGCTCACACAAACCATTGGTCTGTGGGTGATAAGCGCTTGATATCAGATGCCGCACCTGCATTTTTTTGCAGAGAGCCTCCATTAGACGAGACATGAACTGAGTCCCCTGGTTGGTAAGCATCTCCCTGGGAAATCCTACTCGGGAGAATATGGTCAAGAGAGCATCTGCCACCTTATCGGCCCTAACTGAGGACAGAGCCACTGCCTCCGGATACCGGGTAGCATAATCTACCACAGTAAGGACGAACCGTTTTCCAGAACTGCTGGAGACGGCCAGAGGCCCGACGATGTCCACAGCGACCCTCTGGAAAGGCTCTTCTATCACTGGCAAAGATATTAGGGGAGCTTTGGGAGCAGGCCCTGACTTTCCCACTCTTTGACATGTGATACAGGAGCGGCAGTAGTTGGCAACATCTGTCCCCATTTTGTGGCCAATAGAAGTGGTGAGACAGCCGGGCCTTGGTTTTGCTGACCCCCAAGTGTCCGGCGAGTGGGATCTCATGGGCAATCCGCAGCAACTCACTCCTAAAGCGGTGAGGCACCACCAGCTGTCTTTCCTTCAGCCACTCTTGTTGGGGGTTACAGGGAACAGTCTCCCGGTACAACTTTCCCTGGTCCCAGAATACCCTCTCCTTATCGGTCTCGGAGGAGGGCTTCTCTGCGAGGTCCCTTAACGTCTCTAGACTGGCATCAGTTCGTAGAGCCACCTGGAACTCTTGGCTAGAGGCAGCCAAAAGTGACGTTAAGGTTCCAACCTCACCGGGACCCTCTGGGACCTGCTCTGGGTCCGTAACCTGTTCCGTTATCCCTCTGGGTGAAGAGGTGTCAGAAGGCAAGGTTTCATTTGCGTTCTGGGCACTCTGACTGCGGGTGATAGCACCGATGAAGGCTGTCTCCCCAGGGAATAACCACTCTTCCCCATCAGCCTGACAGGTACTACTGGCTGTGTCACTGTCCGCTGTGACACTGCTCAGCTGCATTTGACCACTGTCCTCGTGGTTCTCATTTCTGCCTCCATCTCTGTCAGCACAGACACTTGCTACCATGGGGTCGTCCTCAGCCACGTCACCCTGCCGTGTGGCATGGCTGAGTTCCCCTGTACAAACCTCCACTTTATTACCATGCACAACATTTGTAATTACGTTCTGGGTATCCGCATTCGGGTCGCATGACTTAACAACATTTGCATCACATGACTTATCAACAACATTTGTATCACATGACTTTTTGGATTCGGGAGGATCATCAGGGAGAAATTGTGCAACTAATCGCCCCAGATCAGTCCCCAATAAAACATTGGTTGGTAGATGTTCATCCACCCCCACTTTCCTCCACCCTCTCCCAGCACCCCAGTCGAGGGTAAAAAGGGCCATTGGGAAGGATTGGTGGACACCCCCCGCCAAGGCGACAGTCAGGAGTTTTCCCGGGATAATGTTTTCAGGGGGTACCAGTTCGGGGCGGACCAGTGTTCTGTCGGACCCAGTGTCTTTGAGCCCCACAGTGGGGGTTCCGCCTACGGTGACGGGGTGTAGGTTTTCGCAGGCCCTACCACCCGCCTTCCTTGCCAAAAGGACAGTTCCAGTAGGCCCTTGGGCCTTGGATGTGGGGGTTCCTCTTCTGCCTCTCTGGGCAAACGGAGCTGAGGTGTCCAGGCTGGTTGCAGGAAAAACACCTGAGAGTGTCCGAGGTGGGCCGGGCACTGGTGGATGACACAGGACCTACGGGAGGTCGGCTGGTAGGGGCAGGGGTGTTTGAAGTTGTCATCTTACCCCCTTTCCAGCTGGTGGTGGACGGCTTCCGCACCCCCGATGCACGGTTGGCCACATAGGCGTAGGCAATCTGGGCTGCTTTTGAGGCCTCCTTGGGCTCTCTGTCCATAACAAACTGTCGAACCTCCACAGGACAGACATGTAGGAGTTGGTCCTTCACCATGAAGTCCTTTAACTCCTCAAAGGTTGTAACGGACAGTCCTTGGATCCACTGGTCAAAGGTGGTCTGGAGCCCACCCTCCAAATCGCTGTAGCTGTCATGAGGTCCGAGCTGGAGGGTCCGGAATTTTTTTCGGTACACCTCTGGAGTCAGCTGATACTTCCGTACTAGGGCCTGCTTTATGGCCCCATAGTTTCCACTCTGCTCTTGAGGGAGACTGGCAAACGCGTCCAGGGCCTTGCCTCGCAGCCCTGGGGTTAAGTATCGTGCCCATTGTGCTGAGGGCAACTGGTACTGCAAGCAAGTCTTTTCAAATCCCCTCAGAAAGGTGTCCAAATCCCCGTCCTTTTCCATCACAGGAAAGTGCTCTGGTCTGGGCTTAAAGCTGCTGGCATTATTGGACTCACCGTTTAGTGAGGAAGATGTCTGCTGCCGGGCTTTGAGGATATTCAATTCATGGTCTCTCTGGGCTTGGCGCTCTCGCTCAGCTCTCTCAGCCTCTCGCTCGGCTCTCTCAGCCTGAGCCTGGCGCTCAGCTCTCTCAGCCTCTCGATATTGCTGAATGAGGTCCAGCCGTCCCTGCCGGTCCTCGGCAGCGAACTGTTGTAGGGCCATCTGCAGGAAGGAGTCCATGTTGCCCTGGTCACTGCTCTGGCTCGCAATTGATGGTGGGGATTCTGCAGCAGTCCCGTCCTGGGCTTGGCTTGCCTCCCCTTCTTCAGCACTGGGGGAACGGACATGCTCTGCGTCCCATTGTAAAAGTTCTTTAATGAGGTCCTGCCTCGTTTTGCCATGGCCATCAATCAACTTGGATCTGCAGAGTGCAGCAAGAACCTCCTTCTTCTGCTGATTGTATAGAAAGCAATCCTGCCGCAATGGCAAAGCAGTACAGCCCAAATCCTTAATTAAAATGCAAGTAAAAGCAAGGATTTAGAATTAAAATATAACTTTTAATATCATGAGTCTAAAACACGATATAACAAAGTGCAGTGCATGAAATTAATAACCAGAAAGATCTCACCCAGTACTTCTCCTGATGAGATCAGATACCACCGGAATATCCAAGGCAGAAGCAGGTCATACCAGACCCTAAATGGGGGGGGGGGGGAGCGACCAATATCCAAGTGCCCTGCCCCTGTCGTGCCCCTGCAACAATTGCTTCAGCCCTTACAAGGGCAGCACCCAAGTCAGGAATGCTAGCCCTGATGACAAACACACCCTCCCAACGCGTTTCCCTCTCTATATGATAAGAGAGTTCATCAGGGGAGAAAATCTTAAAGTAAAGCCTGCAATGGCAGGACAATACTACACAGTGTACATTAGTGGTACAAATGTGTATACATACGATGCACGTTCGTGGTGCACATGTGCATGCTAGTGGCCAGTGGGACGCTGTGTGCTGTTAGACCCACAACCTATATACCCCTCATACCTCCTACATCCTCGGTAATCAATGGTGCCACATGTTTGTGCAGCCCTCATAATCGATCCAAGATCCGTGCTTACAGTCCCACACCGCGCATGCCTGATCCATCACTCAGCAGCACTTTAGGCCGCCTGGCGGTGATCTCACCGCGCATGCACGGACGTTGAAATGACCCTGGTGTGGTCAGACCATACTTCCACGCTCCACTCATGGAACGCACATTCCGCGCATGCGCGGCGTGCGATCACACAACCAAGGAAGCGTTCCTGCTGTTCCCATGGGAGCTAATTTGCTCATTATGCGTCAAGCTTATACACAGCGCACCACGCGCGGCGCGTGATCGCCCCTGTCAGGCTAAAAGTTTGCTATAGCGCTCCAATAATGGAACGCACGCGTCGCGCATGCGCGGACCGCATCCAGTTATTAAGAACCGCCCAGGGCAGGCAATAATGGCCAGAATGATATGATTAGCATTAGATATCAATAAACATAATCAGTTTGGCAACCCTCACCAGCGCCAAGTTCAAATAGTAAACCAGCACAATGATAAACAGATTCTAGCAAAACTTTTAACAGTCCACAAAATACCCTCTCTTTTTGTACATATAAAGGTACCACTATGAATCTATTTGAAGGGTTGGATAATGCTAATAATTACAATGGACAATAGCACAGGGTCAAATAAACAAGGGACCAGGGGGTATATATACACATAGTCCCCATTAGTATTCATTAAAGAGGATTACAGAGTCCAACAGTCAGTGACTCAAACACTGCAACAAGAGGGGGGGAAAAAGATATACTGAGGACACCCTCCTTGCCGTGTCCAATATCTATAAAAGGTTGAAACAAGATCGTACATACACTTCCAACCCTCCCCCCAGGCCCAATAATATAAAACCCAAAGAATCTGGGCTGGGCTCGTTTCCACAAAAGGGGCTCATCATCTTGGTCAATAGCCCAGCTCAATAGACACCTTAAACCATCAAACCCCAAACCACCCACCCCAGCTAGAGCGAAATCCCTTCATTAGATGAAGCACCCAAAATTAATTTGGTCATTTAGACCCTCTGGGCGGCACGTCCTTAACCTGAAGCTCAGTCTTGCTTCCTTTTGGAGGAGTAGCCTATCCAGGTTGCCCCCTCTTGGAGATGGTTTAACCTTCAAAATCCCCATGAATACAATGGCTTTCCTATTTCCAAAATGTTGTGAGTTCATGTGTCTAGAAATTGGAGTATCCCGTTCGTTCCTAATGTCGCCAAGATGTTCTCCTACCCGGCGGCGAAACTCTCTGATGGTCTTTCCAACATATTGTTTGCCACAGTGAAAAGTGGCCAAATAAACAATGCCTTTTGGTTCTACAATTTATAAAATCTCTAACCCTAAGGCATTCACCTGTGACAGTACCGCTAAAAGTTTTACCAGTCTGGATATGATCACATGCCACACACGCCCCACATCTAAAGCAACCAATCGGTTTGCCCGGAATCCCATGTTATCGGTTTCTCGGGGGCCACATAGTGGCTGTGTGTAAGGCGGTCCCTTAGGGATCGATTTTTCCGAAACGTCACAGATGGTTGGTTGCCAATTACCTCGGCAATGTCATCATCCATTTTTAGGATCCCCCAATGTTGCTTTAAGATCTGTCGGACTTGGTTAGCACCCTTTGTAAAGGTGGTAATAAATCTTATTGTTTCATCACGCTCCTCCCTTTTCTGTTTGGGAACAAGGAGTTGATTCCGATTTTGTCTGAGCGAATGATGATAGGCCTCCTTAAGGATATAATTTGGGTAGCCCTTGTCCAAAAAACTGACCCTAAGATCCTTAGCCTTCTCAACAAATTCCTCCTGACTGGAACAATTCCGTCTCAGACGTAAATATTGCCCCTTCGGGATACCACGTCTGAGAGGGAATGGATGGTGGCTCTTCCAGTCAAGGAGGGAATTAGTTGCAGTGGGTTTCCTAAAAATAGTCGTTTGGAGTCCACCTTGAACTTCAAACCTATAGAGTTGCAGTTCAGATCTTGTACAAAGCTTACAAAATCTTCCTGGGGACCCTTCCACAATATAAAGACGTCATCTATAAACAGTGTCCAAATCTCGATCATACATGTATATTTGGACATTTCATCGGAGAAAACAAAGACGTCCTCCCACCAGCCCAGGAACAAGTTAGCGTAACAGGGAGCACAAGGGCTCCCCATCGCTGTGCCCCTGAGCTGGTGGTATATTGTGCCGTCAAACATTAGAAAGTTATTGTCCAGGACAAAATGTAACAAAGAAAGAATCAGCCGATTATGAGCCTCAAATTGTTGACCACGTGTTGATAAAAAGTATTCGATGGCTCTCATTCCCTGGTCATGAGGTATGGAAGAGTAAAGACTCTCAACGTCAATACTAGCTAGAAAAGTCCCAGAATCAACCAACACCCCTTCAATCCTCTTCATAAAGTCCATACTGTCACGGATATAAGAGGGTAAGCACGTCACAAAGGGGTTTAAAACCTCATCCAAATATATGCCCACATTCTGTCCAATGCTGCCTACACCTGAAACAATTGGTCTGCCCCTAAGGGGTGTGACCCCCCTTATGGACTTTGGGCAAAATATAGAACGTGGACATAACTTGGAACTCAGAGAGCAAAAAAGTGAACTCATCATCATTTAGTAACCCATCAGTTTTTGCTCCACTCAGTAGGTCCCTCAAGGATTTTTTAGAAAGTTCCAATGGGTTACCAGATACCCTTTTATAGGTGGCAGTATCCCTTAGAATTTCAATACAGACCTTTCGGTAGTCCTGTGAGTCCATTATCACTATATTGCCCCCCCTTATCGGAGGGCTTAATATTAATCTTGGTTTCTTTCTCTAAAGTACACAAGGCCTCCATCTCAGTTTTCGTGAGGTTGTTAATTCTAAATCCTTGCTTTTACTTGCACTTCTGCTGATTGTACCAGGCTTCTTACACAGCATCCATAATTGCCAAATAAAAGATAGGATAGAAAACAAGAGAGAAGGGAGGGGGGGTAACTGCTACACAGTATTGTTCCAGGTATATTTAAACACTGAGTTCGATCCTCAAACCTTTTGCAAGTTTTTAGTGACAGGGATGATTGCTCAATCCAGATCACTAATGCTTTATATATCCCACCGCTTGCCACCAATTTGTCACGAACAGCCGGGGAAGTCACTCAGAAATCCGCAGCTCTTCACTGATTTGTCACACACGACTACTCTCTAGCGTCCCACTTGTCTGCAGGCCACTTTTGGTACTGCAGGACAATGCATAAGATGGGGCTGCTGAGCTGATCATGCCAAATATTGGAGGTCTCACAGCAAGGGTAAATGTATATATCCCCGATTCCTGCTAATGGAATATTTATATACCTCGGTACCCTTAATGATAGCACTCCAATAATTCAATGCAATACAATTACGCTGCCACCACCCAGACTTTCTACAGGTAGCTGGGGACCCGTTTCAGATAGCATAAGGCCCTTCGGGGTTTTGGATTCGTATATAAAGCATAAGGAAGAAGGGAATTTTGTTACTTACCGTAAATTCCTTTTCTTCTAGCTCTTATTGGGAGACCCAGACGATTGGGGTATAGCTACTGCCCTCTGGAGGCCACACAAAGCACTACATTAAAAGTGCAAGGCCCCTCCCCCTCTGGCTATACCCCCCCGTGGTATCACGGGTACTCCAGTTTTAGTGCCAGAGCAAGAAGGAGGAAGCCAACAACTGGTTTAAACAAATTAACTCCGAGTAACATCGGAGAACTGAAAAACCGTTCAACATGAACAACATGTGTACCCGCAAACAGCAAAAACAATCCCGAAGGACAACAGGGCGGGTGCTGGGTCTCCCAATAAGAGCTAGAAGAAAAGGAATTTACGGTAAGTAACAAAATTCCCTTCTTCTTCAGCGCTCTATTGGGAGACCCAGACGATTGGGACGTCCAAAAGCTGTCCCTGGGTGGGTAAAGAAATACCTCATGTTAGAGCTGCAAAACAGCCCCCCCCCTACGGGGATGTCACTGCCGCCTGCAGGACTCTTCTACCTAAGCTGGCATCCGCCGAAGCGTAGGTATGCACCTGATAATGCTTGGTGAAAGTGTGCAGACTCGACCAGGTAGCTGCCTGACACACCTGTTGAGCCGAAGCCTGGTGCCGTAATGCCCAGGACGCACCCACGGCTCTGGTTGAGTGGGCTTTTAGCCCTGAAGGAACCGGAAGCCCAGCAGAACGGTAGGCCTCTATAATTGGTTCTTTGATCCATCGAGCCAAGGTGGCTTTAGAAGCCTGCAACCCCTTGCGCGGACCGGCGACAAGGACAAAAAGTGCATCGGACCGGCGCATGGGCGCCGTGCGGGAAATGTAGATCCTGAGTGCTCTCACCAGATCTAGCAAACGCAAGTCCTTTTCATACCGGTGAACCGGATGAGGATAAAAGGAAGGCAAGGATATATCCTGATTAAGATGAAACGAGGATACGACCTTAGGGAGAAACTCCGGAATGGGGCGCAGCACTACCTTGTCCTGGTGGAACACCAGGAAGGGAGCCTTGGATGACAGAGCTGCCAGCTCAGACACTCGCCGAAGCGATGTGATCGCAACAAGAAACGCCACTTTCTGTGACAGGCGAGAAAAAGAAACTTCTTTGAGAGGCTCGAAAGGCGGTTTCTGGAGAGCCACTAGTACTCTGTTCAGATCCCATGGATCCAACGGCCGCTTGTACGGGGGCACAATATGACAGACCCCCTGCAGGAACGTGCGCACCTTAGGAAGACGTGCTAGACGCTTCTGAAAAAACACGGATAGTGCCGAGACTTGCCCTTTAAGGGAGCTGAGCGACAAGCCCTTTTCCAACCCTGATTGCAGGAAAGACAGAAAAGTGGGCAATGCAAATGGCCAGGGAGACACTCCCTGAGCAGAGCACCAGGTTAAGAAAATCTTCCACGTTCTGTGGTAGATCTTAGCAGAAGTTGACTTCCTAGCTTGTCTCATTGTGGCTACCACTCCCTGTGATAAGCCTGTTGACGATAGGATCCAGGACTCAATGGCCACACAGTCCGGTTCAGGGCCGCAGAATTCTGATGGAAAAACGGCCCTTGAGACAGCAGGTCTGGACGGTCTGGAAGTGACCACGGTCGGCCGACCGTGAGATGCCA
Organism: Anomaloglossus baeobatrachus; assembly: GCF_048569485.1. NCBI lineage: Eukaryota > Metazoa > Chordata > Amphibia > Anura > Aromobatidae > Anomaloglossus > Anomaloglossus baeobatrachus. The sequence continues at coordinate 179,916,803 of NC_134359.1, forward strand.
CAGATCCGGATACCACGATCTCCTCGGCCAGTCTGGGGCGACGAGTATGATGCGGCTGCAATCGGATCTGATCTTGCGTAGTACTCTGGGCAAGAGTGCCAGAGGCGGGAATACATATGGGAGGCGGAACTGCGACCAATCTTGCACCAAGGCGTCTGCCGCCAGAGCTCTTTGATCGCGCGACCGCGCCATGAATGCCGGGACCTTGTTGTTGTGCCGAGACGCCATTAGGTCGACGTCCGGCACCCCCCAGCGGCGACAGATTTCCTGAAACACGTCCGGGTGAAGGGACCATTCCCCTGCGTCCATACCCTGGCGACTGAGGAAGTCTGCTTCCCAGTTTTCTACGCCTGGGATGTGAACCGCGGAGATGGTGGATGCTGTGTCCTCCACCCAATTCAGAATGCGCCGGACTTCCTGAAAGGCTTGCCGGCTGCGCGTCCCTCCTTGGTGGTTGATGTATGCCACCGCTGTGGAGTTGTCCGACTGGATTCGGATCTGCTTTCCTTCCAGCCACTGTTGAAAGGCTAGTAGGGCAAGATACACTGCCCTGATTTCCAGAACATTGATCTGAAGGGTGGACTCTTGCGGAGTCCACGTCCCCTGAGCCCTGTGGTGTAGAAACACTGCTCCCCACCCCGACAGACTCGCATCTGTCGTGACCACTGCCCAGGATGGGGGCAGGAAGGATCTTCCCTGAGACAATGAGGTGGGAAGGAGCCACCATTGTAGAGAGTCCTTGGCCGTCTGGGAAAGAGAGACTTTCCTGTCTAGGGAAGTCGTCTTCCCGTCCCATTGGCGGAGAATGTCCCATTGAAGTGGACGCAGATGAAACTGCGCAAAGGGAACTGCTTCCATGGCTGCCACCATCTTCCCTAGGAAGTGCATGAGGCGCCGTAAGGGGTGCGACTGGCCCTGAAGGAGAGATTGCACCCCTGTCTGTAGGGACCGCTGCTTGTTTAGCGGAAGCTTCACTCTCGCTGCTCGAGTATGGAACTCCATGCCAAGATACGTTAGTGACTGTGTCGGTGACAGATTTGACTTTGGAAAGTTGATGATCCATCCAAAAGTCTGGAGAGTCTCCAGCGTAGCCTGTAGACTGAGTTGGCATGCCTCTTGAGAGGGTGCCTTGACGAGTAGATCGTCTAGGTAAGGGATCACCGAGTGTCCCTGAGAGTGCAGGACTGCTACCACCGCCGCCATGACCTTGGTGAAGACCCGGGGGGCTGTCGCCAGACCGAATGGCAGAGCTGCGAACTGAAGATGGTCGTCTCCTATCACAAAACGTAGAAAACGTTGATGTTCTGTAGCAATTGGCACGTGGAGATAAGCATCTTTGATGTCTATTGAGGCAAGGAAGTCTCCTTGAGACATTGAGGCAATGACAGAACGGAGGGTTTCCATCCGGAACCGTCTGGCGTGCACATGTTTGTTGAGCAGTTTTAGGTCCAGAACAGGACGGAACGAGCCGTCCTTTTTTGGCACCACAAAGAGATTGGAGTAAAACCCTCTCCCTTGTTCCTGAGACGGTACAGGAACCACTACTCCTTCCGCTCTTAGGGAGTCCACCGCCTGCCGCAGGACATCTACACGGTCTGGATGTGGGGAGGTTCTGAAGAACCGAGCTGGAGGACGAGAACTGAACTCGATTCTGTACCCGCGCGACAAAATGTCTGTCACCCACCGGTCTTTGACCTGTGACATCCAAGTGTCGTAAAAGCGGGAGAGCCTGCCCCCGACCGGAGATGCGGAGGGAGGGGACTGGAAGTCATGAGGTAGCCGCTTTGGAAGCGGTTCCTCCATTTGCTTTCTTGGGGCGTGAATGAGCCCGCCAGGAATCTGAGTTTCTTTGCGTCCTCTGAGTCCCTTTGGACGAGGGGAATTGTGTTTTGCCCGAACCTCGAAAGGACTGAAACTTCTGCTGCCACTTTCTCTGCTGAGGTTTGCTTGATCTGGGCTGGGGTAAAGAGGAGTCTTTACCCTTGGACTGTTTAATGATGTCAGCCAATGGCTCGCCAAACAGTCTATCTCTAGGTAAAGGCAAGCTGGTTAAACATTTTTTGGAACCAGCATCTGCTTTCCAGTCCTTTAACCACAATGCTCTGCGCAAAACTACCGAATTGGCAGACGCCATTGAGGTGCGGCTGGTAGATTCTAGGACCGCATTGATAGCGTAAGACGCAAACGCGGACATCTGCGAGGTAAGGGACGCCACTTGCGGCACCGCTGGATGTAAGATAGCATCCACTTTTGCTAAACCAGCTGAAATAGCTTGGAGTGCCCATACGGCTGCGAATGCTGGAGCAAACGACGCGCCGATAGCTTCATAGACAGATTTTAACCAAAGGTCCATCTGTCTGTCATTGGCATCCTTAAGTGAAGCGCCATCCTCCACTGCAACTATGGATCTAGCTGCAAGCTTGGAAATCGGGGGGTCCACCTTTGGACACTGGGTCCAGCGCTTGACCACATCAGGGGGGAAAGGATAACGTGTATCCTTAGAACGTTTAGAGAAACGCTTTTCTGGATGAGCGTCGTGCTTCTGGATTGATTCTCTGAAGTCAGAGTGATCCAACAGAGCACTTAATTTACGCTTGGGATAGAGGAAACGAAATTTCTCCTGCTCTGCCGCTGCCTCTTCTGCTGAAGGGGCTGGGGGAGAAATATCTAACAGCCTATTGATGGCTGAGATAAGATCGTTTACCATGGCGTCCCCATCCGGGGTATCCAGATTGAGAGGGGTTCCAGGATTAGACTCCTGATCACTCTCTTCAGACACATCACAGGGAGACTGATTGCGCTGAGACCCTGAGCAGTGTGATGACGTTGAGGGTCTTTCCCAGCGAGCCCGCTTGGGGTGGCTGGGGCAATCATCTGAGTCATTATACTCATCCTGAGAAGCCGGGGACCCCCTTGCAGTCTGGATTAAATCCAACTGCGGAGGATTAGAGGACGTAGACCTCGCCGTGTCCATAGACTGAGCCCCAGGCATGGATTGCAAAGTTTCCAGGATTTTTGCCATAGTCACAGACATATTAACCGCAAAAACTGCAAAGTCTGTCCCCGACACCGGGGCAGGACTTACAGGCGTCTCAGCCTGGGTCACTATCTCTCCTGACTCCGGCTGGCGAAGCAGCACCGGATCTGAGCATTGCACACAATGGGGGTCCTTGGAGCCTGCTGGTAGAGCAGCCCCACATGCAGCACATGCAGTGCACACAGCCCTAGCCTTGGCAGCTTTGCGTCTTGTGGACGACATGTTGCTGCCTCCTCAGAGCGATCTGGGGTATTCAGCCAGGAAGCGACCTCACAGTGCAGGAAATCAATAAATATCTATGTCCAGTGACACAATACACTAACATACACTGAGGCACTAGAGGGGCCAGCTGAAAAGCCGCTTACCGCCCGCTTAAGAGCGGGTGTGTGGTCTTCCAAAGCCCCTCAGTCTAGGTCTCCCAGAGCCTTGCGTCCTTCCTCCAGCCAGACATGCATGTAATGGCTGCCGGCGTTCTGAGAGAAGAAGGGGGGCGGGCCCTGGGCGTTCCTGACCAAGAGCGGGAAGCCTGCTTCCCTCTGTGCCTAGTGAGAGGGCTGGAGCATGTAAATCAGGCTCCAGCCCTCGTCGCTGCCGTGAAACAGCGTCTCTCCCCTACCCTGATTGACAGGGTGGGGGCGGGAACGATCGGAGCTGCCGGCGTCCTAGGCCCAAAAGCCGGGGACTAGAGTTATAAACGCCGCCGCCGTAAAAGCGCGGTCGGCGTATCCCCGGCGCACCACAAGTCACAGCAGCGCCGCCCGGTCCAGAGGGGGTCGGCGCTGCGTTCCCAGAACACAAAGTCCCCCAGATAACTGTAGGAACACCAGCTCAGTGTACGGTCCCCGGCGCACTACAACACCCAGCCAGCCCGGAGTGTGTCTGTGCCTGCCGGGGACACAGAGTACCTGTATGATGCAGGGCCCGGTCCCTGATGGTACTCCTGCTCCGTATCCATCAGGTTCTAATGGGTCTGTGGATGGAGCCCGGCGTCAGAGCTTTGAGGCCGGCAGGATCCCACTTCCACAGAGCCCCCAAGGGGATGTGGAAGGAAAACAGCATGTCAGGCTCCAGCCCTGTACCAGCAATAGGTACCTCAACCTTACAACACCATCCAGGGGTGAGAAGGGAGCATGCTGGGGACACTATATGTGTCCTCTTTTCTTCCATCCGAACTAGTCAGCAGCTACTGCTGACTAAAATCTGTGGAGCTATGCGTGGATGTCTGACCTCCTTCGCACACAAAGCTAAAACTGGAGTACCCGTGATACCACGGGGGGGTATAGCCAGAGGGGGAGGGGCCTTGCACTTTTAATGTAGTGCTTTGTGTGGCCTCCAGAGGGCAGTAGCTATACCCCAATCGTCTGGGTCTCCCAATAGAGCGCTGAAGAAAGAAACTCTTAAATTTTTATATATTTAATCCGAAAATAGGCAGTGTTTAAAGAATATACAAGAATTTACAAAAGGGAACAATACACATTACGGCATAGGCAGTTACATTAAAATAAAAGGTATAAACGTGAAACTTACTAAACTCGTGCCATAGAAGTGACGTCTGCTTAGGGAGTGGAGGGACTCCAAGAGAAGATGTTATAATCGGCCAGCATCACCCTTCATGATGCCCTCCAGTACTGACTGCCCCCCAGAACAAAGCTGTTCCTATTATACATTAGGTAGCCCCCCTTTCTCTGTGACATCATTTTATGGTCTCTGGTGGGCTGTGCTCTGATGTTCACAAAGTTCCATAATTCTAGGGTTTTTCATATCTTTGCTCCTGGGTCACACAGGTGAAAGATATTAGCGTCATATTTTATATCTCGATTTTACAGTTACATTGATACCAAACACAACGCCTCTAGTACAATTTTACTGGCCAATACTAATTTGTCGTGATTCCGTCGATCTCCTCGTCAGGTGAGACAGTGCGCTGGGTTCCGCACAACACAGGGATTCTGGCAATATGTTTTTCATTTTTCTAGCATTAAAGCAGCACGTAAAAACCTGTTTTGGAAGTTTTCCCGCCAATATAACAAAGAATTGTCTTTCTCTGAATCTTTTGGCTTTAGTTCTACCATCACCCAAAGTCATAAATACCTTAAGCTTCCAGGCCGATCAGATAATCGTCATGACGATCTCTGGCTGATGGTGGACAGTAGGGGGATGGAGACCCTTCAACAGTTTTACATGACACTGACATCATGGCCATTGAGACCTGGGTATTAACAAGAGCGGGATTCTCCACCGTGGTTATTTCCACAATGATCAGCGCCCGAAAGCCTGCTTCATCCCACATTTACCACCGTACGTGGAAAATCTTCCTTTCATGGTGCAGGGAAACTAACGTCCAGCCTATGCCTCTGGCCATCCCCATTCTCGACTTTCTACAGTCTGGCTTGCAAGCGGGGTTGGCTCTCAGTTCCCTTAAAGGGCAGGTCTCAGCGCTCTCAATCTTCTACCAATGCCGCCTGGCTCAAAAACAGCAAGTCAAGAACTTCCTTCAGGGCGTTTCCCATCTAGTCCCCCCGTACAAACGGCCGCTAGAACCATGGGACCTCAACCTCGTTCTGGACGGTCTCCAGATGTCTCCCTTTGAACACCTCAAGGAATCCTCCCTTGCTCTTCTGTCCTGGAAGGTAACATTCCTGGTGGCAATTACGTCCATCAGACGGGTTTCGGAGCTAGCAGCACTCTTGCCGCGAGCCTTTTCTGATATATCCAGGACAGCCCCCTTTAGAAAAACTGACTCTTCGTTCGTCATTCCTGAGGGGCCTAAGAAGGGACAGGCAGCTTCAAAGGCGACTCTGGCTCGCTGGATTCGCTCTGCGATTCAGGAAGTCTACCGCTTGCAACTCAAGCCCATTCCTAGTGGGATGCGGGCTCATTCCACGCGAGCAGTTGGCGCTTCATGGGCCATTCGGCATCAGGCTTCAGTGGAACAGGTGTGTAAGGCTGCGACCTGGTCTAGCCTACATACGTTTTCAAAGCATTAGAGAGTCCATACCCAGGTTTCAACTGAGGCAAATCTGGGTAGGAAAATTCTGCAAACGGCAGTAGAGCACCTCTCTCAGGCGCTCCAGGCTGTCTGGGACTGGTTCATAGTCCTTGGGTTGTGTTGTCTTCTTTTATGTTTCCCACCCATGGACTGCTTTAGGACGTCCCATGGTCCTGTGTCCCCCCAATGAGGCGTCAGAGAAAAACTGATTTTTGTGTACTCACCGTAAAATCGTTTTCTCTTAGCCATCATTGGGGGACACAGCACCCACCCTATTGCCCTGTTGGGCCTTGGTTCTCTCAGTACCTTATTTGGTTATGACTCTTCTTTTCTCATGTTCCTCTGTTGAGAAGTTTTTACTGTTTTTTTCTCCTACTGCTTGTGTACTAAAACTGAGGTTGCCTGGCCCTGCCAGGGGGTGTATACTGCAGAGGAGGAGCTATGCTTTTGCATCTACTTAGTGTCCTCCTATGGATAGGCAGCATAACACCCATGGTCTTGTGTCCCCCAATGATGGCTAAGAGAAAACGATTTTACGGTTAGTACACAAAAATCCGTTTATATTATAAGAATCTTCCGATGTGGGCTACACTGTAACCACATAAACCACTTCTGCATAGCACAATATAGTATAACTAGAAGGTGGCCCGGTTCTAACGCATCGGGTATTCTAGAATTTACGTATTGTGTAGTTAATGTATGATTTTTGTTTTTATATATATATATAGATATATATATAATGTATATGTTGTTGTGTGTAGTTGCCAAGTGTTTGTGTAGGGCGCTGTAAATGTTCTGGGTGTTGTCTGGGTGTGGGGGTGTGTGAGAGCGGTGTTGTATGTGTGTTGCGTTGTGTGTGTTGCGTTGTTTGTGGAGCGCAGTGTGTCTGCAGCGTTCTGTGTGTGTGGTGCTGTGTGTGTTGCGCGGTTTGTGTGGGTGTGGAGTGCGTGTGTGTGTTTTGGTGTGTGTTGCGCGGTATGTGCGTATATTTATGTATGCCGCGGTGTATGTGTGTTGGGTGTTGTGTGTGTGCGCGGCGTTGTCTGTGTGTGTGTGTGTCTGTGTAGGGCGGTGTTTGTGGTTCCCAGTGTGTGTGTGGTGTGTTGTGCGGTGCGTGTGTGGTGGTGTGTGTGTGTTTTGGGGGGTGGGGGGGGGTGTGCACCCCCATCGTGCTCCATCCCCCATGCTGCACACCCCCCATCGTGCTCCTTCCCCCATGCTGCGCACACCCCCATCGTGCTCCATCCCCCATGCTGCGCACCCCTTATCGTGCTCCATCCCCCATGCTGCACACCCCCCCATCGTGCTCCATCCCCCATGCTACGCACCCCCCATTGTGCTCCATCCCCCATGCTGTGCACCCCCCATCGTGCTTCATCCCCCATGCTGCGCACCCCCCATCGTGCTCCATCCCCCATTCTGCGCACCCCTCATCGTGTTCCATCCTCCATGCTGCGCACCCCCCATCGTGCTCCATCCTCCATGCTGCACACCCCCCATCGTGCTCCATCCTCCATGTTGAACATCCCCCATCGTGCTCCATCCTCTCATGCTGGGGCCGCCGGGGGCGGGTCCGAGCGTGGCAATGTGTGCCGGGGGCGGGGCTGAGTGGGCGAGGTGTCAGCGTATGCCGGCTCCCTGCACATGTGTACCGGGAGCCGGTGTACGCTGGTAACCATGATACACATCGGGTAACTAAGGGAAGCGCTTCCTATAGTTACGCGATGTGTATCATGGTTACCAGCGTACACCGGCTCCGTCACGATCCCAGCATCGCAAGGTTATGTCCGCCAGGGGCGGGGCCGAGTGTGCCAACGTGTGGCGGGGCGAGTGGGTGAGGCGTCAGCGTATGCCGGCTCCCTGCACATGTGTACCGGGAGTTGGTGTACGCTGGAGCGGGCAATGCGTGCGGAGGGCCTGGGCGAGCGGCTAATCCATGCGGGGGGCGGGGCCAGGCCGAGGCGAGTGGCCAATCCGTGGGGGGGTGGGGCCAGGCCGAGCCCAGCGGCCAATCAGACAGTTGTCACTGTAACGACACTGTCACGGTGACACAATTTTGGAGCAAGACAGACAGACAGAATAAGGCAATTATATTTATAGATGTACACCCTAATAAATAGATAAAAAGTTGGAATTAATAATATAATGGCCATATATAGTAAATAGAAGTAGACCAATAGATAGTAATATAAGGCTGAATTCACATTGCTCTGCGGCTGCTACAGTGTAAATAAAGAAAAACCTTCAATTAAATGCATTACCACATAAGGTGCTAGAGTGCAAGTGGTAATAAATAGATAATAATATAAGGCTGTATTCACATTGCTCTGTGGCTGCTATTGGGAAAAATAAAATAATTTAAAATGTTGTAGTAGTGATATTCAAGGTTAACTGGCACTCCAGCACATTGTTTAGTGCTACTTTTCATAGATTTTTTTTTTATGCAGTAGCAACCGCAGAATCCTGTCAATTGTCCTATATTATCTATTTAGTACTCTACCACTTGCACTCTAGCACCTTATTTGGTAATGCATTTAACTGAAGGTTTCTTCATTTTTGTTTTTTACACATCAGCAGCTGCAGAGCAATGTGAATTCAGCCTTATAATACTATTTATTACTATTTACTATATATGCCCATTATATTATTAATTCCAACTTGTTATCTATTTATTACGGTGTACATTATATTGTGCTATGAAAGAGTGGTTTATCTGGTGTTACTGGTACCCACCTCAAAAAATTCCGTGGAGCCTCTGTTAGGAGTCTCAACACAGAAACCAGCCAGATATCCCTCCGGGAAGGACCCAGCCAAGGGGTGGCTCTTTTTAGGAGACCACCATAACCACTATATTAAGTGGCCCTTTTAGTCAATATCCAACTTTTTGACAAGTTTAAAGATATGACAAGGGAAATGCCAAGGCCAGGTATCCATCCACAGACAGATGTTTCGGGGTATTGCCCCTCACCAGTGTGGAGCAGGATTCTGGCCAGGTGGGAGCAATGCCTAGTAGACCAACAAGACAAAACAATCACTGATCTCGGGGAGACCAGCCAGAGAAAACACTGCCGACAGCCAGCGAGGGCGCTCAAGACAGTGAAATCCTAGGTACATTGCCCCCCTGTGAAATATGCAAATCAAAAAATTCCGTGGAGCCTCTGTTAGGAGTCTCAACACAGAAACCAGCCAGATATCCCCGAGATCAGTGATAGATTTTACAGTTTTTAACCAAAGCAATCTATCATTATCTATTTTTACACCTCTTTAATAGCTTAATATTCATTTCAGTGTGATGGGTTTTTTTTTCTGGTACATGTCACACCAACAACACACACGTACCGTATTTTTCGGACTATAAGACGCACCGGACCATAAGACGCACTCTGGTTTTAGAGAAGGAAAATGGGAAAATAAAATTTTAAGCAAAAAATGTGGTCATGACACACTTATGGGGCGAGGATCTGCTGCTGACACTAATATAGGGGTAATGTCCCCAAATTCTCTACTAAGGTACCCCATCCTGGTAATGATCCTCCTGCCTTGTGTGTGTGTGTGTGTGTGTGTGTGTATGTGTGTATGTATGTATGTATGTATGTATGTATATATATATATATGTATATATAGTATATATGTATGTATGTTTGTCCCTCATCCTGGTATAGCCCCATTTTGCTATATACAGCCATTCTGGTATGTGCTCCCATCCTGCTATATACCTCATCCTGGTATATGGCTGCATCATGCTATATACCCCATCCTGGCATATACCCCCATCCTGGTATCTGGCCGCATCCTTTTATATACCCCATCCTGGCATATGGCTACATCCTGTCCTGCTATATGCGCCATCTTGTTATATACCCCCATCCTGGTATATGGCCGCATCCTTTTATATACCCCATCCTGGCATTTGGCCGCATCCTGTCCTGCTATATATCCCATCCTGGCATATGGCCGCATCCTGCTATATTCCCCCATCCTGGTATATGGCCGCATCCTTTTATATACCCCATCCTGGTATATGGCCGCATCCTTTTATATACCCCATCCTGGCATATGGCCGCATCCTTTTATATACCCCATCCTGGCATATGGCCACATACTGCTATATACCCCCATCCTGGTATGTGCTCCCATCCTGCTATATACCCCCATCCTGCTATGTCCGCCACCATCCTACTATGTCCGCCACCGTCCTGCTATGTCCGCCACCGTCCTGCTATGTCCGCCACCGTCCTGCTATGTCCGCCACCGTCCTGCTATGTCCGCCACCGTCCTGCTATGTCCGCCACCGTCCTGCTATGTCCGCCACCGTCCTGCTATGTCCGCCACCGTCCTGCTATGTCCGCCACCGTCCTGCTATGCCCGCCACCGTCCTGCTATGTCCGCCATCATCCTGCTCATATGCCTTCATCCTGCTCATATACCCCCATCCTGCTCATATACCCCCATCCTGCTATATGTCTTGCATCCTGTGGCACACAAAAAAAATAAACATGTTTATACTCCCTTTCCTCTCTCCACGCAGCATCGCTCCTTTTCCTGTCTGTGCCAGCAGCGCTGTGTGGAGCCGGCCATGATCCCTGCAGCTTTGCGATGTCCTCCTGTCTGTGCCAGCAGCGCTGTGTGGAGCCGGCCACGATCCCTGCAGCTTCGCGATGTCCTCCTGTCTGTGCTGGCGCGGCTGTGTGTGGACACGTGTGCACAGCGATGACGTCATTGCTGTGAGCACTGCTAGTCTCCACACAGCCGTGGCCGGCGCAGACAGGAGTAGATCGCGGTACTGCAGGGGAACTGTGATTCACTGCCCCCCGCGCTGATGATGATGCGTGGGGGGCAGTGAATACAGCCGCACATGATCACTCTAGGCTGTAGTTGCCAGGGGTGATCATGCAGCCGGCTGTTTAGTAATCGCGCATCCCCCGTCCATCATCCCGCCCACCTGTCAGCGCTGAGAGATGGGAGGGAGAATGGGCGTGCATATGTAATGAGCGGGCCCACGTTGTCACGGCAGGCGCTGCTGCAGCCTTCTTGTGCCCCCGATGACCCGCTCCACCGCAGCACCCTCATTCCCCGCACCCCTTCATTCAGACTATAAGACGCACCCCCTACTTTCCCCCAACATTTGGGGGAAAAAAGTGCGTCTTATAGTCCGAAAAATACGGTACATACACATTGATGGTCATAATGGAATATGCCACACTTGCGTTTTTTAAACTGACTTGTGAAGGGGCCTTGGACTGTTTACAGATTTGCATTTTTTTTCTGCGTTTTTTGATGTTTTGGTTTTTTTTGCAGATTTTAAAATCTGCAATGTGGGAATGTACCCTTAGATTGAGCAGCTTTCAATAAGGACTGCAGTCAGTATGTCAGTCCTTCTGGTCTCTGGAATGTAACACTTCACTCAGAGCAGTCTGAGCATCCCTCATCCTTCGGCCCTGCTACATCATGGCTTTGCCTGCGACCTCCCAGCTTGGAAGCGGCCTTATGGCTCGGCCTGTGACCTCAGTTTCGCCTGCAGCCTCATGGCTTGGCCTGCGGCCTTATAGTTTGGCCATAAAAATAATAAAAAAATGTGACTAGTGAATGGATCTGCCAAGAGTTTCATTTGAATCATGTATTTTGGAGATGTACGTGGTAAGTGCTCAGCCTTGAGCACGGAATACATGTAAAGTGATCCAAAATGTTCTGTACTCCAAATTTCTACCAACAGCATTCAACTCGACCCACAAAAAAACAAGTCCTCATTCAGATTCAACATCTGTTTACGGAAATATGGGTGATTTTCACATTACTGGTTACACAAAAGCTCTGGAAAAGCGTTATGGCTCCCCACTAGAGCTGCTCAGACTCGCAAAAAACGGGATAAGCAGGTTGCTGCTCAATTTTAAAAAAAAAATGCAAATCAAAAAAGTCCGTGGAGCCTCTGTTAGGAGTCTCAACACAGAAACCAGCCAGATATTCCTCCGGGAAGGACCCAGCCAAGGGGTGGCTCTTTTTAGGAGACCTCCATAACCACCATATTAAGTGGCCCTTTTAGTCAATACCCAACTTTTTGACAAGTTTAAAGATATGACAAGGGAAATACCAAGGCCAGGTATCCATTGGCATCCACCCCTTAGCTGGGTCCTTCCCGGAGGGATATCTGGCTGGTTTCTGTGTTGAGACTCCTAACACAGGCTCCACGGACTTTTTTGATTTGCATATTTCACAGGGGGCAATGTACCTAGGATTTCACTGTGTTGAACGCCCTCGCTGGCTGCCAGCAGTGGTTTCTCTGGCTGGTCTCCCCAAGATCAGTGAATTTGTCTTGTTGGTCAATTTAAAAAAGTCTATGGGGACCAGAATCCGGAGATTAAAAATGTTGGTGGAAGGGATAGGAGGGTAGGAGCGTGCGGAGTACTCACCCAGGCTGTGTCATGGTGGCATACTCCTTTTGGGTCACGCTTTCCCTTCCTGAGCCAACAATTAACTATTTCTTGCTTTGCCTGCCCATCGACGCGTTTAATTGGTTGCAGCTAGACGCGCCCCCACAGTGAGTGGCAGCGTGTAAGCTGACTGCAACCAATCAGAGGCGCCAGAACGGCCGGTGGGTGGGGAAAGCAGTGCAAGTGTCTGCGGGTCAGTATGGTGGTATAAAAAAATAAATTAATAAATAAAACCATCTGTGCAGCAGGGTCCCCCATATTCTGATGTCAGCACAGATAAAGCCCACGGTTGCAGCCCCCAGCTGTCGGGCTTTATCTGTGCTGTGTATCAAAATTAAGACCAGAGTCATATGTGCGAGGGTCTTGCATCACATCACCTGGCAGTTGCACACTCTCCTGACAGGAGCGTACAGGAATATAGAAACACATGCTGCCGACCAGCTCTTGTCAGAAGAGCGTGCGGCTGTGCCGGGTGATGCGATGTGAGACTCGCACAAGTCCCTCACAAGTGTGATTCAGGGCTAAGAGAAACCGCATGCGGCTTTTTTTTTTTTTTATTTATTATTATTTCAATAAATACAGTAATTAAAAAAAAAAAATGATGGGCGGTCCCCCCCAATTTTGATACCCAGCCAATTTAAAGCCAGCTGGGGGCTGGTATTCTCAGCCCGCAGCCGCCCAGTATTGCCGCATCCATTAGATGTGACAATCCCGGCACTTTACCGACTCTTCCCGCTGCCCTGGTGCGGTGGCAATCAGAGTAATAGCAAGGGTTAATAACAGCGCACAGCTGCTACTAAACCCTAGGTTACTGATGGCACAGGCGTCTATGGGATACCTGCATTGATAACCTGTAAATTAAAGTAAATAGACACTGAAAAAATCCTTTATTTAGAATAAAATACAAAAACACATCCTCTGTCACCACTTTTTTAACCCCATAATCACCCCTCCAGGTCCGAAGTAATCCACACGAGGTCCCACGGATATTTAGCTCTGCTACATCTGAATATCACAGCGAGCCGCCATAGAACAAGACCGCTCGCTGTGAGCTCATAGAATGAATGAGCTGAATGAAGGAGCTGCACAATGAGCGGTGACGTCACTCGGGTCATTTGCGGTCACAGCTGGAGGTTCCCACGGTCCTTCACCTGTGATCGCAAGTAACCTGACCTCAGGTGGAGGTAACGGAGTTCACAGACCTGCATCTCCTAGCAAAAAAAAATCGTTTTTTTTGGCCAAGAGATGCATATTTGGTGCTGAAATTTTTACACCATGTTCCTGCACCCAATCTACACCTCCTGGCAAAAAAAAAATGCGTTGTTTTTTTTTCACGCATTTATTTTGCCACGTTTTTTTTGCCCAGGGTTATTGACGCAGTTTTGGGTTAGGAGGTGCACATCTGGTGGTGAAATCGTCTGCATCAGATTTCCATCTCTTGGCAGAATTTCTTTACTTTTTTTTTTATTTTTGGGCCAAGGGATGCAAATTTGGTGCTGAAATTTTGACACCATATTCCTGCACCCAATGTACACCTTCTGGCAAAAAAGCAGCTGTTTTTGCCGCAGTTTTGTGCCAGTAGGTGCACATTTGGTGCTGAAATCGTCTGGACCAGATTTCAGCACCAAATTTGCATTTATTTATTTATTTATTTTTATTTAATTTTTTTTACTTAAAAAAGACGTGCGACCGCGCGGTATTGCCGCATCCATTAGATGTGACAATCCTGGTGCTTTACTGGCTCTTCCCATTGCCCTGGTGCGGTGGCAATCGGGGTAATAGCAGGGGTTAATAGCGCACAGCTGCTACTAAACCCTAAGTTAATGATGGCACAGGCGAATGAGATACCTGCATCAGTAACCTATACATGAAAATAAATAGACACAGAGAAAAATCCTTCATTTGGAATAAAATACAAAAACACACCCTCTTTCACTACTTTATTAACCCCAACACACCTCTAGGTCCGGCGTAATCCACACAAGGTCCCACGCCGCTTTCAGCTCTGCAACATCTCACAGTGAGCGGCCATAGACAACGACCGCCGGCTGGGAGTGTAGACAATGACTGAGCTGCACTGAGCAATGACTGCATGCGGACGCTGTCACTGGCTGGTGCGGCGCGTCTTACTGCAACCAATCACAGACGTCAGGACGGCCAGTGGGTAGGGAAACCTGTGTGCGATGAGCCTAATGCGCAGTACAGGAAGTGAATGCGTGACCTGGAAGCAGTTTGTCGCTATGACACCCAGTCACCGTAAGTATGAAACACTCGCTTAATTCTTGTTTTTTTTATTTTCCCTTTAATTTCCCCAGTACCGGATTGTGCAGCCGGAGTCCCGCGCCTGGGTCCACCACTTGGGCATCTTTGAAACCGCGCGGATCTGGAATTTTTACAGTCCGGATCAGTTTAGTACTACTCCCCACCCTTCTACTACAGGCTGTTAGTGGCAGGATGCGGTGATCAGTCATCTGGTACTGTACTACTGTCAGGCTGCAGATACCTCCTCGCAGAGCATCACTCTCCGCATTTCCCCTCCTGTAAGTCTCGCATGCCGGCTCCTCTTCCTGTCATCGCTTGCGCTAAGTGATGGTAGAGGGGGAAATTGGAGAACACAGCTTAGTTACAGGCTTCAAAATATTGCACCCATCTCCTCCCACATCTGAGACTTGGAGACCCCATGGGATCTGCCCAGGTCACGCTGGAGGCAGCCACAATGCAGGTGATGTGGTCAGACACTGACCGCTATCTCCTATGGACAGGGGTTGTCGTGTTTGTGGTAAATGTCGTGCTGAGACACTTACACATCAACATATTAAAATGGCAGCTCCCAGTGGCTGCAGAAAAAAGGAAGGTGAAAACAGCACATTTAATTTTCTGTTTAAAATAATTATATTATCAAGAATAATTAATGCAAAAATAAAAATCACAACACCTTCCCTTTAGGTATGTTTCCAGCAGGCAAATAGTTCCTGGCAAATGAAATCTCATTACATTCAACACTGGCAACTATTTAACCCTTTAACCCAATCCTCTGGTGTTCCAAATCAGTAACTCTGGTGATTATCTAAAAGAACGGAGAGATCAATGAAAACCTTTCTGACCACAGGAAAGCCTGAATATATTTATTCTCCAGAGATTGTGGATGCTGGGCTTTCCTGAGGATCCAGTCTGCTTTCCTCTAACTTGTAAAGGTTTACAATTATTTTTCATCTATTTTATTTCATAGGATTTAAGGCTTAAAAGATAACACAGTGTACTTTTATTCACCCTCCGCAGGTCCAGGGATGACTTTCTTTTTTGGTCCTCGATCGTCTGCAGTGCTGACATACTTACATCACTCATAGGCTGCAGTCATGCACTGGGCTGAGCACCTACTGCTGTCTGTTTGCAGAGCCACTGATGCCAGTGATTAACTGCAGAGGTAACAAACACTGTGATGTTACAGCTGCAGCAGATGCTCAGTTTGTCTAAATATACCAATTGTTTATACACTTGCGGACACAGACAGAAAAGGACCCCTGTGCAAGAACAATGTTTGGGCCCTTTGCAGCCTAAAAGCTCATGAAAAAAACACAATTACACCTGCTTTGGACGTTGAAATGGGCCCCCCAACCCCCTGGACCAATGAGCGGCCACATAGGCTGCACCAATGATATGTCCGCCTCTATGATTATATTAATAAAAGCAAACTGTTTTGTATTTTATAGGGTTAGCATAAAGGAGTCTTCTGTGGCTAAATTAGGATCTGTGTGCCGTAGAATCTATAGGATATTTTCCCATGCATATTTCCATCATCGCCAAACATTTGATGAATATGAGGTATGTATAAATAATTTCATTCAAAGTATTGTATTGGTGAATTAAAAATAAAATGCGAACATATTTTAGGTGGATTTAAATTTTTCTCTCTATTTTAACCCCTTCATCCCTCCAGATGACTTTTCCGTTTTTTTTTGTTGTTTTTTTGCTCCTCCTCTTCGGAGAGCTGTAACGTTTTTATTTTTCCATCAATCTTGCCATATGAAGGCTTGTTTTTGGAGGGACGAGTTGTAATTTATTTTATTGACCATGTTCATTATATGGTAAAACTGATGTGTCGATGTGATGCCTCATGTCGGGACGAGTTTGTTGACACCAAACATGTATAGGTTTACTTTTATCTAAGGGGTTAAAAAAATTCAGAAGTTTGTCCAAAAAGTGTCACACTTTTTGCGCCAGTTTCTGCTACCTCTAGCGTTCTCTGTTTTTGGAATATGGGGCTCAGAGATGGCTTATTTTTTTGCTTCTCTAGCTAACGTTTTTAACTGTAACATTTTTGCGCAGATGCTACGTTTTTATCTTCTGTTAATGCATTTTGCGCAAAATTTGCGACAACAAAAAAAATGTAATTTTAGCGTTCAGTAAACATATAGCAGCAAAAAATTCCAATCAGATTAATTTTATATTTTCATAGATCGGGTATTTCTGAACGCAGAGATACCAGTGTATATTTTTTAATTTTTTTAACCCTTTAATTTTCAATAGGGCAAATGAGGGGGTGAGTTGAACTTTTAGTTTTTGGGGGTTTTTTCTTAACTTTTTTTTTTTTTTTACGGTTTTTAAAATTTTACTAGTCCCCTTATGGCACTATAAGGATCTGCAGTCTGATCGCTCGTTCATTTCTCCTCCTGTTTAACGTAGCATCGTTCTGATCAGGAAAAATGCTACTCTCCTGTTACAGGTGCGGATCTGCCGGCCGTAACCGGAACTACGTCATGATAGCGATAGGAGTCATCACATGACCCTGTGCTACCATGGCAACCATCGCCTCCCCATGTTTGCATTAACGCTGCCTCCGAAGACGAGTTCCCCGTTACAGCGCTGTAAATCGCGCTGTCACATTTTGACATGTGGGGGGCATGTCCGTCGCCGGGGGAGGCATGTCTGTCGCAGAATTTGGTGGGTTTCACCATTTTATGCCACCAATTATTTATTTATTTTTTTACGACATTCAAAACTACAACTACTTGTAGTCCCGCAAAAACAAGTCCTTATTTTGCTATTATTGTATCATCAATTAGCAGCTCTAATTTACAAAATGCAGAGACAGAGGACGAAGAAATTTAGAGCTTTTGAACTGGGCAATACTGAATGGAATAAAAATAGACCGGTGCCTCGATAAAGCATTATTTAGAAATAACATTGCGTTAAATTGACGTTTGTGATGTCTTATTATGCTTTAAAAATGAGAAAAACATAGATATCATAATGATTGTGCTTCTTTTTTTTTTTTCAGAATGAAACTTTCTTGTGCCATCGTTTCACCAAATTTGTTATGAAGTACAACTTGATGTCCAAAGATAATCTAATTGTTCCCATCTTGGAAGAAGAAGTTCAAAGACTGGTTGCTGGAGAAAGTGAAGCATAATTACATCTGTAATATTCATTATGGTTTTCTTCATTTTGAAAATTAAATGAATATATTACTTGACGGCAGATGTCCCATAAAGAAAAGTGCTGTTTTAATCCACAATTAAAGATGAATTGTTTTCACAATTTGATGTGTTTTTTTAAGAGTGTAGCTTTTCAGAGATAAATCGATAATATTGCTACTGTGGTATCCTGTGTGAGGCTTGTCCCCGATCATGTAGAGGTGCTTTAGCTGCAGATTGGCACATTCTCTTTTGTATTGTTCTCACGCAATGAGGGAGGAAGCATAAGTGAATATTCTCTACTGATTCTGCTAGCAGGGAATATTTTTTTTTGCTTCTGACCTTACTCCTCTTGGCCTGTTCCTTTTAGCTACATACCGATGGCATGTGATAAAGCGGAGGATCTCTGGCATCTCCTCAATAAATCATAGAAGTGCAGTTCAAGGAGCTCACTAGCTGGACATATAACCAGATTGTGTTCATCTACTGAGCTCTTGTTCTGCACCGGTGTGATTTATTAAGGTGAATTTAAAGGTCCTCTGTTATATTACATAAAATAGATAACTTAAATGAGAGGAACAGGAAGGAAGAAGTAAAATGATAAAATAGAATAGCCCCTGCTAGCAACCTCAGTACAGAATATTCACTTATTCCTCCTTCTGTCGGATCAATTAAAACAGCACAAGTCGATTAGTAGCTAAAGCTCTTTTACATGACCAGATGCAAGTCTTAGGCTATGTGCCCACGGGGAAAGTGTCTTGCAGATATATCCGCAGGACATTCTGTAGGAGCTCCCAGAAAACCGCAGCACAACTTTGTCTGTTTACATGCTGCGGTTGTATTGCGGAATGTCTTGCGGATATACTGCGGTCATTCTGCATTGAGGATACAGTACCATGGCTTGGGCACTGCATCCTCAATGCAGAACAAGTGCTGGAGTGATTGGTGAGTTCATACTTGCCTCCATCACGCAGCACTTCACTCTCCGGCCGTGTCTGTCTGCACTTTGCAGGAGAAGGTGGGCGGGCCTGAACTAACTTCGGCTGTCACATGACCGGAGCTCGTGCAGGCACCGCCCACCACCTGCTGCCCGCTCCTTGCTCCACCGCGCTCCTCTGCACGGGAGGAAGTGACTCCGGTGTCTTCTATCAAGGCAGGAAGTATAGGATCGTGCAGGAAAAATCCGCAGAAATAATTGACATGCTGCAGATTTTTCCGCAGGGAAATCCGCACTATTTCCACTGCAGAAAAAAATGCAGCATGGGCACAGCAGTTCCAAAATGCCATAGAAATGGCTGGGGACTCGCTGTACTGCGGATATTTGAGAAATCCGCGGAATTTCCGCAAAAACGTTGCGGCAAATTCCGTGAATTTTCTGCAGCGTGGGCACATAGCCTAAAGCGGGCTTTACACGCTACGATATCGTTAATGAATTCTCGTTGGGGTCACGTTGTTTGTGATGCACATCCGGCGTCATTAACGATATCGCAGTGTGTAAAACTTAAGAGCGATCTGAAACTATCACAAAGAGGGCAAAATCGTTTGCCGTGGAAAGGTCATCCTGAAATAACAAAAATTCTGCTTTTTAGCGATGTTGTTTGGCGTTCCTGCGGCAGCACACATTGCGGAGTGTGACACCGCAGGAGCGACAAACATCTCCTTACCTGCCTCCACCGGCAATGCGGAAGGAAGGAGGTGGGCGGGATGTTTATGTCCCGCTCATCTCCGCCCCTCCGCTTCTATTGGACGGCTGCCATGTGACGTCGCTGTGACGCCACACGACCCGCCCCCTTAGAAAGGAGGCGGTTCGCTGGCCGGAGCGACGTTGCAGAGCAGGTATGTGCATGTGACGCTGCCGTAGCGATAATGTTCGCTACGGCAACGACCACCACATATCGGCCGCACGACGGGGGCAGGTGTTATCTCGCTCGACATCGCTAGCAATTGCTAGCGATGTCGCAGCATGTAAAGCCCTCTTAAGGCTTTATTCACACAAGTATTTTTGATTAGTATTTCATCAGTATTTTACCACAACCAGGAATGTCTCCAAAACATAGAACAGTTGTCAATCTTTAAATTTTCGTTTTTCTCTAACTTCCACTACTGGTTTTGGCATACAAACATTGATGCAAAATATTGACCAAATGATGTGTGAATGATACATTACACAGGATACAGAAGGGGGAGCATTATAAATTTACCTGCATAATATTTTTTAAAAACATCCGATTGTGAAAACGCTTAATTTTTCCATTTTATTTTTATTGGACAGTACTTTAGTTCATAGGACAACCCCTTTAAAGCAGAGAACATTATTTTGGGAAAGCTTGGCTTCAAATTATAAAAAATTTGATTGTATTTTAGACCTTTTGGCATGTATGGCTATGATAGTTCCTTTTGTTGAATATAGTGTCTGTATATATTGTGCACAGCCATTTTAGATGCAGATCTCTTAATTATATTATCCACGGAGTAGAACAAATATTTTCATCTTCTTGGACAATATAATAAAACCTAATCCACAATGATAGCATGGAAGTGCGGTCAGCCTGTGTAAAAGGCTATTTAAGGGTATGTGCGCACTAGGCGTTTTTTTCACGCTGCGTTTTTATGTGCATTTTTGTCTCAAAAAACGCACCCGCGGCTAAAAAAAACGCGATTTGGTGCGTTTTTTGCTGCGTTTTTGCTCACTGCGTTTTTAATCAGTGCACAATGCCATTAAAGATTGTTGATGAAAAAAAAAAAGGTCTTATGTCATTTCCTTCTTCAAAATGTTCATTGTATGCAGGAGAGCAGACAGCAGCTGCAGAACTATAAGGCTCAGCATCCTCCATCTAGGACTGAATGCAGGAGTTTTTTGCCCCCCAAAAAAATGACGTGGGCTTCGCCATATTTTTGTATGCTAGCCGGGTACAGCAGGCAGGTACAGGCTGCCCCCAACCCCAGCTGCCTATTTGTACCCGGCTGGGAATCAAAAATATAGGGAAGCCCTTTTTTTTATATTTCATGAATTTCATGAATAATTTAAAAAAAAATGACGTGGGCTTCGCCCAATTTTTGAGTCCAGCCGGGTACAACTAGGCAGCTGGGGATTGGAATCCACAGTGCAGGGTGCCCATGCTTTCTGGGCACCCCCGCTTTGAATTGCAGTCCCGCAGCCACCCCAGAAAATGGCGCTTTCATAGAAGCGCCATCTTCTGGCGCTGTATCCAACTCTTCCAGCTGCCCTGATGCCGGGTGGCTCGCTGGAGTAATGGAGTTAGGGCTAGCTGTATAGTATCAGCTGGCCCTAAGCCCGAAATTCATGGTGTCACGCCAATATTAGACATGGCCACCATGAATTTCTAGTAATGATAAAAAAAAAAACACAACACACAGAAAAATATTTTTTTTTTTTTTAACTATATTTTTATTCAAATTTTTCAATAACATAACACTGGCATAAGCGAATTCAGCATTGCAAATTCAACATTACATTGTCATGTTTGATCATCCCAAATTCCATACCAATTTTTAAAATCAATAACCGTAACATGGCAAGATAAAGCAAAGGAAAGCAGCGACCCCTTAACCCATCATTCTTATTATTCCCCCCATTGAACCCTTGTGAACATGGTAATGACATAGAATAAAGAAGTCCCACTCAAATCGGTTATTTCCCCCTCTCCTTTTAGTCAGCTTTCAGCCTTTCCTCCCCCACCTCCAAGCCATCCAATGTATCTTTCAATTTTTCAGTATGATACCAGACTGTGTCTTTGAAAGGTGACATAATCCTGACTATCTCCTCCCGAGTACAATAGGCCAGTATGAATTTCTTCCATTTGTTAAAGTGCTGTCGTATTCTATCCGCCCTCCTTTCTGCATCCAATCCTTCTATTTCAAGAAGATGCATGAGCTGACCCAAGATCTCTTCAATCGCGGGGACCCTAGACTCCAACCAATTTTTTAGTATCGCTCTCTTGGCTGCCAGAAGTATCACATGTATAAGTCTGGGTGGGTTAGTCATCTTCCCTTTGGTATCGTTCCCCTCCTCCCAATGGTGAAAAATAGCGAACCCAGGTGAGAGCCGAACTTCAAGACCCCACACCTTTTGTATACAACTTTTGATCTGTGACCATAATGGACTCAAATGGGGGCAGGACCACAACCCGTGAAGGAGATCAGTTCCACTACTCTTACACTTAGGGCAATACGTAAGCCTGTCTGGCTTTGTTGCTGATGGAGGGAGATTAAAACCATAAATTGCCTTGTGCATAATTCTAAATTGGGTTTCTCGCCAATTCTCATTTAAAATTGATTTACGAAGAGCATTCCACCCTCCCCTAATTTTTACCCCCATAGACGGGTCCTCAAATTGTTTTTCCCAAGATTTAAATAAACCTTCCGGGTGCTGTCCTATTAATAGATCACGCATGGCTCCATAAAGAAAAGAGATAGATGATGAAGTTATTGAGTTCTTTACCAATCAAAAGAGTTAAATACTACCTCCTGGGTCACATCATGCAACTGAGTCATAATACTATATCTCACTTGGTCATATTGGATTACTTGGTTAGGCCCCAGGCCATACTGCGCTATAATTTCGTCTCTACTCAACCATCTAGGCTCTGAGGTGTGCAAGAGATGAGCAACAGTCCTTATACCCCTCACCTTCCACTCTTCAAACAGCTTATTGCTTGTCCCCTGCACAAACTCTGGATTCCCCCATATAGGCAAGTATTTGGATATTTTATGGGGAAGTTTGTAATTTTTCCTCAACGCCTTCCACGTTGCAATCGTGTCTTTAAATAAGGAAGAGTGCTTGACTTTCACTGGGAGATTAGCCTGCCTAGTATGAAGCAATGCCACCAGATCCCAAGGCTGTGCATAGTCTCTCTCAAGCTCCAACGCTGAATAATGCCTAGAGCCCTTAATCCAATCCAATATATATCTAGTCAAACAGGCTATATTGTAACCCCGAATGTTCGGCAAACTCAGACCTCCATGAACCTTAGATGCCATCAACTTCTTAAGCCCTATACGAGGGCGTTTCCCTCTCCAAATGAAGTGTGAAAAAGCTCTATTTAGCTGGACAATATCTTTATGCTTGAGAAGCAGGGGAAGTGTTTGAAGATGATACATTAATTTTGATATCGACATCATCTTAATTAGGTGGACTCTACCAATTAGGTTCAATGGAAGGTCGTGCCATCTTTTAAGATCTTGCTCTATTTGGCTCAGAAGGGGTGGATAGTTTAGACTATAAAGGGTTGCCGGAACCTTACCTATTTTAACTCCCAAGTATGTGATATATGACTTAGCCACTGTAATTCCTTCAAAAGGGTTCTGCTCCCATGTTTGAACATTTGTCCCTCCCAGGTATAGGAGCTCGCACTTTGACGCATTAATCGTGAAGCCTGAGTACGCTCCAAACTCTCGCAAAATTTGTAAAATCTCGGGGACCTGCTGAGCTGGATTCGAAAGGAAAAGCAAAATGTCATCCGCAAAAAAAGCTGACTGAATTTCTCTATTATTTACAGAAATACCCTGGAAGGTGCTATGTGTAGATAACAATCGTACCAATGGTTCCAGAGCCAGATTAAAAAGTAATGGGGAAAGGGGGCAACCCTGTCTGGTTCCTTTCAGTAACGGAAAAGGGGCTGACAGATATCCTGGAATGTAAACTTGAGCCTTCGGATTTGTGTAAATTTCTCTAATGTAGGTATAAAATGACCCCGAAAAACGCATTTCATCTAGAACTCTATAAAGCCATGACCACTCAATATTGTCAAAGGCTTTCTCGGCATCTATTGTAAGCAAAGCGGGAGATTCTCCTTTCAGAGGCTGAAGGTTAACCCTATCCAGGACAAGAAGCACTTTTCTAATATTTAGTGTCCCTGATCTTTTCTGAATGAAACCGGCCTGTGCTGGGGAAATCAGTTGGGGAAGAATTATAGCTAGACGATTTGCCATAATCTTTGACATTATCTTCATATCTAGGTTGACAAGTGATATGGGCCTATACGAACCCGGATCCTTCGGATCCTTCCCCTTTTTAGGGATCAATTTTATATATGCCCGGTTATTATTTTGGAAGACGCATTACCGTCTAGTATGCTATTATACAGCTCTAGTAATGTAGGTAAGATCTCTTCCTTTACTGTTTTATAGAATTCTCCCGTAAATCCGTCAGGACCAGGGGCTTTATAATTATGCATGGAGTTGATTGTCCCCAATACTTCTTCCCCCGTAATTTTGGCATTCAGAAAAGTGCGATGCTCTTCTGTGAGTCGAGGTAGTGTCACTTTAGATAAAAGATTATTATCGGGAAATTTGTCTCGCTTTTCCGACGAATAAAGGTTTCTATAATACGTGCCTAAAGTCTCAATTATTGTCTTAGGGTTTTTGTGTATCTCCCCCTTTTGATTTTTTATTTGCATGGGTCCCTGAGTTATAATCCTATTTTTCGCTAAGTTGGCCAGTATTTTCCCTGCTTTATTTCCAAAGCGATGTAATGTAGCTTCTTGCATTGACCTAGCCATTTGTTCCCGTTTTTCCGCCCACTCATTAAAAGCTCTTTGGGCTATTACCCATCTATCTCTATGGTCCCTATCAGGATGCTTTTGAAAAGAAGTATATGCTTCCCTCAATTTATGGGAGGTTTCAGTAAATTTAAGATGAGCCTTTTTCTTCAAATAGGAAACATGTGCTATCGTTCTGCCCCGTAATACTGCCTTCGCCGTGTCCCATAATAACATAGGTGTGTCTTTATGTTGATCATTATGTACCATAAATTCCGTCCACCATTCCTTTAATTTCAAGGAAAAATCTTCGTTATCTTTAAGGAAGGAAGGATATCTCCACAGATAGTCCGTTCCTCTGGGATAAATGTTTGCTAGGTCTAGCACCACTGGGGCATGGTCAGAAATCACCAAATCCTGGATAGTAGCTGAGTGGAGCGCACGTACCAGGTTCCCTGAAATAAGGAAGTAGTCAATGCGAGACCAGGAGCTATTAGCATGTGAATAGTGCGTAAATTCCCTATCCTGAGGGTGCAATAGTCTCCACGCATCCCATAAGGCCGTGGCATTTAACAGAGGACGCATAACTTTATCATGGCCACGCGGTACATTTGGGGGGCCTTTAGCATTTTTCCTGTCCTCTAGCACAGATACCACCGAGTTGAAATCCCCCCCAATTATTAGATTAAAATGGGCATGTTCTAAAATTTTGGCCTCAAGTCGTTGAAAGAATGATTTGTTGTTTTCGTTCGGGGCATAAATATTAAAGATTTTATAAATTCCTCCAGGTATCTCCACTGAGACCATCTGAACCCTACCTTCCGTGTCCGCATATGTTTCCAGGACTTGATGTTGTAATCTCCTACTGACTAATGTAATAACCCCTGCTTTCCTTTTAACTGAAGATGACCCATAGACTCCAACCCACAATTTCCCCATCCTCTGCATGTCTGAACCTTCCAGATGAGTTTCCTGAAGGAGCGCAATGTCCGGTTTGAGGCGATTAAGGTGGCGTAATATCTTAATTCTTTTTTGGGGGGAACGTAACCCCTTAACATTCCAGGTGACTATTCTCATAAAGCACATGTAATAAATGGAAATCCTGACTTTCGTTTACCATGTTTTTGCTGCCCTCCCTTGCCAAAAAAAAATTCAACCAATTAGACAATTGAACATAGTGCTCACTTGCAATAATGAGAGTAGTAGTAATAATAATAACTCTGTGTAAAATCTTTGCTACTTCACTTGAATCCAAAATCCCCAAACATTTCAAACATCTCCCTCCCCTCCCCCCCCCCAACTATACCAAAATACTCAGACTTCACTTTTTTCTGATCACTTTCCAAGCTCAGTCAACCTTATACTTGTATAGCATTTAACCAATATAAAGGACTGTCCCACCTACAAAGAAAGAGAGAAGGAAAAAAAAAAAGTTCTCTTTCCTTTCCTCCGCCTCGGATTTCTTGAACTTTTTCCACTGCGGCTTCTCCAGCCTAAATCAAAAACAGGTGTCCCACCTTGAACTTTACACATCCGACATTTGTCTATTTGTCTCAGGTTCCCTTAAGTTCCTTGTTTTGCTGTCTCCGGTCCTTCGGGGAAGCTGTAGCGAGCTTCACAGAGCTCCCTTTGGTCACTCTCTGGTTCAGTGAGTCGTTGCGCCCTTGTACTGGAGAATTCCTGAGGTCACGAGGACTGCTGATCCGCTCAATAAAGGCCTCTGCCTCCTTTGGACTTGAGAGAATTGTAGGATCCATCTTGATGTCTGATAATCAACGTTGCCGGGTACTTTAACTGGAAGCATATATTTCTCTTAAATAAGGCAGAGCATATGTATGAGAATGCCCTCCGCTGCCGTGTGACCTCCGCAGAAAAATCCTCGAAGAGCAAGATGCGCGAGCCTTTCACCTCCAAGGGATGTTTCAATTTCCTGTATGCCTGTAATATTTCCTGTTTATCGGAGAAGTCCAAGTATTTCATTATGACTTGTCTTGGGCGTCTGTTATTTTTACTCTCATCACCTCTCCTTGGCGGACCAATGCGGTGCACCCTTTCCACTTTTCTCCTTCCTGCTACTCCCAGGGTTGTAGGAATAGTGGATTCACACAATGTACGTAGCTCACCAACCGGGTATGTTTCAGGCAGGCCGACAATGCGCAAATTGCTTCTTCTGGAGCGGTTCTCCAGATCGTCCACACGGTCCCTCAGGATCAGATTCTCCCTGGCCAGACGCATGACTGTAGTGTGGTCAGAGCCGAAGTCCTCCTCTAACGTCGACATTCTGGTTTCCATAGCCGCAACCTGTTCCACCGTCTCATCAAGTTGGTTCTGTATGGCACTGAGAGCTGTTGCTATTGATGCATTAATTGTAGCGGAGATGTCAGGTAGCAAACGATTGGCGACTTCATCAGCCAGACGCTTATACTCCATACCCTCCATTGTTTTGAATACATCCGGGGTCCCCTGGGAATCCTCCATCTCCATCTGATGAGTATTTTCAGGTGACAGAGGGATACTTAATTCTGTATGGGCAGTCACAATCTTTTTTTCACACTGTACGCTGGATGTATGAGGATTCTGTGTTTTGGAGCTGCTGCGCAGCAGGTATCTTTCCATCAAATAGTGAGTGAAGGGACGTAAGTTTTGACACTGATTTTAGTGTGGGTTGTCAGACAAATCTTGATTCTGCTCCCCCTTTTGTTTATTCTCACTTTCACCCCTTTCTCCCCCCTGCCAGAGTTATATGAATTCTCACTGTCCTGTAACTTTGCAGGGATGTATGTTTAAACTTCCCTCCTTCAGCTTCTTTCACTTTCTCCAGAGCTTTGCATTGATTCTGTATGCCTAGAGATTCAGCACCTGCTTATGCACAGGTCTGGACAGGATGGGGGAAGGGCCCAGGGATTCCCTGCTTTAACTCTGCTCTTTGCAGAACTTGTCAGTAGAGTTGTTTGCTGCTGATATCTTATCAGGACTCCAGGAGATTTATTATTCTGCTGCCGGTTAACTGTTTAGTGCTGGGGGAGTGAGTGCAAGGTAAACCGTCAGCTGCGTCCTGCTCTCTGTGTACAGATCTGATTTTAGTGCAGGGCAGGCTCCGGCGCCATCTTTATCACGCTGCCAGATCTTGAGAGGGAGGGGGAGAGCGAAGTTCACCGCGTTGTTTCAAGTGATTATCTCCATGGCTCCCCATGAGCTTCCCTGCATGTAGCAACTTCACTCACCGGTGGTATGGAGCGGGGGAGGCTGGTGGGTTGTCCGGTATATATGTCAGAGCTGCAGGGAATGACAGAGCTCAGGCGTCCTGTGTCCTACATGATCAGCGCAGGAGCCGGAAGTTCCAGAAAAATATTTTTATTAGAAATAAAACACAACACAATTAGTGACTCCATCTTTATTGAAATAAAGAACCCCCCTCCGCAGTAATCCTGGGTCAGGGTCCCGCGCCGTCTAATCCGGATCCAATATCATCTGATCGGTTTGCTGGAAGGCAAAGCGATCAGATGATGTGTCAGGTTCTAGGGGCTGAAGCACATCACACATCAGCTGATTGTATAAAAGCCGATTATACAATCAGCTGATGCATCGGTGCAAAAAAAATAAATAAATACTCACGTCTGTGCTGATTACCGGCAGCTCCTGGGGCGATCGGATGAGAGTCTGATCCTGTCCGATCGCTGCAGCAGCTGCCGGTAATCAGCTGATGAAGTCTCCTGACGGCAGGATCAGCTGATAGCCGGCCGGGCGCGAAAAAGCCGGCTACACCGCGAGAATTACGATCAGCTGATGCGTCAGGTGACTGCATCAGGTGATCCACCACCAGGTCCTGCAAGCTTCGTACGTGCCCCGGGGAGACTGCACACAGCCAGAGCGGCGGGACCGGGACAGGAGCGGGCATGGCACCGGGACCCTGCAGACAGGTGAATATATATGACATTTTTTTTTTCTACTGTTCACTTTTGTTTTCGCCGCTGCCTCCACCTCCCGCCCAGACATAGCGCCGCACAGAGCTAACATGGCACCGGGCGGGTTGTGGAAGCAGCGGTGAGGGTACCGGGAGGATTCATGCTTCTGTGTTTACCAACAGAAGGAATCCTCTTCCTGTACACGTCACTATACTGCCCACCCCTTGCGTTTATAGCTGCGTTTTTAGTCATAGAAACGCAGCTATATGCGTTTTTCATTGCGTTGTTGAACATCTCATTGAACTCAATGGGTGAAAAACGCAGTGAAAAACGCAGAAATAATTGACATGCTGCATTTTTGTGGTCACCACAAAAACACAGCTACAAAAAAACGCTGTGTGCGGACAGCACTTCTGAAAACCCATAGACATTGCTGGGGAAGCAATGTCACTACGTTTTCAGCACAAAAACGTGGTAAAAAACGCAGCAAAAACGCCTAGTGCGCACAAGGCCTAAATGTACCTCAAGGCACAGGTTCTACAACTAGATTAGATTCTTATCGCAATCAAGTACGTTTTTAATTACTGTATTGATCTGTGTTGCTGATAAGTTTTGGGGATACTTTAGATTCTGTTTAAATTACACAAAGTAGATTTGTATTTGCATTACATGGTTGTATAACAATTGTGCATTATATGCAACACTGATTTTTGCTGTTGTA
This sequence comes from Anomaloglossus baeobatrachus, assembly GCF_048569485.1. Lineage (NCBI taxonomy): Eukaryota > Metazoa > Chordata > Amphibia > Anura > Aromobatidae > Anomaloglossus > Anomaloglossus baeobatrachus. The sequence goes on from NC_134359.1 coordinate 179,945,797, forward strand.
AAATTTTATGAAAATAAGTTGAAAACTGTTCATTAAAGTGTTTCATTGCAAGAAACTTGTTTAACATGAATGTTTTAATTTGAAATGTCATTTTTTTTTTAATTTTATTTTTTTATAAACAAAACCATTACATATTGTTAATATAGTTAGCGTAATATATGTAACAAAAGCAAAGTGGACCAGTACATTACAGTAAAATCCTATGACAGGCATACATGGAAGTACTCAAAATCTCCAAAAGCAAAACAGAAGAAAGTAATATAACTGTAATTCGTACACAGACTACAGTTGGCTGAACCCGGGGATAGACAGGATTGGCCAACAGTCTGATTGTCAGGGAGATGAGGACCCAGCAGGTCCAATTTTGGCGATGTCACTGCCAGAGATGTTTGGTAGCGTCTGTCTCAGAGAACATGAGCACTCACCAAAGTGAACCAGATGAATGATGGGACAGCTGTCTATAGTGTATGGGAGAGTCAGGGAGATAGTTGCCAGCTGAGTGATGAGACACCTGTCTATAGTGTATGGGGGCTTTAGTCAAATACTCATTTGGTTGACGTATGGACTCAGACAGCTATATATATATATTTAGTCTGGCACACTGATCTACTTTCAAGTCTAATAAATTAAATATTACTACATCTACACGACTACATCACCAGATCCAACTTCAAATCATAACATTACTAGAGCCACCATCTGTACACAGCTACATCACCATAACCAACCTGAAATCACTAGATCAGCAGAACCAACCTCAAATTACGACTACATCACCAGAACCACCATCTGTACACAGCTACATCATCAGAACCAACCTGAAGTCACTACATCACCAGAACTAACCTCAAATGACAATAACGTTACCAGAGTCACCATCTGTACACAGCTACATCACCAGAACCAACCTCAAATCACTACTACATCACCAAATCTGAATTCAAGATTACATCACCAGAACCAAAGCTAGCCCAAAATATAGTTGTCTGACATGAAACTGCAGCTCTTGTATGTGTTTATCAATGTTAAAGAGATACCAGGAGTTGTTGTTACCAACCATCATCAGACTGCGGACCATACAGGAACCACAGTACTGATGGTGCAGGCAGTAGCACTATTGAACATTTAAAAAATGCCTTAACTTTTGGGAGAGATCTTCTATGTTTTAGGTCCATTAATTCTGAGCACATTGGTGTGGGTCTGAGACCCCCGTAGATTGTGCAAAAGACCACTTAGAAGTGCACAGGTCAGGAGACAGGACTATGACTCGCCTGCATCCGCTCTGTGCTCTCTATTAAAAAGACTTTTCAGCTGTTGTTAGGGTCTCTGGATCAGATTCCCCACCAATCTGCTAAGAATTATTGGGTATAAAACATAAAAAAAAAATTCTCCCAAAAGTTTAGTTATTCTGAGGTGCATTTACAGTGCTACTAATCAGAAACTGATTACTGGTGTAACTAAACCGGCTGTCAGATCACCCGATGCACAAGCAAAATGCTTGCTTGTAAAATTATTTTTCGGTTTACATACATGAACATTTACTGACTGCAGACCTGTGAATTCTCCCAGCGCACTCACGGCGGTCAAGTATGCGATATGCATACTCCCGATCAGAACTTCACTAGTGAGTACGGCCTCACTTAAACCACTTGTGTGGAACAAGGCCACGTCCCCTAGACAGGTTCTAGTGGGGAGTCTACATATTGCATACTTGAGCGCCATTCCCGGCGCAGACTCTGGAGAATCCTCGTAACGAAGTGAGTGCACTGGGAGGATTCACAAATCTGCACTTACACAGAGTGACATACACGGAGTGACTACAGACTTATCATTCTAGACTGGACAACTTTAATATTTACTTGAAAATCTATTTTTAATATGCAAATTACTGGACTTCAGTGCACCCTTATGCCTTTCTATTTGCATATGAAAGCCAGTCCCTTGTGTTGATTGACAGCATGGTAAAATCAGACATGTAAGCGGATTTTAGACAGCACTCACATTTACTAATGGAACACTGTCAATAAAGACTTTAAAATACAAAAACAAGGGCGTAACGGAGCACCGAAGCAAAGACCACACCAACCGTGCACTGAAGCAAAGACCACACCAACCGTGCACCGAAGCAAAGACCACACCAACCGTGCACCGAAGCAAAGACCACACCAACCGTGCACCGAAGCAAAGACCACACCAACCGTGCACCGAAGCAAAGACCACACCAACCGTGCACCGAAGCAAAGACCACACCAACCGTGCACCGAAGCAAAGACCACACCAACCGTGCACCGAAGCAAAGACCACACCAACCGTGCACCGAAGCAAAGACCACACCAACCGTGCACCGAAGCAAAGACCACACCAACGGTTCACTGAGGCAAAGACCACAGCAACCGTGCACTGAAGTTTCCCAAAAAAAGTTCCAAAATACAAATCAGGAATCCATAAAAATTATTTCATTTATTCCAAGTATTAAAACATCATATGAGTCTGTACATGCCTATATAGACTCATCTGATGTTTTAATACTTAGACTAAATAAAATAATTTTTATGGATTCCTGAGATGCAGTATTGGAACTTTTTTGGGGGGGGGGGAATCATTGGACACAAATAACCGGCAGGTGTCTGCAGACTTGGAACAGGAGGCATCACTGCAGCAATTCATGGTGAGCAGAAATTTATAAACGGTACACCGAAGTGCCCTCATTTACATATTAAATAAAGGTAGATTTTTCTGCAAATATTACAGAAGCACTCCAGTCATTTTTTCCCCCTAAATGTGTAAATGTTAGTTCAGTGTAAGGTCTGTGATAATTCACTCACCGATCACTGTTTTCTCATGGTCCTGACTTCATAATGATGTCACATCCACAGCTCGTCTCTGCAGACTTCCCTCTTCTCCAGTCTTCTGCAGTACATTATGACATGGTGCCCTGAATAAGTGTCATCACAATGTTCCTGAATTAACGCTGTGCCTTAAATGAGCCCTGTGCTGTGCCCCTAAAAAAAAATTACTACTCCTCACTCTGCTCCCTGTAAAAAAATATTACTCCACACTGTGCCTCTTATAGTACATTGCTTCTACGCTATCCTTTCCTATAAAATATTCCCACTGCACTGTTCGCCCTTGTATACTATGACCGCCACACTGTCTGCCCTTGTGTACTATGAATGTCACACTGCCCACTAATAAGCAAAAACACCACATAGTCCCCCCCCTTATCTTCCTCAATTATGATTCATGATCTGCACACTATCCTCACAATGTTCCATGCATGTTGCTCCCTCCGTACTGAGCCCTCACACTGCCCCTCTCCATACTCCCATGTTGCCCATTTCTCCATAATGAGCTCCCAATGCTGCCAGCCTCTTTTCCATTATGAGACCTCCACGCTGCCCCACTTATCATACTGAGACCATCAAGCTACCTCACGCTATCACACTGTCCTATTTTTCATACTGAGTCCCCTTCATTGCTCCACTCCATACCGAGCCCACCCATGCTACCCCCTTTCAATACTGAGTCTTCACACAGCCCCTCCCCATATTGAATCATCATGCTGTCCCTTCTCCATAATGAGTTAACCATGTTGACCCCCTCTCCATACTGAGTGCTTACTTTTCCCCACCGCTTTTTGTCCCTTGCACTTTCTCACTCTGTAAACTCTAAACTCCTCCTCTACAGCAATAAGTCCCCTAACCCCCCTCTACAGCAATAGGCCCCCTAACCCCCCCTACAGTAATAGGCCCTTTTCACCCCCCCTCTACAGCAATAAGCCCCCTTACTCCCCCTCTACAGTAATAAGCCCTCTTACCCCCCTCTACAGCAACAGGTCCCCTTACCCCCCCACTACAGAAATAGGCCCCCTTAACCCCCTTCTACAGCATTAGGCCCTCTTGCCCCCCTCTACAGCAACAGGCCCACTTGCCCCCCCCCTCTACAGCAACAGGTCCTCTTGCCCCCCTCTACAGCAACAGGCCTTCTTAACCCCTCTCTAAAGCAACATGCCCTCTTATACCCCCTCTACAGCAATAGGCCCTCTTACCCCCCTCTACAGTAATAGGCCCTCCCTTCCCCTCCTCTCCCCTCCAGTATTTAGTATTAGCCTCTTTCCCTCCCCCCTGCAGTTTGTAGTATTAGCCTTTCTTTCCCTTCCCCCTGCATTCTCTAGTATTAGCCTTTTATTCCCTCCCCCCTGCAGTCTCTCTAGTATTAGCCTCTTTCCCTCCCCCTGCAGTCTCTAGTATTAGCCTCTTTTCCTCCCCCCTGCAGTCTCTAGTATTAGCCTTTTATTCCCTCCCCCCTGCAGTCTCTCTAGTATTAGCCTCTTTCCCTCCCCTTGCAGTCTCTAGTATTAGCCTCTTTCCCTCCCCCCTGCAGTCTCTAGTATTACTCTCTCTCCCCCTGCAGTTTCTGATATTACTCTATCCCTCCCCCTGCAGTCTCTAGTATTACTCTCTTTCCCTCTCCCTGCAGTCTCTAGTATTAGCAACTTTCCTCCCCCCCCTGCAGTCTCTAGGATTAGCCACTTTCCCTCGCTAATCCAGTCTCTAGTAATAGTAATTTTCCCCAGGGCTGTAGAGTCTGAGTTAGTGCTTATGTTGGTGGAGTCGGTATAAAATGGACCGACTCCGACTCCTAAAATATATAATAAATTGGGGTCAGCAGTGCAATGCAGAATGTGCTGAATATTTTTTCATAGGAATTTGGGAAAGTTATGAAATGTCCTATAAATGGCTGTTCTATTCCTGATCTAAGGCTACATTCACACACAGCGTTTTTCCTGCGTTTTTTTGAGGATACGTTTTTCACCTGCAAAAGGCGTTCTTAAAAAAATGCATCACCTGCAAGGTTTTTGAGCTCATAGATAATGTTTTCAATAGCAAAAGCAGAATAGAAAACTAAAGGACAATGCTTCAAACATAAGTACAATTAAACTGATGAATGAGAGTAATGAACAACAGATAGAAGAAAATTTAGGATTCAGTATGTTAGAGATGGAAGGTCACAGTGCTGTTCATGTAACTGAGGGACAAACAGATATTACAACAGAAGAACAGCAAAATGATACTTTAGAATTAGATGATTTTGTTGAAGCTGCTTCAAAACACTTTCACATTCATCACATGCGCTGTGTTGTGCACACGCCTGTGTGAAGCCCTGGCTTATCAGGTCGTCACAGGACATTGTTCAATCTGCCCTTCTGCATGGTGTCCATCGCCGCCTTGGTTACGGGTCCCTGGCCTTTGGTTTTGCTAAGAACAAGCCAATCAAAAATCCTAGAAACATTCTGCACCACACCCACCAGACACACTAATGGATAGCCTGAAGGGAATAGGGCCACCCGCTTGGGGGTTGGTAGGGAGGGTCAGGAGTAGTCAGTCAAGTGTGACTCTCGAGAGGAGAGGTCACAAGTTGTTGGAGGAGGTCAGGAGCTTGGCTCGTCAGTTACTAGGTGGCAGACGTTGGTCTGGGCCTGGTAGGAGCTGGAACCCCAGTCGCAGGGGATCATGTCAAGGGGCACGGAACTGCCGAGCAGGGAAGCCGGCGGCCTTGAGCCATCTCCAGGCAGGGGCCAAGGCACGGCGGGGTACGTGGACCCTAGGCTGGGAAATAGCTTCAAGCGTCCTGGTAATTTACCCGACGAGGGTGAAGACTTCATGATTCGTCCTCCACCCACTCCAAAATCTGGGTACTAGTGCAACGAGGGGGATAGGACTTTCCCAATACACAATATAGAATAAACCTGGCTCAACTACCAATGTATAGGTGCTCAGGAGAAAAACAATCAGAATTCTATAGATGTACTCCGGCACACTAGAGAAAATATGAAAGAGTCCAAGATGGTGCTCAAAAAATTGCTTTTATTTGTGTTCATATACTGTCCAACGTTTCAACCCGGTTAGGGTTTTCTTCAAGGACTAAATTTTCAATTACAGAAAGAAAAAATACAGTATCAGAATTCATACAATGTACATAGAAAATTACAGGAAAAGAAAAGTACATGTTTTGAACATGGCAATATTGTGAACTGGAAAATACCAATAATAAGCCTCCCATTTGAATATATCCATGACAGAAATCTCCCATATGTGACATGATGCCCATCGAAAATGATAAGAAACATGATCAGTAATGGAGCAGAAGTTTACAACATACCTATGTATAACAAGAATCACTTTTCAACTAGCACCCAAAACAGGTCAGGTAGAAATGGAAATTCTAGCATCCAAATATCACTAGAGTGATAAGAAAGGAAGTAAGATTAATGCATGTCAATTGTGAAGACGAAATCACATGGAGGGGGGGGTGGTGTGTAGGTGTGGATCAGGGGTATCTGAGGGCATACCTGTAGCGGTATTTAGTTACAACATCAAATGTTCAATATCGCATCACAAAATGTGAGATGTAGTGGGGTAAAGGTCCAAGACCATCTATAGAATGGTCGATACAATAATCATTATAATAATCATTATATGATAATATAATATACGACTAACTGGATATGAGTACTTCAGAGTAGCATACCTTAACAGCAAAAATAAGCAAAAATAGGTAATATCAGCTCACCAAGCCTGCTGCAGTCCCATAATCGTCCTGTGGTGGATGATCAGCGCACGGATGGTCAGAAGTCTCCAAATAGATATAAAATATAAATCCAGCTCAATCACATGGAATATTAAAAAGTTGTCTTCTTTATAGATAGTTTTTCATAAAATCCAAAAGGTACATGCAGCATAAAAATAAAGGATGCCCAGGACAGAGCGACGCGTTTCAACAAACTGTCTTAATCATGGTCTGAGACATGTGCATGGGTGGCCGTGGGCTTTATATACTAAGGCAATGAAGGAGCGCTCACTTCCTGATTAGGGTGGAACGCACATGTGGAACTCATGAAAGCGCATGCGTGTATGACGCGATGCCCCGTGCATGCGCAGAAGGATGGGACGCCAAATCATCAGCGTGCCACCCCGTGCATGCTCGGAAGGCAGGGCGTCCCACGCATGCGTTGTGATGGATGTGGACCAGCGCACGTGCACGTAGGGCCCCATGGCCAGAGCGCGCGCAGTGGGACGGGACGCCAGGTGATTGACGTCACACCACGGCAGGGCGCCACGCGCAGTGAGGGGTGAACACGTCCAGTAACATGAGGAGGCTGAAAACCACGTGGAGATGACACCAATGGGGGGCGGTGTCAGTACTATTGTATACAAACCTATGGTGGTAGAAGTGAGGGATAACGGTGTAGATTAGATAGATAGCGTGCGGGAAGAAGGTACAATCAGGTGACTAAGGGAACCTGGGGGAAATAAAAAAGGAAATTAGATGGATAAACTAAAATTTACTAATTAAGGGAAAAAGGGGATTAATGCATCCACATATATCATACTCCATAACATGATGTCACATAAGAATACAAGTACATATTGTAGACATGTATAGGGCAAAAGACCATATCATATTCCAAACAATGTAAGGAAACCTTGTAATAGGTGTAAATAAGAAAACCTATGAAATCACATCATATTCCCGATTTAGCCCGTGGGGTTCTAGGGTTCTTAATGTGTGGATCCAAAAGGCCTCTCGCTTTTTCAGAATTCTGATTCTATTCCAACCTCTTCTAAATAGTAGGTACATGCTCAATCATTTGATATTTTAATTGGGCAATGGTATGCCCATGTGTCACAAAATGGTGTGGGATGGGTAGTAAGATTTGCTTACACCGAATTGTAGATTTATGCTTATTGATCCGGTCTCGGACATGTTGGGTGGTCTCCCCAACATATCCGAGACCACAAGGACACTTTATAAGGTACACCACAAATGAAGAGTCACAGGTCAGGTAGTCGCGAATGTGGAATATTTTGCCAGTGTGTGGATGAGTAAAGGTGTTCCCCCGGGTAAGATTGTTGCATTGTAGGCAGTGTAGGCAAGGGTAGTTGCCCACTTTAGGGGTCCCTAAAAAGGTCTGGCACAGATGTTCTCCGGCACACTAGAGAAAATAAGAGTCCAAGATGGTGCTCAAAAAATTGCTTTTATTTGTGTTCATATACTGTCCAACGTTTCAACCCGGTTAGGGTTTTCTTCCAGGACTAAAATTTCAATTTCAATAAAGAATAACGGAGAGTAGTAGAATAGGGTTTTAACACCGCGCCAATGACCGCTATGGACGTCTGTAAGATTTATGTTACTTTTTATTTCATTTACAGGTCAACGCGTTTCTGGAGTCTCTGCTCCCTTCCTCAGGACATGCAGGAAAAAAGTACATCAAATCTGCTGAAAAGACGGGGCACACAGGATATATATACACTCCATCACATTGACGTCAAGAGCCAGCCTCCTTTAAAAAAAATCCGCGGGAAAAACATACATACAAGACTAACTATGACGTAGTACATTGATTTGGACAGAAAATACAGAAACTCACAAATAAAAATATTGCTCCAATATGTCACAATACATGAAAAATCATTAAAATCGATTTTAAGAAAAATGTGTCTTTTATGTGTAAAAAATTAAACACTTCCTTATCTAAAAAAAATCATCACTGTGAATCAGTCTCGAACCACTATGTTAATATGGTTACTGCATACTAAGGAAAACCAAGTGAAGCATATACCCGTGCCACCACCAGACTATTTGGTAGAGTGAAGTGCACACAAGAATTGGAGATAAAAGGAAAATTATTTGATATATCACAGATTAACATAAAAAATATGTATAAGAAAAATCAATCAAAAAATATAAATATGTATATATATATATATATATATATATATATATATATATATATATATCTATACATATATACCCTTCCCGATCAAAAAAAAGGGGGGGGGGATTTTTTCAGAGAAAAAGAAAAAATACAGTATCAGAATTCATACAATAAGTCCAAGTAAGAAAGAAAACCTGACCGCAATCAGCTGCTGTGCCGGGAGTACTTTATTTAAAATTCATAAGTGCAGAGTAAAAGATGCGAGAGGAGACCTGGATGCGGGGTCCCTCACCTGAGGCTCCACTCCTTCCTCACCCTTTTCTTACCAGAGCCTTTGGCCAGCCCACATACAGTGAGCTCTTGCATATTTGCTTCCTTGGGAGGTATGTGCTGGTTTTGACATTGTGTACTTCTGTACTTTTGGAGTAGTTTAATGCTTCTTATATTTCATCTCCACCCATACACAAGTTTTGTCTGCTTTTGTCTCTGTTATCAGCCAAAACCATATGATAGTGGTGGATTCACCTTATAGGCTGACTTGATTCCCATTTACATGGAAATTATGATTCTGTTTTGCGTTTTATTATTTTATTGTGACATTTTCACCTATGCCTCTCATGATCAGTGCAAGGCTATAAGTCACTTGTTGTAAACCTTCTCCTCCCTTCTCTATCAGCTCTATTACACTGATCATGATTAATAATCATCTGATTTAGCATGTGATAGTGCATATATGACATCATACCTCCCCTTCTGTCTTTTTCTGACCACTCCTCCAGCAACATTAAATACGGACCTATAAAGGTAACACAAAACTTGTCATGATATTGACTTAGACCAGGGGTGGGCAATTCATTTTCCCATTGGGCCGCATGAGAAATTGGGATGGTTTTAGAGGGCCGGACTAATATAATTAACTCAGTTTTACCCAATACTGTATATATATATTATCCCTTCATAAACAAACAGTGAGTTAAACAATACAAAGATTGAATGATAATATGGAGGACCTAACTATATCATTATTTAATGAGATGATGAACTTTAATGAACTTGTCATTGTTCACTTTAGAAAATTGTCAACTTTACAGTGTTTAATAAACTAAACATCACATCTTGACCTAAAATAGCAAGTTTTTCAAAGACCGGCATCCCTTTAATAGATTTTTTGCAACTATATTAGTAAACAATATGTGATAACTACAGAGCAACAAATATTATACCGGACGAATATTATCCTGTATATAATATCTGTATATAATATCTGCAGGGGCATAACAATCAAGGTAGCAGAGGGAGAGATCATGACGAGGCCTGTGGAGTTAGGAGGCTGCCAGTGGTATCTCTGTCTTCAGCTTCAGGGTATGTGCGCACGTGTGCGTATTACATGCAGTTACGCTGCGTTCTGCACCGCAGCGTAACTGCATGCGTCCTGCGTCCCCTACACAATCTATGGAGATTATGCAGGGGCTGTGCGCACGTGGCATGTTAGAACGCAGCGATTCGGCTGCTTGCCGAATCGCTGCGTTCTAAGAAGTGACATGTCACTTCTTTCGTGCGTTCTGCATGCTGTCTATAGGGAGAGGCAGCATGCAGAGCGCACGAATCTGCCGGAACCATGCGCTTCAGAACGCAGCTTTTCAGCTGCGCTCTGAAGCGCACATTTTCGGTGCGGTGCAGAGCGCACACGTGCGCACATACCCTAATGTGTTGTAGTGACCGCACACCTATCAGAGACCGGCAGCTGACATTAGCATGCTCATCATACAGGGCATGAGATCACTGCCAGGTGCTGCTCACCATCCCCTTTGCGTCTATTATGGAGGAGAAAGAAGAAGCTGCTCGCCGCAGGATCAAGGAAAGATGAGAGGAATTGTTTATTTCTTGTGTTTAAATGTGTTTGAGGAAAGTGCCAGGATGGTAGCATTATTGTTTGAAGGACCCATGAAGGGACATTATAAGATAACGGGTGATATTATTACACACAGGGCCTAGGACAGGGACTTTATTACATGACGAGGACGTTATTACATATAGGCCCAGGACAGAAAAGTTATTACAGGACGGAGACATTATTATATACAGGGCCAGGACAGACATGGCGGAGACATTATTATATATCGAGAGCACAGTAAAGGGACATTATTACAGGAAGGGGACATTGTTACAGATGGGGGACCTTATTATAGGATTTGACTAACATGCTGGTGGGGGCCCTGCATCAATTTTTGGACCATATTTATGCACAGACATCAGATGGTGAAAGGTGTACATTACAGCACAGCCAATATTCAGATTAGTATATACTATACCAGACCTGGGCAAGGGGCGGCCCGCCGGCCACATCCGGCCCGCCTGCTGTCTGTGACCGGCCCGCCCGTCTTCAGCCGGTGCAGTGGAGCCGGGCTGCAGCGTGCCGAGCAGGGAGAGATCCTGTGCAGGTCCGCACAGTCAGTGCAGGTAGCGGAACGCAGGAGTCTTTCCTCTGTTCCCTGCCGGCACTAATTGTCAGTGACACACGCGCGCGCTCTGACGTTGTCAGTACTGCGCTGCGTGTGTCATTTCAAAAGTTCCCGCCCGGGAGAGGAAGAAGCAGCACAGCAGACGGAATAATTCATCTTGCAGGACCTGCGATGATGTCACGCCCATGTGACTGTGTGGGAGGAGACACAGGATGCCGGGCAGAAAGCAAAGATACTGAATCCTGAAGGAGATGTGGACACATGATGACTGGTAATGAGAAAAGAGGGGACATGAGAGGGCTGCAGGGTGAGTGGCATATGAGGGAAGATGGAGTTGCAGGGTGAGTGCATATGAGGGAAGATGGAGTTGCAGGGTGAGTGGCATATGAGGGCTGCAGACTGACAGAAGGATGTGAAGGGGTGCAGAGTGTTTGAGAGGGGTAAGTTGGGGTACAGGCAGGGTGAGATATGTGGGCAGGGTGTGTGACATATGGGGGTGTAGTGTGTGTGATATGGGGGTGCATGCTGTATGGGGAGCAGGGTGTGTGACATATGGGTGTGTAGTATATTACAGGTGTGCTATATGGAGGTGTATATAGTGGTGTAGTATATGGGGGTATAGTGATGTAGTATATTACAGGTGTGCTATATGGGGGTGTAGTATATTACAGGTGTGCTATATGGAGGTGTATATAGTGGTGTAGTATATGGGGGTGTAGTGATGTAGTATATTACAGGTGTGCTATATGGAGGTGTAGTATATTACAGGTGTGCTATATGGAGGTGTAGTATATTACAGGTGTGCTATATAGGGGTGTAGTGATAACACCAAAAATTAGAGGACAAAATTCAATACCACATAAGATTCATGAATATAAGAATATGTATAAGGTCAATACCATAAGATTATAACATTATCAAATTGTGGGGATATAGGATCAAATAGGACCATTCGGATTAGAATATATTAAACCAAAAAAGAAGAAAAACCGAACAAAAGGGTCACTTGAATATTAAGTTAAATCTTTATTATCATAATTAAAATTGTACATAAAACACACACACACACGGCTGTTGACTGGAAAAAGGCGTCAAAAAAACCTGCATAGTATATAGAGATCATAACAATTAAAATGCAATGGTAAGGCAATGGGGATAGTGTGAGGGAATTCAAGGACAATAATTAAATAATAATTAATTGTAATTTATTCAGACACAACCAAAAGCTGTCAGGTACTAGGGGAATGTGGCTAAAAATCGTGATCGTGCCACATTAATAAAGTATAATCAGCAGAAAGTTCAGCTGATGACAAGCAAGGTGAATAAGCAAGATGAATATCTTTCCTGAATACCACAAGCACTAAACCGGCAGCCTCAAAGAAGCAGGTAGGATATAAAGAGAGAGAGACACGGCTCAAAGAGTTTTAGACCAGTAGGGGAAAGAAAGCCATAGTTATAAATGATCTTAGAGAGGTGTCAGAATCGGCACACTCCAGTCACTAAATAGTGATATATTCACCTGGGGTCATAGAGCACAGCCTCCTCACGGTATACGGCGCCTGCCCCGACGCGCGCACGTTTCGTAGCGACTTCTTCAGGGGGTGGAGTCATTAAGGATTGCCTGAGATTAAATGTATACTGACGACCAGGGGTGTAGTGATGTAGTATATTACAGGTGTCCTATATGGAGGTGTAGTATATTACAGGTGTGCTATATGGAGGTGTAGTATATTACAGGTGTGCTATATGGAGGTGTAGTATATTACAGGTGTAGTATATGGGGTGTAGTGATGTAGTATATTACAGGTGTATATAGGGGTGTAGTGATGTAGTATATTACAGGTGTATATAGGGGTGTAGTGATGTAGTATATTACAGGTGTACTATATGGAGTTGTAGTATATTACAGGTGTGCTATATGGAGTTGTAGTATATTACAGGTGTGCTATATGGAGGTGTACTATATTACAGGTGTAGTATATGGGGTGTAGTGATGTAGTATATTACAGGTGTAGTATATAGGGGTGTAATGATGTAGTATATCGGAGGTGTATTATATAGTGGTGCAGTATAATACAGGTGTAGTATATGGGGGTGTAGTATATTACAGGTATATGGAGGGAGTGTAGTATAATACAGGTGTAGTATATAGGGGTGTAGTGATGTAGTATATTACAGGTGTACTATATGGAGTTGAAGTATATTACAGGTGTGCTATATGGAGGTGTACTATATTACAGGTGTAGTATATGGGGTGTAGTGGTGTAGTTTATTACAGGTGTAGTATATGGAGGGGGTGTAGTGATGTAGTATATTGGGTAGAACTGAGGTAAACCAATCCCAATTTCTCATGCGGCCCCATGGGAAAATTAATTGCCCACCCCTGCACTATACAGTGGCTACAGACATCAGAATGTATATAACAGTGTGTACACTGGATGTGTTATACTGGGCAAAGATGTACAAAGATTTGTGCAGTGACTGATCTGATACCTGCACCAGGAGCTCACATGCTGTAATATCTGGGTCTATAAACTTTATACTATATGACGTCTTGTAGCCAGGCTGAGGATCAGACCGTGCAGGACGCTGTGCTCTACTGTCTGCTGTCTCTATACTTTCACTGTGAGTTATTGCTGCAGACTTATTGTGATGCTGGAGCCGATGACTCCCACTGACAGCCGACGAGATCTGTGTCAAAGTTCACCTGTTGGAATATATCAGAGTATGCCTCAGATAGAGCGACTGCCCTGCAGAAAGCTGATGAGAGCATACCGGGAGAGCCGGGTCCTGTCACCTCGTCACTGTGGGAACATCTGAGACTTCCTGCCTGCCCGACCCTGTGCTCACCTCCTCCTGCACACAGACTCCTCTCCTGCCGCAGGCACGCTGGGTGAGAACAGCAGACGGTGCCGACCACCAAGTACAGTGTGGGCGTGTCTGCTGTACTGGGTTGCGGCCGGCGCTTTTGCAAGTTTAAATAAACAGTGTGCGGTCAAAATCAAGAGACACCTGCTGAGACTCCAGCCCAGGCCAGCCCGCCCGCAGGACAACTACGACGCTTGATCTGGCTCTGTAATAGCAGTCTACCTGGCAACGGTGTATCTGGTCGGTATCTGCGTCTGCTCTCAGCAGTGTAGATCAGGCCACGCCCCCAACTCTGAGCTAAGACAGAGGGGCCGGTCACAGACAGTAGGCGGGCCGCACCTTGCCCAGGTCTGACTTAGACCTTGATGTCCCCCATTTTTTGCTATTAAGGTATGCTACTCTGAAGTACTCATATCCAGTTAGTCGTATATTATATTATCATATAATGATTATTATAATGATTATTGTATCATCCATTCTATATATGATCTTGGACAGTGGTGTAACTAGAGTGCAATGGGCCCCGATGCGAAAGTTGGACCTGGGCCCCCCTCCGGACGTTGGTCAGATGAACGGGCACCTGTAGCGTTCTAAATCCTATAAAGACATATTAATTGCCCCTCCCCCCCCTTGATTATGCAGTAATGTTCCCAATCCTGGTACATATGTCCCCCATACTGGTATATATGTCCCCATCCTGGTATACATGTCCCCCATCCTGTTATACATGGTATAGAACGTTCCCATCCTGGTATATATTTATCCAATCCTGGGCCGATCCTAGTAAAAATGTCGTACATCCTGGGCCCATCCTAATATATATGTCTACCATCCTGGTATATATGTTCCTCATCCTGGTATATATGTCCCCCATCCTGGTATATATGGTCTGGCACTGTCTCTAATGCATAATTAAAAAAATAAAAATAATTTAAAAAAAAATTGTAATCATCTTGCCTCTGCTTCCACATCACCAAGTGTCCTCTGTAGCGAGCGTGGAGTGGCCTGCAGCTGACATCAGAGTGCATGCTATAGATAATGACAGTACTACCATGCGCTGCCCCCAGTCATGGTGTGGACGTCAGCTGCCAGCCACTGTTTGCCCAGCAGCATGTATCGCAGTGCAGGGACCCAGCGGGTCTATGTGCTGTGATGCATTTCAGTTGATGTGTGCGCCCTCAGACGCTCATCCAGCTGAAGTAGGAGCTGAGGTTGGCGTGTCCCCTGTACCTTTGGGCCTGGTAACAATCTCTACGTTTGTGATCATTATGCCCCTGCCTGCTCTGCTCACTCCATCCACCAACTATTGGTTGCTGAAGTCAGCTCATGTATTGTAAAGATAAAGCACCCTCCCAGGATATACTGTATCAAATCTACTTTAGGCTATGTGCCCACATTGCGTTTTTAGGTGCAGAAAATCTGCACATAAAAACGCATGTTTAGAGGGAAAAAAAGCAACTGAAAAAACGAGCATTTTTTATTGCATTTGCGTGTTTTTTCACCTGCTTCTTTTTGAGCGTTTTTTAGTCATGGCGATCATGGGTGTTCAAGTGCTGTACCCCCGCGGTCGCCTAATCTTAAAGCTTGCCAGGACCTGGCTCTCACTGCCAGGAGCAGTACCCGCTCCACTCTCGGCAGTTTAACCCTCTAAATGCTGCAATCAGTGAATTTGCTATATTCAGAAGGCAGGGAGAGGCATCGCTTACCCCTCCCTGGCGATCGGGTCCCTGTAGTGCAATCACAGGGACCCGATCGCTGCCATGGTAACCCTGGGCCATCACCATGATGACCCAAGTTTACTGAGGTATGGATCGCCTCACAGACCAGGGCACCTATGTCACCAGAGTTTCCTGCAACAAGGTCCTGAGGTAAAGACAACGAGGCCTAGGTGCAGGAAACCCTGGTGACATCACAAGGTGAACTGAGTTCATGCCGGCGGCTCTGCAGGAAACCCTGGTGATCTGCAGGCATGAACTCGATTCACCTTGTGATATCACCGGACTTCCCAGAAGCAATGTCCTGCAGTAAAGACTGAGATGAGGAAATGGCTGCAGGGAGCCCCAGTGACGTCAAAAAAGCAGATAACACACAAAAATTCAATGTGGGCATTACACATGCATTTTTTCCTGCATTTTTCACTGACTCCAATGAAGTCAATTGGTGAAAAAGCAGGAAAAATACAGAAACAATTGACACGCTGCTTCTTTTTTCAGCAACAAAACCTGCAAGGAAAAAAGAAGCAAAGTGTGCACAGCAAGTCACGATTCTCATAGACTTTGCTGGGATGATATTTCCTTGCTTTTATCGATTAAAAAAGCAAGGAAAAACGCATGAAGAAAGCCCTGTGTGCACAAGGTCTTCTGTGTACGTAGCAGAGCAGTGCACAGTAAAGGGTGCTTTACACGCTGTGACATCGCTAACGATATATCGTCGGGGTCTCGGTGTTAGTGACGCACATCCGGCGTCGTTAGCGACATCGCAGCGTGTGACACCTCTGAACGACCTAAAATGATCGCAAAAGAGGTAAAAATCGTTGGTATTGGAGCGGTCGCTCCAACACCAAAAATCGTTGACAGGTGAGTAGCGAGGATGTTTGTCGTTCCCGCGGTAGCACACATCGCTAGGTGTGACACCGCAGAAACGAGGAAACTCACCGTACCTGCGGACGCCCGCAATGAGGAAGGAAGGAGGTGGGTGGGATGTTCATCCCGATCATCTCCGCCCCTCCTCTGCTATTGGGTGACCACTTAGTGACGTCGCTGTGATGCTGAACGAACCGCCCCCCTTAGAAAGGAGGCGGGTCACCGGCCAGAGCGACGTCGCTAAGCAGGGAAGTCCGTGTGACACTGCCGTACCGATAATGTTCGCTACGGCAGCGATCACATGTCGCCCGAACGACGGGGGCGGGTGCTATCACTAGCGATGTCGCAGCGTATAAACCACCCTTAATTTAGCTGTATTTAGATAGAGGACCTGGCTGTGCTGCTTTCAACAAACTTCTGCAACACTTCCCCACTGCTCACAGTGTGACTGATTCTGTGGGCTGGCCCCCATCACCTTATCAGCCTCATCCTCCCCCCCATCACCTTATCAGCCTCATCCTCCCCCCCATCACCTTATCAGCCTCATCCCCCCCCCATCACCTTATCAGCCTCATCCTCCCCCCCATCACCTTATCAGCCTCATCCCCCCCCATCACCTTATCAGCCTCATCCTCCCCCCCATCACCTTATCAGCCTCATCCTCCCCCCCATCACCTTATCAGCCTCATCCTCCCCCCCATCACCTTATCAGCCTCATCCTCCCCCCCATCACCTTATCAGCCTCATCCCCCCCCCATCACCTTATCAGCCTCATCCTCCCCCCCCATCACCTTATCAGCCTCATCCTCCCCCCCATCACCTTATCAGCCTCATCCTCCCCCCCATCACCTTATCAGCCTCATCCTCCCCCCCATCACCTTATCAGCCTCATCCTCCCCCCATCACCTTATCAGCCTCATCCTCCCCCCCCATCACCTTATCAGCCTCATCCTCCCCCCCATCACATTATCAGCCTCATCCTCCCCCCCATCACCTTATCAGCCTCATCCTCTCCCCCCCATCACCTTATTAGCCTCATCCTCCCCCCATCACCTTATCAGCCTCATCCTCCCCCTCCCATCACCTTATCAGCCTCATCCTCCCCCCCATCACCTTATCAGCCTCATCCTCCCCCCCATCACCTTATCAGCCTCATCCTCCTCCCCCCCATCACCTTATCAGCCTCATCCTCCTCCCCCCCATCACCTTATCAGCCTCATCCTCTCCCCCCCATCACCTTATTAGCCTCATCCTCCCCCCATCACCTTATCAGCCTCATCCTCCCCCCCATCACCTTATCAGCCTCATCCTCCCCCCATCACCTTATCAGCCTCATCCTCCCCCCCATCACCTTATCAGCCTCATCCTCCCCCCCATCACCTTATCAGCCTCATCCTCCCCCCCATCACCTTATCAGCCTCATCCTCCCCCCCATCACCTTATCAGCCTCATCCTCCCCCCCATCACCTTATCAGCCTCATCCTCCCCCCATCACCTTATCAGCCTCATCCTCCCCCCCATCACCTTATCAGCCTCATCCTCCCCCCCATCACCTTATCAGCCTCATCCTCCCCCCCATCACCTTATCAGCCTCATCCTCCCCCCCATCACCTTATCAGCCTCATCCTCCTCACCCCCTCCCCCCCTACCCCACCAAATCCCAAAGTGTCCAAAGCAGCACCGTGAACAGCTCACCCCTCTCTACATGGTCGCACATAAGTAAACAAACGATCGGACACTGTTGGTGACTGCACAGAGCGATAGGAATGGAGGCAGAGTATATACAGCCATGCCTGCACTGCACGGTAAGTGCTGCCTCACAACATGTGCCGGTCACTGCGCTGCTGCCCTCACCTGATCTATCTCCTGCAGAGGCCGGCAGCACAGTGTAGACTAGAGTAATCACATGCAGAGACTGGAGGGGGCAGAGCTCACGCTGCCCGGCCGCTTCTACTGAAAATGCAGGAACAGCGCAGCCCCTTTCTCACGGACAGGAGCGGCCCGTGCGGGCCCAGTCGCAATGGCGACCCCTGCGACCGCGGTAGTTACGCCCCTGATCTTGGACCTTTACCCCACTACATCTCACATTTTGTGATGCGATATTGAACATTTGATGTTGTAACTAAATACCGCTACAGGTATGCCCTCAGATACCCCTGATCCACACCTACACACCACCCACCCCCTCCATGTGATTTCGTCTTCACAATTGACATGCATTAATCTTACTTCCTTTCTTATCACTCTAGTGATATTTGGATGCTAGAATTTCCATATCTACCTGACCTGTTTTGGGTGCTAGTTCGATGGGCATCATGTCACATATGGGAGGTTTCTGTCATGGATATATTCAAACGGGAGGCTTATTATTGGTATTTTCCAGTTCACAATATTGCCATGTTCAAAACATGTACTTTTCTTTTCCTGTAATTTTCTATGTACATTGTATGAATTCTGCTCCTCTCTTATCTCCTCTTCCCACAATCGCGTACAAGATTTCTCCCGTGCATCCCCCATACTCTGGAACGCTCTACCTCAGCACATCAGACTCTCCCCTACTGTGGAAAGCTTCAAGAGGAACCTCAAGACCCACCTCTTCCAACAAGCCTACAACCTACAATAGCCCTCAGTCCAGTAGACCACTGCGCAACCAGCTCTGTCGTCACCTATTGTACCATCACCCATTCCCTGTAGACTGTGAGCCCTCACGGGCAGGGTCCTCTCTCCTCCCATACCAGTCTGTTTTGTACTGTTAATGATTGTTGTACGTATACCCTCTTTCACTTGTAAAGCGCCATGGAATAAATGGCGCTATAATAATAAATAATAATAATTCTGATACTGTATTTTTTCTTTCTGTAATTGAAATTTTAGTCCTTGAAGAAAACCCTAACCGGGTTGAAACGTTGGACAGTATATGAACACAAATAAAAGCAATTTTTTTTGAGCACCATCTTGGACTCTTTC
Organism: Anomaloglossus baeobatrachus; assembly: GCF_048569485.1. Lineage (NCBI taxonomy): Eukaryota > Metazoa > Chordata > Amphibia > Anura > Aromobatidae > Anomaloglossus > Anomaloglossus baeobatrachus. Next base: position 179,965,395 of record NC_134359.1, read on the forward strand.
ATATTTTCTCTAGTGTACCGGAGTACATCTATAGAACTTCCCAATACACAGTCCAGAAAATCCCAAGCTTGAACCCTGAGAGCAAGCTCACTCCGTTAGCCATACGGGTGAGCGGGACCCGACTAGTTTCACAATGCAGGGGCCAACCAGTAAAGAAAGTGCCAAGGAAAAGGTCACAGGCTAACAAGCAACACCATCGGGCACGGGATCCCAGCGTGCTCCCTGCCTGCTATAGTGATGCTAAGATTTCCAGTTTATAAGTTGTCGGTGTCAGCGTTATTGGACTGAGTGAGTACGCAGTGACCCTTTCCTCCCCAACGGTGCTCCCCTCTCACCACCACCAAGCCCCGGGGCATTCTCCCCCTACCCTCGGAGGGGTTAAACACCTAGCTGCCATACCATCGCCACCGGGCACTCTCCACAGCAGCAGTGGTATTACACCTTACCACACACCGTGGGTGGCGTCACGAACTCTAACAACAAAATCCCTTGTAAATACCCCCCTTTTATTTTGAGTGTCCGCGCTGCCCCTCCAGGATCCGGAGATCCTTCGAGCCACTGCGGATCCGGATCCGAGCAGCAGCCCGGCTGCTGGCGCTGGGGCGGTACACCTGCAGCTGGCAATAAGAGATAGTCTGCAAGAGGTACATGCTGGAAATCTGATTGGAAAAGTGAGGAAATTGGTTATTGCCACCAGAACCCCTAAAATTGATTCCATCTTGAAGAGACGTGCTGGGAAAGGGGCAATTGTCGATCAAGCCACTCGGTGGGGCAGCACTTATTTAATGATTGAGTGATTGCTTGAACTGAAACTGTTTCTTATAGATATGGCGAACCCTACGGTAACCCTACATGAAGGTCAATGGACACAGGTGGCTGAATTGAAGGAATTACTTAATCACCCATTTACCGTGACTAAAAAATTACAAGCTGAAGATTTAACTACTGGAATTTTCATAAGGGAGTGGAAGAACTTGCTATTTTACCTGTCCCAAATAAGAGGTTTAATCGCAGATGGCATTTCTGTTTCAATGAAACAGAGAGACACAGCTATTTGAAAATAAAATTCTTCTGGCAGCTGTTTATGTGGAGCCAAGTCATTGTATACTACTTGATGATTAACAGCTGACTAAAGGAAAAGAAGCTCTGACTGAAGTAGCAGTTAGGATGAGTGGCCTACAGGACTGAAAGGCGCAAGAGGACTTGGGTCCTGACAGTGCTACTGCTTACATATCTTCATCCTCATCAGATGAGGATTTTAACTTTGACAAGTATTTGGATGACATGGAGCAGGCAAAGCGTTGCCGCAAGGAAAAAGATTTCACTCCGTCTCTTATAGCAAGCAGATTGACCATATTTCAGCAAAAATTTTCACTTGCTCTCAAAGAAAAAGAAAAATTCAACCGTTCATCAAAACTGACTGTGCATGAGGCAATTCCTTTTTACCCGGAAATCGTTAGAGATGTTGCCCATGTGGTTACGGCTTTGTCTCCAACCCAAGTTATTGTAGAGAGGTTGTTCTCTAGCCTTAAAATTATTAGGTAAGATTTGAGGTTATCTATGAAGGAGGATCTAATGGAGGCAATTCTATTTCATAGATCAAATTCATAGACTGCACAAATGTTATTTAGTATGTTCTTGCTGAAAACTGTTTTTTGCCACTTACATTGTTTATTACATAGTGGTTTTTATATATATATATATATATATATATATATATATATATATATATATATATATATATATAATGTATTGTGAGGCAGTGACAGGGGTAATATTTGAAGACCGCTATGTGTCCCCCAGAATGTGTCTGGAAACCCTCTGAGTTTGCTATAGCTATTACTGGGAGTATAGCACAAAGGGTAACAGGGAGACAGATCCCTCCTCCCAGTCCAATTTTTGTAGCAATCTTCATGTCCGGCATTTTCGCTTAAATCAGGCCGAGCACAGCAGGGTGTGTCTCAGTTGAGAGCCAGGCTTGGTGAAGCTAACACATGCCGTGTGAGCTGGGCTGGCTCTGTGTGGAGTGAACACAGGCCAAGAGTGTGAGCCTAGGAGAACCTTACACAGATCCCTGCGGTTAACGGGGTCCCAAGGTAACAAGACTTTTTGATGCAAAGAATTTGTCTATATGCACCGGCTGTGATCCGGAAGAGACTTTGACTGTGGGAAATTGGATCTATTTATGCTGCAACAATAAATAGACTGTTGGTGTGAACACGCTGCTGCCTCACTGCCTCACATTTTTGCACAAACAACGCTGCTACCTCACATTATGGTGGAGAATGCGGGCATGGCAGCCTGGTTGCTAAGGGCAATGGCCTAAGAGGTACTTACCTGGAAAAAATAAAAAAATTTCTACTGACTGTTTGCGGTGGATCGGCGGGTCCACGAAGTCTGCAGGCGTTGCAGCCTGGTTGCTGGGGGCAACAACCCAGTTTTCACATGCTTATGATCAAGCCTGCAAAGTTACAGTTTACCTCAACAGCCACTATGGAGGATCTTGTAAAGCAGCTGGCCCAGTCTACTGCTCAACTACAGCAGGTTTTTGCACAAACCAGTGCACAACAGCAACAGGCTAATGCTCAGCACCAGCGGGCGTTAGCTCAGCAACAGGAGACAAACAGCTTGTTGATTAAACAGCTTTCTGCTCTGTGAGAAGCGCTCCCAGCGGTAACTCCAGGTCATCCAGTCCTTCCTGCGGCCCAGGACAGAGTAAGGGCGGCACTTACGAAGATGAGTGCAGAGGACGACCCAGAAGCCTTTCTCTCCGTGTTTGAGAGGACCGCTGAGCGAGAGAAATTGTCTACCGACCGTTGGACTGATGTCGTGGCCCCGTTCTTGGTAGGTGAACCCCAAAAAGCCTACCTGGATCTCAGCATGGATGATGCCAAGGACTATGGCATACTGAAAGGTGAGATCCTTGCACGAATGGGGGTTAACACTTATCTCCGGGCCCAACGAGTGAACCAGTGGTCCTTTGAAGAGGGAAAACCTGCACGCTCACAGGCCCATGTCTTACTGGACCTTGTAAAAAAATGGCTGCAGCCGGAGACCTTGAACCCCGGACAGATGATTGAGCGGGTGGTGATTGAACGGTTTGTGCGGACTTTGCCAGCCCCCATTCAACGGTGGGTGGGACAGGGGGACCCCGTTACCCTAGACCAGCTAGTGAATTTGGTGGAACGCTACACAGCTACCCAGGAGTTGGTCCGGGACTCTGCTTCACGGCGGGCACTCCGTAGGGATACGCCCCCTTCACAGTTGGTAAAAGACTCCCGTCCCCCCCCCCGTGTGCTGTCCCGTCTTCAGCCCTGGCAGAGAGTAAACCCCAGACTAAGATTAGCCGGAGTCCCGGTTCCCCAAAGTCAGACACCCGAAACAGGGACACCTCTGCTGTTATGTGTTGGCGGTGCCATCAGCTCGGGCATGTGATGGCACAGTGCCCACTCACATCAGAACCCATGGACTGCCGGTACGCTCGCCGGGTATCAATGTATGCCCATACTGTTTGTACCGCAAGCACTGTTACTATGGGGGAGGAGCCCCATCTCTGCAAAGTACGTGTTAATGGCTATACAGAAGAGGCTTTGTTGGACTCAGGAAGTGTAGTGACTCTTGTACATGCCGCCTTGGTCTCCGGGGAAAACCCTACGGGACATAAAGTAGGGGTACTTTGTATTCATGGAGACCTATGGGAATACCCTATGGAAAGGGTCACCATTGCTACCTCGTGTGGAGAGGTTCAACATGAAGTGGGGGTGATGAAAAGACTTCCATATGCTGTTATTTTGGGAAGAGACTTGCCCCTGTTCTGGACATTATGTGGGAGGCGACCTAGCCCTCCGAGGTGTATGATTGAACCAGGCCCTGAGCCGGACGATCCCGACTCAGGGATACCTGCCGTAGGGGTCACCAGTATAGGGACAGAGTGTAACCCTGCCAGGTTCCCCCTAGAGGTAATGGCAGGAGAGGTTGAGCCACCCGAGGCAATCCCGGAGTTGAACGTGTCTCCAGATAATTTCGGAACCGCACAGCTCTGGGACCCCACATTGGCTCCTGGACGTGGAAATGTACAGGTAATTGATGGGGTACCCCAGCGGCCTGGTGCCAGGCTGGAAACTCCCTACATGGCTCTAAAGCGAGAGTTGCTCTATCGGGTTGATACAATCCGGGGGGGAAATAGTGGAACAGTTGGTGGTCCCTCAGCCGTACCGCCGTCAGACCTTGGAATTGGCTCATAACCACCTGAGTGGGCACCTAGGTGAAGAGAAAACGCGGGAACGCATGTTTCAGCGGATTTACTGGCCAGGGGTCGGCGCAGAAATCAAGAGGTTCTGTGAGTCCTGCCCAGTTTGTCAGTTGACCGCACCAACGCACCGTTTCCGTAGTCCTCTGATACCTTTACCCATTATAGAGGTGCCTTTTGAGCGGATTGCTATGGATCTGATCGGACCCATTGTAAAATCAGCCCGTGGTCACCAGCACATCCTGGTAGTGATGGATTACGCGACACGTTATCCGGAGGCCATTCCACTACGTCATACCTCGGCGAGGCTTATTGCTCGGGAGTTGTTTGCTATGTTCTGTCGCGTGGGGTTACCCAAAGAAATCCTGACCGATCAGGGCACTCTCTTTATGTCTAAAATTACAAAGGAACTGTGCAAACTCCTCCAGATCAAGCAGCTACGCACGTCAGTGTACCATCCCCAGACTGATGGTCTAGTGGAACGTTTTAATAAAACCCTGAAGGCTATGTTGAAAAAGGTGGTCTCCAAAGAGGGGAAAGATTGGGACATGTTATTGCCCTATTTAATGTTCGCTATCTGCGAGGTCCCACAATCTTCCACCGGGTTCTCGCCATTTGAGTTACTGTATGGCAGACATCCGCGGGGACTGCTGGATATAGTTAAGGAAACTTGGGAACAGGAGCCCACCCCTCACAAAAGCACAGTGGAATACGTTATGGGTATGCTGGATCGTATCACGGCAATAATGCCCATTGTTAAAGAGCATTTGCTGGATGCTCAGGCAGCCCAAAGTACTCAATATAATAGAAAGGCCTCCATCAGGTCTTTTAAACCGGGAGATCGTGTCTTAGTCCTAATACCTACTGCAGAAAGTAAGTTCTTAGCCAAATGGCAAGGTCCCTATGAGATCCGGGAGAAAGTGGGGGAAGTAAACTATAAGGTGTATCAGCCAGGTAGAAGAAAACCAGAGCAAATCTACCATGTAAACCTGCTGAAGGCGTGGAAAGACAGGGAATGTATGGTGGCTGACGTAACGTTGGACCTAACCTTTTCAGGTGCTTTGACAACAACAAAGGAGGAGTCCCCTGATGATGAATTAGGAGTGAGGATAGGGGATTCTCTCTCAAAACAGCAGAGACGGGAGTCTCGGAGGTTAGTGCAGCGGAATACGGATGCGTTCTCAAGCCTACCAGGCCGAACAACCGTAATCCACCATGATATTGTCACCGAGCCTCAAGTAAGGGTACGCCTGAGGCCATACCGGGTACCAGAGGCTCGTAGGCAAGCCATTGCGGAGGAGGTAGAAAAGATGCTCCAACTAGGGGTTATTGAAAAATCCACGAGCGAATGGGCCAGTCCCATTGTGCTGATCCCGAAACCAGACGGTTCTTTAAGATTCTGTAATGACTTCCGAAAGTTAAATGAGGTTTCGAAATTTGATATGTATCCCATGCCCAGGGTCGACGAGCTGATAGAGAGACTGGGACGGGCCCAGTACTTCACGACTCTTGATCTCACTAAAGGTTACTGGCAGGTGCCGCTGACAGAGGCGGCAAAAGAAAAGACCGCTTTTGTCACGCCAGGGGGGGCTCTATCACTATGTCGTCTTGCTATTTGGTTTACATGGGGCTCCGGCCACGTTTCAGAGATTAATGGACATAGTGTTAGAACCCCATCAACCATATGCCTCCGCATATTTGGATGACATCATCATCTATAGCAGTGACTGGAGCACCCACTTATCTCAGGTACAAGCGGTAGTGGATTCGCTCAGAGCTGCTGGTCTGACGGCGAATCCAAGCAAATGTGCTATGGGTCTTAAAGAAGCCCGTTACTTGGGGTATGTGATAGGCCAAGGGGTTATCAAGCCACAAGTAAACAAAATCGAAGCCATTCAAAACTGGCCTCGTCCCCTTACCACAAAACAGGTAAGAGCCTTTCTGGGTATAATGGGGTATTACCGACGATTCATACCCAATTTTGCTGGAAGGTCGGCGCCTTTGACCGATCTCTTAAAAGGGAAGAAGTCGGTCATGGTCCACTGGACTACACAAGCAGAGGAAGCCTTTCAGGCGCTAAAGGTAGTCCTATGTTGTCAGCCTGTCCTTGTCAACCCTGACTTTCAAAAGGAGTTTATAGTACAGGCAGATGCCTCTGAGGTGGGTCTGGTGCAGTTCTGTCCCAGGAGGTAGATGGAGAAGAGCATCCGGTCACCTATTTGAGTAGAAAACTCACCCCGGCAGAGAAGAACTATAGCATAGTGGAGAAGGAGTGCCTGGCCATAAAATGGGCTCTGGAATCCCTACGCTACTACCTGCTGGGGCGACACTTTCGCCTGGTGACAGACCACTCCCCTTTGGTCTGGATGAGGAATGCTAAGGAGAGAAATGCTAGAGTCACCAGGTGGTTTCTCTCCTTGCAGAACTTTCACTTTTCTGTGGAACACCGGGCTGGTAGGTTGCAGGGCAATGCGGATGCCCTGTCCAGAGGTCCCTGTATGTTGGCAAAAGTTCAACCCCGCCCGTTTGAACTGAGGGGGGGGATATGTGAGGCAGTGACAGGGGTAATATTTGAAGACCGCTATGTGTCCCCCAGAATGTGTCTGGAAACCCTCTGAGTTTGCTATAGCTATTACTGGGAGTATAGCACAAAGGGTAACAGGGAGACAGATCCCTCCTCCCAGTCCAGGTTTTGTAGCAATCCTCATGTCCGGCATTTTTGTTTAAATCAGGCCGAGCACAGCAGGGTGTGTCTCAGTTGAGAGCCAGGCTTGGTGAAGCTAACACATGCCGTGTGAGCTGGGCTGGCTCTGTGTGGAGTGAACACAGGCCAAGAGTGTGAGCCTAGGAGAACCTTACACAAATCCCTGCGGTTAACGGGGTCCCAAGGTAACAAGACTTTTTGATGCAAAGAATTTGTCTATATGCACCGGCTGTGATCTGGAAGAGACTTTGACTGTGGGAAATTGGATCTATTTATGCTGCAACAATAAATAGACTGTTGGTGTGAACACGCTGCTGCCTCACTGCCTCACGTTTTTGCCCAAACAACGCTGCTACCTCACAGTATATACAGTGCAGACCAACAGTTTGGATACACCTTCTCATCTCTAGAAATAACTATTAAGATGCAGCAGGCCTTCATGGTAAAATAGCTGCTAGGAAACCACTGCTAAGGACGGGCAACAAGCAGAAGAGGCTTGTTTGGGCTAAAGAACACAAGGAATGGACATTAGACCAGTGGAAATCTGTGCTTTGGTCTGATGAGTCCAAATTTTAGATCTTTGGATCCAACCACCGTGTCTTTGTAGAAAAGGTGAACAGATGGACTCTACATGCCTGGTTCCCACCATGAAGCATGGAGGAGGAGGTGTGATGGTGTGGGGGTGCTTTGCTGTTGACACTGTTGGGGATTTATTCAAAATTGAAGGCATACTGAATCAGCATGGCTACCACAGCATGCTATTCGATCCGGTTTGCGTTTAGTTGGACCATCATTTATTTTTCATCAGGACAATGACCCCAAACACACCTCCAGGCTGTGTAAGGGCTATTTGACCAAGAAGGAGAGTGATGGGGTACTACGCCAGATAACCTGGCCTCCACAGTCACCAGACCTGAACCTAATCGAGATGGTTTGGGGTGAGCTGGACCACAGAGTGAAGGCAAAAGGGCGAACAAGTGCTAAATGATTAAATGTCTGATGTTCACATTGTACTACAATAAATTTTTCACTTAAATATAAGCAATATATGTGGGAGTCGGAGTCGTGGAGTCAGAGTTGGTGCAAGGGAAATTGAGGAGTCGGAGTCGCAGGTTTGGCTTACCGACTCCACAGCCCTGATTTTCCCTCCCCCCCTACAGTCTCTAGTATTGGAAACTTTCCCTCCCCTCTCCAGTCTCTAGTATTAGCCACTTTCCCTCCCCCCTCCAGTCTCTAGTGTTAGCCACTTTCCCTCCCCCTGCAGTCTCTAGTATTACTCTTTCCCTCCCCCCTCCAGTCTCTACTATTAGCTTCTTTCCCTCCTTCCTGCAGTCTCTAGTATTACTCTCTTTCCCTCCCCTTTGCAGTCTCTAGTATAAGCCTCTTTCCCTTCACCCCTGCAGTCTCTGGTATTAGCCTTTCTTTCCCTCCCCCTGCAGTCTTTAGTATCAGCCTTTCTTTACCCCATCCCCCCGTGTATATAGCATTATTCCCCCTCCCCCCCAATACCCAGTCTGTAGCCTTAACGATACCTTCACCTTCCCTACGAATCTTCAGCTCTGTTAGCGCATACCTCCTCCGGTGCCTGCCGCCCTCCTCCTCCTACTCCGGTGAATCTCCTTTTCTGGCCCCAGTGTCAGTCGCATGCTCCTCCGCGGTATGTGTCGTCTGCAGTATTGGACACAACAGCACGGAGCAGGGAGCTGATTGGTGCGCTGCTGGTACTTCCGGGGTCAATCAGCTCCCTGTGCCCGTCGCCAGCAGTGTATTTATTTGTATCCGTGTCTTAAAGACGCGGATATAAATAAATAGGTGTGCACCTCTACCACCCCACCCCCCCTCCGAAAACACAGCGGATTCATTAGACTGTCTAATGGAGGGGGGGGAGGATGTAAAACAAAATATTTTTTTTTGCTGCCAGAAAATGCCGCCCCCCACAACGCGCCGCCCCAGGCATGGGACCATGGGTGCTTAGTGGCAAAAACGGCCCTGTTTGTATCCATTTATATAACATGCATCTCTTATATGCTATGTGTTTACGAGTTCCTTTTGTTTTACATATATTTTGTCCAATAGATATATTATGAATACTATGTGATGTCATACGTGGATTTATGGATGGTAACTTGATACAGTCACTTTAAACAATGTTTGTGTTTCTCCTCACTTTCACCCCAATAATACCTCACTTTCTACTTACTCCTCTGATCCCCACACCCAGTAATGAACTATTCACCTCTCCCTCCATCCTCCCACACCTATCTCACCTTCTCATCAGATCTGTTCCTCTACATAACACCCTGTCTCCAGACACACACGACCACCTCACGGCCTCTCCTGCTCCCACCTGCTAATACGCTCTCTGCTTCTCCTCACTGCTGGAGATATCTCTCCAAATACTGGTCCTCCACATCATATCCCCACAGTCACTTCTAACTGCCATCCACGATCTATGACAAATTTTCTAAACCCTTCTAACCTTATACCCATTCACCCAGCCCCCGCTCCCCCAGTCCCTCTAACAGGAGCTCTATGGAACGCTCGCTCTGTCTGCAATAAACTTTCCTACATTCATGATCTTTTCATCACTAATAAACTCTCCTTCCTCGGCATCACTGAAACTTGGCTCACCCCCACTGACACAGCCTCTCCTGCTGCACTTTCTTATGGTGGCCTCCATCTGTCTCACACCCCCGGCCCCACTAACAAACATGGTGGAGGAGTTGGTTTTCTCCTGTCAGCAAAATACTCCTTCACCCTACTGTCACTGCCACCCTCCATTACTCTCCCATTTTTAAAGTGCACTCCATCCACATCTATTCCCCCTCCAACCTTAAACTGACTGTCATTTACCACCCCCTGGGCCAGCCACCAGCTTTCTCAATGACTTCACCACCTGGCCACTTCCTCCTTTGGCCTCAACCAATGGTCCTCTGCAGCTACTCACAAAGATGGCCACACGCTTGACCTCATCTTCACTCGCCTCTGTTCCCTATCCGACGTCTCAAACTCACCACTCCCGCTGTCTGACCACAAACTACTAACATTTTCTTCCCTCGCTTCTCCAAGTACGAAACCCCCCTCCACAAACTTTCACACCCTCGCAGAAATCTCAAACACATTAATTTACACTCACTTTCTCAGTCCCTTCTCCCTCTTGCAGACATTGCTTCTTTTCACGGTGCAGATGCTGCTGCCACTTTATATAACACCACCATCTCTGCATCTCTCGAACCGGCCGACCCCTCACGCATAGCAAAATCCACACAATCAACAGGCAACCCTGGCACACGAGCCAGACTAATGAATTGGGATGGGCTTCCAGGATTGCTGAGCGCAGATGGAAGAGGTCTCATTCCACCGAGGACTTCGTCACATACAAACATCCCTCACCACTTTCAAGTGTGCACTCACTGCTGCAAAACAAACCTACTTCTCATCCCTCATATCTTCTCTATCTCATAACCTTAAACAGCTATTCAATACTTTCAACTCTCTCCTCCGTCATCCAGCACCACCTCCCTCTCCTCCCATCTCAGCTGAAGACTTTGCCTCTTTCTTCAAGCAGAAGATTGACAACATCAGAGCAAACATTGGCCCACAATCCCCACAGTCCCTCCTCATAACTACTCATCCTTCTTCCTCCAAATCCAGCTTCTCCACCATGACAGAAGATCATCTTTCCACTCTACTCTCAAGATCACATCTCACTAGCTGTCCGCTCGACCCACTCCCATCTCACCTCATCCCAAATCTCACCACAGTCTTCATCCCTGCCCTAAACCATCTCTTCAACCTATCACTAACAACTGGTGTATTCCCATCATGCGTTAAACATGCCTCCATGACGCCCATCCTCAAAGCCCTCCCTTGACACTTCCTTTGTGTCAAACTATCACCCTATATCACTTCTCCCCTACGCCTCAAAACTACTGGAACAGCATGTCCATCTTAAACTGTCCTCACACCTCTCTTCCTTCTCCTACTTTGACCAGCTACAATCTGGCTTCCGACCGCATCATTCCACTGAAGCTGCCCTAACTAAGGTCACTAATGACCTACTAATCAACAAAGCCAAACAACATTACTCTGTCCTCCTCCTCCTGGACCTGTCCTCTGCCTTTGACATAGTAGACCATTCCCTTCTACTACAAATTCTCTCGTCTCTGGGCATCACAGACTTGGAACTGTCTTGGATCTCCTCATACCTAACCGGCCAAACTTTCAGCGTCAACCACTCTCACACCATTTCCTCATGTCGCCCCCTATCTGTCGGTCTCCCCCAAGGTTCAGTTTTAGGAACCCTGTTGTTTTCCATCTACACCTTCGGCCTGGGACAGTTCATAGAGTCTCACGGCTTTCAGTATCACCTCTACGCTGATGATACGCAGATCTACCTCTCTGGATCTGACATCATCTCCTTACTAACCAGAATTCCACAGTGTCTGTCTGCTATTTCATTCTTTTTCTTTTCTCGATTTCTAAAACTGAACATGGACAAAACAGAATTCATTATCTTTCCTCCTCCTCACTCAACACCTCCAACCGACATCCATCAATGTCTCACTTTCTGCTCACTTTCCCCAGTCCCATGTGCTCACTGTCTGGGAGTAACTCTAGACACTGCTCTCTCTTTCAAGCCACACATTCAAGGTCTCTTCACCTCCTGCCACCTCCAACTCAAAAATATTTCCCGGATTTGTACATTCCTTTGCCAAGAAGCGGCAAAAAAACTAGTGCATGCCCTTATTTTCTCCCGCCTGAACTATTGCAACCTCCTGCTCTATAGCACCAAAAAGATATGTGCAAGCCAAGTAGTAAAAGCATATAATTTTTATTACATTAAATAACCAAAAAATATAAACAAACAATGGATCAGCCCAGAAGGACGGATGATATACTGGGAGACATAGGGCACTTGTTATTGAATACCGGATTATCAAAGAATAGGCAATGCATATTAAAGTAAGAGCAGTCTAACTGGCTTCGGCCCCTTTGAGTAGTTATAATAGTTATAAATATATGTATATATACGGGACCGCAACCAGAAGCAGCATTAACATCAAAACGTATGAAGGGCATTTACCAACGAATCCGGAGAAGTAATAGTGCCGCAGCCTCCCACCAACACACTGACGCGCGTTTCGCACCCCCAAGGTGCTTCGTCCAGAACCTCCTGCTCTGTGGCTTCCCTTTTTCCCCTGTTAGCAGTCTAGCACCCCTACAATCTATTCTAAAATATGCTGACTGACTAATCCACCTGTCCCCCCACTACTCCCCAACGACTCACGACTGGCACATGCACTTTGGTGGATATAAATGTCCAGTCATAATTGATTCACAGCATTGACCCAATTTTGTCTAATTATATTGTGATTCATTGTATTGAACATTGCTGTTTACTTTCCATGGGTTTTCTATTCCCTTTGTAACCTTACATCAAGTGTTTTTTTTCAAGGTACTCAGAGTCCCATAGAACCATTACCCTTCCATGTGGTTTTAACCCTTTTTTAATCATGGCCCTGATTGTTTGTGTATCATTTTAATCATGTATTGTAATAAACTTTGTTATAATTTTGTACCATATATACTCCGTTCCTCCTGTTTTTTTCATGTATTCTGTGGAGTAGGTGTTAACCACAGGGCCCCTCACTTGGGAAGGTCTCTGATGGTTATATATCATTATACTGGTTATGAGGTCTTTTGTTAATCTATTCTAAAATATGCTGCCCGACTAATCCACCTGTCCCCCCACTACTCCCCGACCTCTCCTCTCTGCCAATCCCTTCACTGGCTTTCCGTTACTCAACGACTCCAGTTCAAAACACTAACCATGACCTACAAAGCCATCCACAACCTGTCTCCTCCCTACATCTGTGACCAAGTCTCCCGGTACTTACCCGCATGTAACAATCGATCCTCACAAGATCTCCTTCTCTACTCCCCTCTCATCTCGTCTTCCCACCATCGCATCCAAGATTTCTCCCGTGCGTTCCCCATACTCTGGAATGCTCTACCACAACATATCAGACTCTCGCCTACCTTGAAAAGCTTCAAAAGGAACCTGAAGACCCACCTCTTCCGACAAGCCTAAAATCTGCAGTAACCTTCAGTCTGATATAGCGCTGCACGACCATCTCTACCCTCACCTACTGTATCCTCACCCATCCCTTCTAGATTGTGAGCCCTTGCAGGTAGGGTCCACTCTCGTCCTGTGCCAGTCTGTGCCTTGTTTTGTTTATGATTATTGTACTGGTCCCTATTATGTATACCCTTTTCACTTGTAAAGCGCCATGGAATAAATGGCGCTATAATAATAAATAATAATAATAATTTATTCTTCAAACATATTCAATTTGCATATATTATATAGTTTTTCATTTATTATATGCCATTATGTAGTTGTTTATCATATACTGTATATGATGAAGTACAGAAAGTGGGCCATACATGTATGTTTTTCTATATCAATTTATTATATAGATCTTTTCCTGAAAGCGTTATTGATGGAATCTAATTAATTGATCATCACTTTCATGTGCGTCTAGCTTTACTTTGGTTTTATATAGGTGTTGATTTGTTATATGCCTATGAATAAGGAGTTTTCTCCAAAACACATAAGGCCGGGGCCCAATGGGTCCACATCACGGGTGTACACTTGATTTTAAATTTGTGTATGTGTTGTTTCAATAAAAAGTTTGGCCCCTCCACACAAGGAGACACGTATAGGCCAATAATTCAGCTATTACCGCTATAGTGATTGAAATTTATCTCACCAAATGACTAGATGCTACCAACATCAAGGTCCAAAAAATAATTGGATTAATCTCACCAATTAATTTATGATTCAAATTCTGATTGGTTCAGACCATCTCATGGCGGAACCTTATAAATAAAGGATATACCTCCCAACACGTTTCATTCTGAAAGAACTCTTCAGGGGAGCTTATGAATCCATTCCGGGTCTCATAAAATCAAGAGCCCATTATATCCAATAGGCATGCAGCGGACTCAGACTCATCACAGAGTCATATAAACCGTGAATCCAAATAAGGTCCCATACAACATGGACCCAGCACCTGATCATGCATGTGGCAGGAGCGGCCGTGCTTTTTGCTCTGTCCCTGACAGAGATCAGGAAGCTATCTAGCAGCGATATGTATATGCGCGCCGCCATGACAGTCACTTACCCCACCCCCACCGGAAGTCACGTGACATGATCATGTGACTTTTGGTGGTTGTCATGGTAGCACAGGGTCATGTGATGACGCCTGTAGCTAACATGACTCACTTCCTCTCAATGCCGGAATACAGCCGGCATTGAAAGTAAAGCACCAAATCTGCAGTTCTCAGGTCTGTAGCTGAGATCAGCAGATAGTGCAGAGCGATCGGATTGCTGATCGCTATAGCCCCCTAGGGGGACTAGTAAAATAAAAAAAAAAAGTAAAGAAAAAAGTTTTAAAAAATTAAAAAACATAAAAAAAATAAAAGTTCAAATCACCCCCCTTTCACCCCATTGAAAACTAAAGGGTTAAAAAAATAAAAAATATATTTGGTATCGCCGCATTCAGAAATGCCCGATCTATCAAAATATAAAATCAGGGGGCGGAGCTAGCCGATGGCACACTGAGACGCTGGGAGAAGGAGCTCCCACATGCGGTGAATTCTCACACTTCAAAGGCACTCACCGGGTCCAGGATCAGTAATGGCACGCAGGAGAGGACGGGCGACGAGTGTACAGACTCCAGAGGGGGAAGGTACAGATATCGCCCGCTTTTTCGGGACCTCAGCCTCCCAGCCTGACACCTCTGCTCTCTCCAACATGGCGCCGGCAGACACTGGGGCAGGAGATAACGCTCAGCAAACATGCAAGGGAGCGACCTCACTGCCTCCTCACATAACAGCAGCCAGCTCAGCCATAAACATAGATAAGGCACAGCAGGACACCACAGAAGGGAGTGTTGAAAACCCCCTGTCCCAGCCACAAAATCGACTCCCAGATGAACTGCAGGCAGAGCAGGGCCCCAGCTCTGTGATACAGCAGACCCCAGCAGGCATGGGAAGCAGATCTGTGACACCCGGAGAGGAGCCTGTAATACCACAACAACAGCACACATCACCTGTAGAACAAAGACTCCCCACTAGAGATGAGCGAACCGGTCGCGGTTCGGCTCGAGGTCGGTTCGCCGAACGGGGGTCCCGTTCGAGTTCGGTTCGTCGAACGTTCGACGAACCGAACTCGAACGTATAGGCTAGAATGGGAGGCAATCACAAACACATAAAAATGCATGATAAATGTACACAAACAGTTAATAAACATTGCCATAACACTTACCGGTCCTCGCGATCCCTTCTGCACTCTGTCTCCTGCCGCTATTCCATCCGATGATCGCTGAATCCTCCCGGTGACCTGCACTGCCAGCAGAGAAGCAGGACCTATCGTGACGTCAAAATAGCCATGTGACCAGTCAAGTGGCTATTATCTCATTGGCTACAGACTGGTCACATGACTATGACACGTCATGTAGGACCTGCGAGTGCATCTCTCCGGTACACGGTGCACATATGTGTATCGCCGTGTACCGGCGACATGCTCTAGCACACGGTCGACTCCCCGTTCCGTTAGGGACCGGCTGACACAGCCGGTCATTAACGGAGATCACCGTTGCCATAGCAACGCAGTTAGCGGTGACGTCACCGCTAACCGCGGCTCCGAGAGCACCGTTGCTATGGTAACGCGTCTGTCAGCGTTACCGCTAGCAGCCAGCACTGATCACTCACAGAGTGAAGCCTGCACGCTGCTTCCCGATTGTAGTGAGCATTGTAGTGAGGATGGAGGTTCCCCAGCCCCAAGTGATGCCCCTCACTACAATCGTCACTACTACTACACTAGAAAGAAAGCAGACAGAAGAGCAGGATCGTGGAGGGCTGACAGGGGTAATAAAGATGGAGTCTCTAATGTGTCTGTGTATTTATTTCTATTAAAGTATTTTTTCTCTGTGTGGTGTTTTTTTTAACCCTTTATTGGAGATTCTTAATGGCCGGGTCAAACGTGCCTGACATTAAGAATCTCTGGCTTAATACTGGCTGGTAAAACAAAGCCAGTATTAACTCATGATTACCCAACAAGCCACCCGGCTCCAGGGCTGTTGGAAGAGTTGGATACAGCGCCAGATGATGGCGCTTCTATGAGAGCGCCATTTTCTGGGACGGCTGCGGACTGAAATCCGCAGCAGAGGCGCCCACAAACCTCGGGCTAACCTGTGCTGCGGATTCCAATCCCCAGCTGCCTAGTTGTACCCGGCTGGACACAAAAATAGGGCGAAGCCCACGTCATTTGTTTTTTAATTATTTCATGAAATAAGTGAAATAATTAAAAAAAACGGGCTTCCCTATATTTTTGGTTCCCAGCCGGGTACAAATAGGCAACTGGGGGTTGGAGGCAGCCCGTGGCTGCCTGCTGTACCTGGCTAGCATACAAAAATATGGCGAAGCCCACGTCATTTTTTTGGTGGGCAAAAAACTTCTGCATACAGTCCTGGATGGAGTATGCTGAGCCTTGTAGTTCTGCAGCTGCTGTCTGCTCTTCTCCATACAGACAGACAGCAGCTGCAGAACTACAAGGCTCAGCATACTCCATCCAGGACTGTATGCAGAAGTTTTTTGCCCCCTGAAAAAATTATGTGGGCTTCGCCATATTTTTGTATGCTAGCCAGGTACAGCAGGCAGGTACGGCTGCCCCCAACCCCCAGTTGCCTATTTGTACCCGGCTGGGAACCAAAAATAAAGGGAAGCCCTTTTTATATTATTTCATGAATTTCATGAAATAATTAGAAAACAAATGACGTAGGCTTTGCCCCATTTTTGTGTCCAGCCAGGTGCAACTAGGCAGCTGGGGATTGGAATCCGCACCACCGGTTGGCCTGAGCTTTCTGGGCCCCACTGCTGCGAATTGCAGTCTGCAGCCACCTCAGAAAATGGCATTTTCATAGAAGCGCCATCTTCTGGCGCTGTATCCAACTCTTCCAGCACCTGCCTGCTATACCTGGCTAGCATACAAAAATATGGCGAAGCTCACGTCCTTTTTTTGTAGTTTTTTGGCAAAAAAAATAAAAAATGCTTCCCTGGATTTTCCATTGCCAGTGAAGGTAACACCAAGCAGTGGGGGTTAGCAGCCAGTAGCTGCTTGGATTACCCTTAGCTAGCAATACAAAAAATGCAGCGGGAGCCCATATATATTTTTTTTAATTATTTATTTAAATAACTAAAAATAAAATGGGCTTCCCTGTATTTTGATTGCTGGACATCACAGTGCTGTAAAAATAAATCTTTAAAAAAATGACGTAGCGCTCCGCGGTATTTTTGATTCTCAGCGCAGATAAAGCAGACAGCTATGGGTTGCCACCCCCATCTGCCTGCCGTTACCTTGGTTGGCAATCAAAATACAGGGAAGCCCATTAATTTTTTCTATTTAAAAAATAGTTAAAAAAAAAAAATTACGTTGGGTCCCCCCATTTTTGATAGCCAGCTAGGGTAAAGCAGACGGCTGTAGCCTGAAAACCACAGCTGGCAGCTTTACCGTGGTTGGGGATCCAATGTGGAGGTCCCCTCAGGCTCTTTTTTATAATTATTTTATAAATATTAATAATTACACAATAAAAGTAGGGTCCCCCCCAAATTGGATCACCAGCCAAGGTAAAGCGGACAACTGTGGTCTGGTATTCTCAGGGTGGGAAGGTCCATAGTTATTGGGCCTTCACAGCCTAAAAATAGCAGGCCGCAGGCACCCCAGACGTGGCGCATCCACTAGATGCGCCAATCCTGGCGCTTCACCCCAGCTCATCCCGTGCCCTGGTGCAGTGGCAAACGGGGTAATAAATCGGGTTGATACTAGCTGTAAAGTCACCTGAGATCAAGCCCAGCAGTTTGTGATGTCATGGCGTCTATTAGATACCCAACATCATAAACTGTCAGTACTAACAAAAACAAAAAATCGACAAAAGAAATTTATTTGAAAAAACAGTCCCCAAAACATTTCCTCTTTCACCAATTTATTGTAAGAAAAAAAATAAAGGGGTCCCACGACGACTCTGGACCGTCTAGAATATGGGGGGGAGACACTCAGGGAACGTATCCCCCATTTTCTAGGAGTGCGGACCCTTCATGTGAGGAGTGTGGGTGCAATGAATCTGCACTCACTCTCCCCGGGTCCACAGCAGCAGAGTCCATGTCGTAATGGTTGCTACCAAAGCTGCAATGCCCTGCTCATGAGGTAAGGGCATGCCTAATCAGGAGAACTACTGTAGAGGAAGCTCTGCTCACTGGTATATAGGTGCTCAGAGGTAATAATAGATAAAATTAGTGAGTAACCTCGGCACTCTATATCTCCCAGACTAAGTCAGTAAGTCACAATGGATAGTAATGCAAAATCACTCTTTATTGGTCCGTATTAAGAAATTTTTTTTTTCATAAGCATATATGTTTTTGTCCAAAACAAGTTACAAATGACGTTTCGGCCTGAGCCTTCGTCAGATTGGACTTATCTGCATGTAATCATGAAAAATGACAATAATCAGTATCACATAAGAGTGAGAGAACAATAACATAAACTCGAACAATGTAGAGGTACAATTGGGATGCAGCAAAAAAATTGCAACACAGCAAGAAATGAAACACATGATACAAATGTCATAATACAGTACAAGGACAATATAGTAATGACAAATATGGGGTCAGAGTAGGCTTAGACAGCTCTGGTACGAAAGAGATGTCAATCATAAAGTAACATGTGCAGTAGGTGTAGAGCTACAGTATGCATGGCAGAGCTAATGGGTAGACTGACCATAGAAAAAGAACGGAGAAAAAGTGGAGAAAAAGTGGAGAAAAAGTGGAGAAAAAGTGGAGCATAAGAGGAGAAAAAGTGGAGAAAAAGTGGAGCATAAGAGGAGAAAAAGTGGAGAAAAAGTGGAGAAGAAGTGGAGAAAAAGTTGAGAAAATGTGGAGCATAAGAGGAGAAAAAGTGGAGATTAAGAGGAGAAAAAGTAGAGAAAAAGTGGAGCATAAGAGGAGAAAAAGTGGAGCATAAGAGGAGAAAAAGTGGAGAAAAAAGTGGAGAAAAACTGGAGAAAAAGTGGAGAAAAAGTGGAGAAAAAGTGGAGCATAAGAGGAGAAAAAGTGGAGCATAAGAGGAGAAAAAGTGGAGAAAAAGTGGAGGAAAAAGTGGAGCATAAGAGGAGAAAAAGTGGAGAAAAAAGTGGAGAAAAAGTGGAGCATAAGAGGAGAAAAAGTGGAGAAAAAGTGGAGAAAAAGTGGAGAAAAAGTGGAGAAAAAGTGGAGATTAAGAGGAGAAAAAGTGGAGAAAAAGTGGAGCATAAGAGGAGAAAAAGTGGAGAAAAAGTGGAGCATAAGAGGAGAAAAAGTGGAGAAAAAGTGGAGCATAAGAGGAGAAAAAGTGGAGAAAAAGTGGAGCATAAGAGGAGAAAAAGTGGAGAAAAAAGTGGAGAAAAAGTGGAGAAAAAGTGGAGCATAAGAGGAGAAAAAGTGGAGAAAAAGTGGAGAAAAAGTGGAGAAAAAGTGGAGAATAAGAGGAGAAAAAGTGGAGAAAAAGTGGAGAAGAAGAGGAGAAAAAGTGGAGAATAAGTGGAGAAAAAAATGGAGAAAAAGTGGAGAAAAAGTGGAGAAAAAGTGGAGAAAAAGTGGAGAAAAAGTGGAGAAAAAAATGGAGAAAAAGTGGAACACCCTTTGGTACCTTTCATGTGGCACTAAGGGGTGCTTAGCTTTGTATTTAGCCAAAAAAATGAAAAAAAAAATGACGTAGGGTTCCCCCTAGTTTTGTAGCCAGCTAGGGTAAAGCAGACGGCTGCAGCCTGCAGACCACAGCTGGCAA
This sequence comes from Anomaloglossus baeobatrachus, assembly GCF_048569485.1. NCBI lineage: Eukaryota > Metazoa > Chordata > Amphibia > Anura > Aromobatidae > Anomaloglossus > Anomaloglossus baeobatrachus. The sequence continues at coordinate 179,985,234 of NC_134359.1, forward strand.
CCTCACCTTGGCTGGTAATCCAAAACTGAGGGCACCCCACGCTGTTATTTTAAATTAAATAACACACGTAGGGGTCCCCCAAAATTGGATCACCAGCCAAGGTAAAGCAGACAGCTGGGGCCTGATATTCTCAGACTAGGGAGGTCCATGGTTATTGGAATCTCCCCAGCCTAAAAATAGCAGGCCGCAGCCGCCCCAGAAGTGGCGCATCCATTAGATGCGCCAATCCTGGTGCTTCGCCCCAGCTCATCCCGCGCCCTGGTGCGGTGGCAAACGGGGTAATATATGGGGTTAATACCAGATGTGTAATGTCACCTGGCATCAAGCCCTGGGGTTGGTGAGGTCAGGCGTCTATCAGATACCCGACATCACCAACCCAGTCAGTAATAAAAAAAAAATAGACGACAAACACATTTTTATTTGAAAAAACACTCCCCAAAACATTCTCTCTTTAACCAATTTATTAGATTGAAAAACAAATCCAGGTCTGGTGTAATCCAAGGGGTTGCCATGACGATCCACACTGTCCCAGTCAATGAAGAGCAGGATGTTCCCCATTGGCTGGGAGAGCAGTGCAGTGACCTGAGCTAACATCAATGGGTCAGCCCAGGTCACTGCAGGGGATGACAAGTGCTGCTGTCAGCGAGGTACATTACCTGCGCTGATCTCCAGCACACTGACAGCCCCTGTCACTGAGGTCAATGACCGGCGCCTTCACAGCAAGTATCGCGAGAGGTCCGTGACGTCACCGCTAGTCAGTCTCGGGTCGGAAGCGAGAGGTGATGTGACAAGCGGCGGCCATGGAGGACAGTGACAGCGCTGAGGTCGGGATGGCGGGACTTCATCACCGCAGGTAAGCCGAGCGGGGGGGGGGGGGATGTGTGTGTGTGTGTGTGTGTGTGTGTGTGTGTGTGTGTGTGTGTGTGTATGTATGTGTACATGCCGCAGGCAGGAGGGGGCGGAGTGAGCTTGAGCTGAGCGGGAAAGTGTGGGCTTCCTGCACGTAACTAAGATAAACATCGGGTTACTAACCAAAGCGCTTTGCTTGGATACCCGATGTTTATCTTGCTTACCAGCTTGTGGCAGGCTGCCAGCGATGGCAAAAGCCCTGCTTTTTGCTGCTAGAACCGTTCTCGAACATATCTAGAACTATCGAGCTTTTAGCAAAAAGCTCGAGTTCTAGTTCGATCTCGAACAGCCGAAAAATCACTCGAACCTAGAACTGGAGAACCACGAACCACGAACCGCGCTCAACTCTACTCCCCACCTCCAACACCTCCACCCGCAGAAACAAGGGAGAGAAAAATAAATCAGACCAGACACAGGAACAAGAAGAAGATTGGGATTGGAAAGCACATATCAGATCAATTCCAACCAGGCAGGAAATGGACTCTTTGCTGGGGAAACTGAGGGAATCCCATAAGCAAGACATGGCCTCTATACAATCAGAGATCAAACAAATTGGCCAGCGTGTAGCAGCTACAGAAGAGGTGCAGGAACGGATATTTTCCCATATAGAATCACATCAACAAGTCCTATCAGAGCACACAGCCCAGATACAGGACATTCTGACCCACTTAGACGATATTGAAAACCGACATCACCGTAATAACTTAAGGATTAGAGGACTCACAGAAGCAGTGGCACCACCACAGGTAGATGAATGGGCACAAAAATTCTTTACCCGTCTCCTTCAACGCGACCCAGAACAACGCATAGAACTGGACCGCATCCACAGATCTCTAGGCCCCAAATCTCCTGATCCGGCCAGACCAAGAGATGTGATATGTCGTGTCCACTTGTATAAAGAAAAGGAGGCCATACTACAAAGATGCAGAGAGAAAGGAGCGGGTACATATAAAGGGACACCTCTGATTGTCCTACCAGACCTAGCACGGAGGACACTGCAACTACGCAAGGCCTTAAGACCACTACTCCAATCCCTCAAAGATAAGGATGTTCCATATCGCTGGGGATATCCGTTCCAACTCACAGCAAAGAAAAATGGGAAGTCAGCGGTCTTCCGGTCCTTGGGAGACCTCCCCAACTTCCTAGGGACTTTTGAACTGCCTATGATCAGCCTGCCAGATTGGCCAACCCCGGGAGGCCCTGCACCCTTGCCACCAAGAGAGCACTGGCGACAAGTCCAGAACAGAAGGGGTGGAGGATCCCCCCGGGATATACACCACTGAACATCGCTGACCATCCAAAGAAAAGGACAAAACTTCTTGGAAAACCAGGAGGCGAGATATAAATTGATTTGTATTGGACTGCTTACCAGTTTATAGAGCGTCATGTATCAGTATCCTCTCTCCTCACGCTTACTTTCCTACTCCCCCCCCCCTTTTTTTTTTTTTTTTTCTTTCTTTCTCTCTCTCCCTACTCCCCTCCACTCGCCCCCTCTCCCCTCCCCTTATACCTCTTCCTTCGTATCATTCCCACCTTGCGTCTTCCTCTTCACACACCTTCTATGAGCGCACTACTTCCTACAAACTAACTCTACTCAACCCATCTTCCCCTCCCCTGCACACATACTAACGAAGGACACATGCCCTACACTAATTTCTACCCCCTTCCTCTCCCCCCCTCTTAGACATGCTCTCTACATACACCCCTCCATACGCCTCCTACACTCCGTCCTCCCACTTCACCCCACGTCCTCCCCCCTGGTCCTTTGCCCTACACCACTTCATATTTTATTTTATTTTATTTTTTTTTTTATTGTCTCACTCAATCTGTTGCTCCCCCCCTCTCCTTTCCTCATTCCTCCCCCTTTCATTCTTTACATCTGGATCTGATACTGAGCTCTGGTTTAATGGCATTTTATATTGAGTTGATAGCCTCGTGTTCTCCTCTCGATGTGTAATCCATACCCAAAACACACCAAGTAATTGGGGGTGTGGGGGAGGGGAATGGAAAAGTGATTAATCACTACTAGACTGTATACGTTGATTGTTATTCATATTACTTGTGGGTGTTCGCCGCGGAGGGGAGTTCCTGAAAGACCGTAGGCTCTCCCGCACCTCTATTAGGGACGTGGCAGAGTGCCACATTAGACAATAGTCTACCAGTAGATACCTAAAATCAGTAGGCACCCTAGTCCTACTTAGCTTATCTAATTTTACCTTTCACCACTATCTTATTTCTGCTCTCTCTCTTCTCTCCTTGGTTTTCCCTATACCCTGCCTACCCTTTTCTGTGATGTCGCACCTCACCTTTTGCACTTACAATACTAAAGGCTTAAATAAACCCGAAAAGAGAAGTCAGATCCTATATCGCCTGCACAGGAAGGGAGTTAAAATAGCCCTATTTCAAGAGACACACTTCATAGCCTCCAACACTCCCAACTGTAAAACCAAGAATTACCCGACATGGTTCCATGGCCCACACCCCAACAAGAAGGCATGTGGGATTTCCATTGCTTTTCACAAGACATTCCAGCCAACAGTTCTCGACACGCTCACTAACCCGGAGGGACGCTGGCTATTTCTTAAAATATCTTTCCTGAATAATACTTATACAATCGCTAACATCTATTTCCCAAATCAGGACCAGGTATCCTTTGGAGTGGAGACTCTGGAGAAGCTGGCAGAGTTTGCGGGTGGCACCTGTATCATCTTGGGAGGAGACTTCAACCTTGTGCTGGATCCAGCCATGGATTCGTCCTCTGGTAGGTCTGCAATCCCCTCCTCGGCAGTACGCAGATTAAAATGAGAACTAACATCCCTTAAACTAGTCGATCTTTGGAGGGTCTTACATCCCGGAGTCAGAGACTACAGTTTTCATTCAACAGTTCATAATAGCTACAGCAGACTAGACCACATTTTCATATCCCACGACCTGCTAGACAAATCCCCGGGTTGTTCAATGGATGTTTTTCTCTGGTCGGACCATGCACCAGTATATGGGGAAATTGGGGTGAGAGATATGGGGGGGGTGGGACACACATGGAGACTGAACGACAACCTGCTCAAGAATGAGCAATGCCTGGAGGATATTCATAAAACCATTGCAAACTTCAAAATAGATCATATGGCAGATCCCACACCTGCCCCGGTCAAATGGGAAGCGTTGAAATGTATGAGATGTCTGCATATCCCATGGATCCAGAATTAAAAAAGAAAGTGCAAGGGAACTAAAAGAACTGTTAGCACATCTAGGCCATAAAGAAACGATAAACAAAACCACATCCAGTGACATCATTAAAACGGAAATTTCTACTATCCGCCACCAAATATTATCTATCCTTGACCGAAAATCACTGTGTATCAGAGGTAAATTTCGTAGGAATATCTTTGAGTTTGGAGATAAAAGTGGACGATTGTTAGCCAGGACCCTTCACCCCAGACAGGCACAAACCCCAATACTCGCGTTAAACTCACAGACAGGAACCCAGATACATTCCACCCCTGACATATTAGAAGAATTCAGAAACTACGATACAAAACTTTATAACATCCGATCCCCACATGCCCCATCACCTGATGCGAGACATCGCGACATTTGGGAATACTTAAACAAATATGCCCCAGACCCCCTTGAAGATGCGGTAGCTGAAGACATAGACGAGGATTTCTCAGACACAGAGCTAAGCGATGCCATTAAAACCCTTAAAGTGGGTAAAAGCCCTGGTCCTGATGGGTTCACCCCCCGGTTTTACAAAATATGTGGAGGGGCCTGCAGCCCTATAATGCTGAAAGTCTTCAATTCCATAACCAACACATGCCAGTTCCCTAAACAGACACTCCAAGCCCGAATAACTGTAATCCCCAAGCCTGGCAGGGACCCACTGACCTGCTCTAATTACAGACCTATCTCACTAATAAATGTGGATATTAAATTGTACTCTAAAATGCTAGCCCTGAGACTAGGCCCCCTCATACCCAAACTAATCCACAAAGACCAGGTGGGATTTGTCCCAGGGAGGGAGGCACGGGACAACACTATTAGAACCCTGTCCCTAGTGGCCCAGGCACGTCAGCGTCAAATCCCAATGTGCCTCTTGACAGTAGATGCCGAAAAGGCATTTGACAGAGTCCATTGGTTTTTTTTAGAAGCCACGATGCAGGCAATCGGCATCCGTTCGCGCTTACTACAATGGATAAAAGCATTATATCACGAACCAACGGCACAAGTGGGCGTGAACGGACGCCTGTCAGCTCCATTTAATATTAGAAACGGTACCAGACAGGGATGCCCCCTATCGCCTTTCCTCCTCCTCACTCATCTCCTCCAACAAGCCTTTCCATCAAACTCGATGGTTGCTTACTCTCCCCAGTCTCACAAGCTCGTTGCCTTGGAGTGACCCTCGACTCTGCTCTATCCTTCAAGCCACACATCCAAGCCCTCTTCACCTCATGCCGATTACAACTCAAAAACATCTCCCGTATCCGTGCTTTCCTTAACCAAGAATCAGCAAAAACATTAGTGCATGCCCTCATCATCTCCCGCCTCGACTACTGCAACCTCCTGCTCTCTGGCCTCCCTTCCAACACTCTTGCACCCCTCCAATCTATCCTAAACTCTGCGGCCCGCTTAATCCACCTCTCCCCTCGCTACTCCCCAGCCTCGCCACTCTGCCAATCCCTTCACTGGCTTCCCATCACCCAACGACTCCAGTTCAAAACACTAACCATGACATACAAAGCCATGCACAACCTGTCTCCTCCCTACATCTGTGACCTAGTCTCCCGGTACCTACCTGCACGCAACCTCAGATCCTCACAAGATCTCCTTCTCTGCTCCTCCCTTATCTCCTCTTCCCACAATCGCGTACAAGATTTCTCCCGTGCATCCCCCATACTCTGGAACGCTCTACCTCAGCACATCAGACTCTCCCCTACCGTGGAAAGCTTCAAGAGGAACCTCAAGACCCACCTCTTCCAGCAAGCCTACAACCTACAACAGCCCTCTGTCCAGTAGACCACTGCGCAACCAGCTCTGTCCTCACCTATTGTACCATCACCCATTCCCTGTAGACTGTAAGCCCTCGCGGGCAGGGTCCTCTCTCCTCCTGTACCAGTCTGTTATGTACTGTTAATGATAGTTGTACGTATACCCTTTCACTTGTAAAGCGCCATGGAATAAATGGCGCTATAATAATAAATAATAATAATAATAATAATAATAATATACCTATACATTCTGTTAATGGAATCCCTAGCAAATGCACTCAGGAAAAACCCTTCGATAAAAGGGATACAGATAGGACAAACATCTCATAAATTAGCACTATTTGCGGACGATCTCTTGATATATGTGACACAGCCGAAGACTAGTTTGCCCAACATACTGCAGGAGTTTGAGATCTTTGGCAGACTCTCCAATTTTAAAGTAAACCTACAAAAAACAGAGATCTTAAATGTATCGCTACCATCCGTAGAAGAGAATACTCTCAAACCCGCCTTCCCCTTTAAGTGGGCCAGCAATTACATTAAATATCTGGGGATTAGGGTTTCTCCCAACCACCAAGATGTATATAATTACAATTTCCCAGACCTTTTAAAAAATATCCACAAAGACTTCATAGCATGGCATAACCTCCCCATTTCCTGGTTCAGCAGGGTCAATACAATTAAAATGGATGTCCTACCTAAAATACTATACCTGTTTCAAACTATCCCACTGAACCCAGGAGAAAATGTCTTCCTCAAGTTAAAGAAGATGATCAGCAATTTTATGTGGCGTGGCACCAAACCCCGACTGAAATACTCAATGCTGACTAAATCTCGCTGGGACGGAGGGTCGGGGCTCCCGGATCTTAAAGCTTATCACGCAGCAGCGGTGGGCGGTTGCATATTGGATCTCCTGCACAGTAAAGACAGAAAATTGTGGGTGGAGATTGAATGTGACCTATGCCCGAATATGGCACACGGAATCTTCTGGTTGTCATCTAGAACCAACCTTGGGACCCTGGGAGTTTCCCCGATCCTCTTGTCCCTGGCTACAGCGTGGAGGACAGCCAATAGATGATATAGATTGACAGTAGAATCGACTCCTATGACGCCTCTGGTGGGCAACCCCGCGTTTCAATGCTGGTTTCACGAACCTCATCCCAGACTGATTTCAACGCTAATGGGAAGGATTCCACGAGTTAAAGACGTAATTACCCAACAGGGATGCAAACCACTGATATCCCTGCTTGGAGACCGGCCACGGGAACCAGGCTACTGGTTCCAATATCTACAACTACGTAGATTCATAGATTCTCTGGCTCTGGGATCTGAGATACATAAGGATCTGACTCCATTTGAAAAATTATGCTTCCTTAGAGAAACATCCCCTCACATAGTCTCAATAATTTACAACATAGCAGTGCCCGAGTGGGGTGGAGGAGACGACTTGCCTGACTACGTTAGACATTGGCAAACAGAATTGTGCCAGACTTTTCCCAAGGCACAATGGTGTAAGTCATTTAACCTAACACATAAATCCACCATTTCTTGTAGAATGCAGGAACTCAATTATAAAATCCTCTCACGGTGGTATGGGACACCCGCCAGACTACATAAAATGTTCCCAGAGGTATCGGACGCCTGTTGGAGGTGCCAGACCTCAGTGGGCACAATGCTACATATCTGGTGGATCTGCCCAGGGATACAGGGTCTTTGGAAAGATGTCTTTGCTCTCTATAACCATTTACATCACACGGAAGAGACACCCTCACCGGAAGTGGCCCTCTTATCAATGTATACAGGGGCAGTCTCCAAGGCGAAGAAAGGCTTGCTCTCGTACTTTATGATTTCAATGAGGCAAATCATACCGAGGCATTGGAGATCCCCCTGTACATTGAGGAGAGCAGACTGGGTAGAGGCTATGGATGGCCTGCGGCGTCTGGATGAGTTGAGAGCGTTTGACGAAGGGAAAGACTCCTTGTGTTTCTCGGTTTGGTATCCGTGGCTTCAGTATAGAGAAACACAGCAATTCGAAATCTGGTTACTCACAGGCGCTCTATCACAATAAATATTCAAGAAGCTGGGATGGGCTCCCGGACACAGGAGTGGCGCGGCATCACAGTACAGACCTTCTCTCCCCCCCCATTTCCCCATGTCTTCCCCTCCTTCCCTTTTTCTCTACCTATCTTTCTCTCCCTCTCTCTATATCTCTTTCTCACCTAATTGATATACATAGGGTCATGTTATCATACCTATTGAACCAGACTATACAGAAGGAAGTTGCCTTTAACACTGTACACGGAATAAATATAAAGATAGAAGATTATTACATGTTAAAATTAAGATGTTCTATAGGATGTTTTACAGATTTTACCTTCCACATGATTTGCGATATATTTCATAGTACCATACGTTTTACGAGACTTAAAGACATAGGTTATTTTATAATCTTCATATACTGTAACATTGGGTAACATGAAAGACCCTTATACATTTTTTTATCTTCTGTTATATTAAAACTTTTGAAATAATAAATATTAAACGAAAATATAAAATCAATTAATCTGATCAGTAAATGGCGTAGCGGCAAAAAAATTCCAAACACCAAAATTACGTTTTTTGGTCGCCACAAATTTTGCGCAAAATGCAATAACAGGCGATCAAAACGTAGCATCTGCGCAAAAATGGTACAGTTAAAAACGTCAGGTCGAGACACAAAAAATAAGCCATCACTGAGCCTCAGATCCCGAAAAATGAGAACGCTACGGGTTTTTGAAAATGGCGCAAAACGTGCGCTTTTTTTTGGACAAGCTTGTGAATGTTTTTTAACCCCTTAGACACAAGTAAACCTATACATGTTTGGTGTCTACAAACTCGCACTGACCTGAGGCATCACATAGATACATCTGTTTTACCATATAGTGAACACAGTGAATAAAATATCCCAAAAACTATTGTACGATCACACTTTTTTTGCAATTTTTCCGCACTTGGAATTTTTTTGCTGTTTTCCAGTACACTATATGGTAAAACTTATGGTTTCATTTAAAAGTACAACTCGTCCTGCAAAAAACAAGCCCTTACATGGAAAGATTGATGGAAAAATAAAAAAGTTACGGCTCTCGGAAGAAGGGGAGCAAAAAACAAAAACGGAAAGTGCCCGGGGGCTGACGGGATTAAGAGGAGACTTTGTGCAGCAGGCCTTCATGGTAAAATAGCTGCTAGGAAACCACTGCTAAAGACAGGCAACAAGCAGAAGAGACTTCTTTGGGCTAAAGAACACAAGGAATAGACATTAGACCAGTGGAAATCTGTGCTTTGGTCTGATGAGTCCAAATTTGAGATCTTTGGATCCAACCACCGTGTCTTTGTAGAAAAGGTGAACAGATGGACTCTACATGCCTGGTTCCCACCATGAAGCATGGAGGAGGAGGTGTGATGGTGTGGGGTTGCTTTGCTGGTGACACTGTTGGGGATTTATTGAAAATTGAAGGCATACTAAACCAGCATGGCTACCACAGCATTTTGCAATGGCATACTATTCCATCAGGTTTGCGTTTAGTTGGACCATCATTTATTTTTCAACAGGACAATGACCCCAAACACACCTCCAGGATGTGTAAGGGCTATTTGACTAAGAAGGAGAGTGATGGGGTGCTACGCCAGATGACCTGGCCTCCACAGTCACCAGACCAGAACCCAATCGAGATGGTTTGGGGTGAGCTGGACCGCAGAGTGAAGGCAAAAAGGGCCAACAAGTGCTAAGTATCTCTGGGAACTTCTTCAAGACTGTTAGAAGGCCATTTCCGGTGACTACCTCTTGAAGCTCATCAAGAGAATGCCAAGAGTGTGCAAAGCAGTAATCAAAGCAAAAGGTGGCTACTTTGAAGAACCTAGAATATAAGACATATTTTCAGTTGTTTCACAACTTTTTTGTTAAGAATTCAATTCCACATGTGTTAATTCATAGTTTTGATGCCTTCAATGTGAATCTACAAGTCATGAAAATAAAGAAAATTGTTTGAATGAGAAGGTGTTTCCAAACTTTTGGTCTGTACTGTATATATGCACCTTATAATATTTATTGAAGTATTCTATATTTATTTATTGCATCTTTATCATTCATGCCCCTTTGCACTTAGTTTTTATATGTAATATAGTCCAAGAGGCTATTGTCATATCAAATACTGCCTGGCCAGTTAATATCTTATCGGTGTCCTTGGCTGTGATGTACGCTCTCCCGTTCCGACCACCCAGTGGTTGCTGTTGTGGCTCATCTTGTGGGCCTTGCCGCTCTCCGCCCGTGTCATGACGTGTCTGATATGGGTGGATCATGGTGATGTTAACTGCCGTACTCTGTGACCGTGGAATTGGATGCAGGAGAGGCGATCTCTGAGATCAGGGCCGCCATCAGGGAATGACAATCATGACTGGTGTATGGGGCACGGTAAAGAGGGGGACCCGGCCAGGCCTGAAGTAATTACCTAGCTTTTTTAAGCCCCTCTTCACCAGGCCCCAGTCACAGCTGCAGCAGAGTGGCCAACTGTGTCGCTTCGACTACTATACATGGCTAATTTGCATGTGAAGGAGCAAATTAGCCATGTGCTGGAGACAAGATCAGTGGAGCAGAGCACTGGCATGTCATCCCACGGCCCAGTGTGGCGAGGTCATCCCTCTGCGACCTCATCACACTGCTGCAGAAAATAGAGATTCGGATGTGGCAATGACGTGGCAGCCAGCTGGGTCAGGTAAGCACTCTGTGAGCTGAAGACATCAGCGGGACGATCGTTGGGGTGATGGGGGCCCACCGACCCTAGGACTTGCCTTGCTTCAACTGCATAGCGGCTCAGAGAGGGAGTTGTGGAGGGTGAGTAAATGTCTTGTTTTTTTTTGTTTTTTTTTATATATATCTGCAGCACACAAATATGCCAGGAAAAGCTCAGGAAAGGGACATATATACCAGGACAAGGACATATACACCAGGAAGAGGACAGAAACCAGAATGGAGACATATTTACCAGAATGTTCCAAAGTGGGGGATATATATACCAGGAGGCCCCTAGGTTGGAAGATATATACCAGGAGTGGCCCAGGAAACGGACATATATACCAGGAAAGGGACAAATAAACAAGGATGGGGACAGAAACCAGGATGGGGACATATATACCAGAATATGCCCAGGAGGGGATATATATATACCAGGAGGCCCCCAGGATGGGACATATATACCAGAAAAAGGACAAATAAACAAGGATGAGGACAGGCCCGGACTTACCATAGGGCAATTCTGGCAAATGCCAGATGGGCCGGTCCCTGTAGTGGGCCGCTGTATCTGTAGTCACCGCAGCGCTCCTCATCAGTGTGTGTATGCCGGGCACACTAGCTGCAGCAGGAACAGGAGGCTGCACGCTGTGCTGTGCCGACTCTGCTGTGTGACAGTGTGCCCAGCCTGCACTCACTGCTGAGGAGCGCGGCGGTGGCGGTGCCGGTGACCGCAGCTTCCTCCTTTCTATTCAAATGTATTTGCGTCTTTGAGACGTAAATGCATTTCAACAGAGCGTCGGGACTGCGCCCCGCCCCCGACTTCCAGCACCTTGCTGACGTCATCAATGTGCTGCGGGCGTCACACTGGATGCATCAGGCAGCGGTAAGAGCTCCATGGAGGTGCTGATGAGACAGTTTTAATTAATGGGGATGAGTGGGGAGGGGCTGAGGACACATAAAGGGAAACATTTGTGAAGGAACACAGCTTTGTGACAGGCAGAGGGTAAGTACTGTATTCCGAGGAAGGGGGGGAGGCAGGAGTGTGTAGTGATGGGGTAATGTAATTTGTGTGTGTACGGGGTGATGGGGGGTGCATTGTATTATGTCTGGGTAGGCGGTAATGGAGGGTGCATTATATTGTGTGTGGGGGGAGGGGTAATGGTGGGTGCATTATATTTGTGTGTGTGTGTAGGGCGTGATGGGGGGTGCATTGAATTTGTGTGTGTGTGTGTTTAGGGGGTGATGGGGGGTGCATTGTATTATGTCTGGGGAGGGGGTAATGGAGGGTGCATTGTATTGTGTGTGGGGGAGGGGGAATGGGGGGTGCATTGTATTGTGGGTGGGTGTATAGTGGGTGATGGGGCTTGTATTGTAATGTGTGTGGGAGGGAGGGGTAATGGAGCGTGCATTGTATTGTGTGTGTGTGTGAGGGTAATGGGGGTGCATTGTATTGTGTGGGTGGGGTGAGGTAATGGAGGTGCATTGTATTGTATTGTGTGTGTGTGTGGGGAGGAGCGCGGAGTCATTAATCGGAGACTAATTAGTGTGATATCAGTGATATTAGTCCTGGACCTATCCGCACAGGTACAATCCCCTGCAGTGACTGCAGCGCTTGTAGAGTGATTAGGACAAAGGTATGCGGCAGAACAATCCACAAATCAGCGAAGCAAAGAGCAGAAAATACATCAAGGTCTGCTACACGGGCTCGACAGGGAGCGGGGACCCCAGGAGTTGGACCGACGGGTGGTGAGCAGCGCAGTCGGACTGGGACTGGGAGCATGACAGTAGCCCCTCCCCAAGCCCTGCCCCCAAGCCCGGGACAGGAACTGGTGGAGAAGAAAAGAAGCATCAATATTCTCCCGGGATCCCAAGAGCGTTCCTGAGGGCCAAATCCCTTCCAGTCCCCAAGAAACAAAGTCTACCCCTCACCTTTTTCATGGCCAAGATCTCTCTTAACTCAAAGACATCATCAGCACCTTGAGGCGGTGGAGACGTACCAGAATCAGGGAAGAAAGAGCTGAGGACCACTGGCTTGAGCAGGGAGACGTGAAAGGAGTTGGGAATACGTAGAGTAGCCGGAAGCTGCAACTTATAGGAAATCTCATTGAGCCGCTTGATGATCTTGAACGGGCCGATGTATCGAGGTCCCAACTTATAGGACGGTATCTTCAACAGGACATACTTCGAGGAAAGCCACACCTTGTCACCAAGCCAAAACGGAGGAGGATCGAGGAGTTTCTTGTCCACATGTCGTTTCATGCGACTGGCAGCACGGGACAGGGAATCCTTGACGTCACTCCAGATCTTGCCAATGTCTCTAGATAGATCGTCTGCTGCAGGAACACCAGAGGTAGCAGGTACCGGCAAGGGAACAGAAGGTTGTCGACCATATACTATGTGAAACTGAGAACTGGCGGAAGACTCACTTATGTGATGGTTATAAGAAAATTCAGCCCATGGAAGCTGGTTGGTCCAGTCACTATGATGGGCGTTGATGAAGTGTCTAAGGAATGAGGTCAGGATCTGGTTCACTCGTTCGACTTGTTCATTTGATTGAGGGTGGTAGGCTGGTGTCCAAGGACACCCCAAACATCTTACATAGAGGTCTCCAGAACCGTGATGTAAACTAAGTCACCCTGTTGGATACGATGTGTGACGGGAAGCCATGGAGCCGGAAGATGTGTTGAATGAAGGTGTCCGCAAGTTCTGGAACCGAGGGAAGATCGGACATCGGAACGAAGTGAGCCATCTTGGAAAAGCGATCAACGACAACCCAGATGATGGAACAAGCAGCGGACAAGGGTAGATCTATGATGAAGTCCATGGCAATGTGTTGCCAAGGAACCGTAGGAATAGGCAAGGGTAGCAGGCGGCCAGTGGGTAGCTGTTTAGGCGTCTTGTTGCAGGCACATGAGGGACAGGATGTGACGAAGGTCACTACGTCCTTGCAAAGACACGGCCACCAATAATGTTGGTTAAGGAGTAAAAACGTCTTCTTCTGGGCTGCATGTCCAGCCACTTTGGAAGAGTGACCCCACTGGAGAACCCTTTGTCTGTCGGTCTCTGCGACGAATGTCTTGCCAGGAGGTATTTGATTCAAAGAGACAGGAGCCACAGGGATGATTTTACTAGGAGGTATAATGAACTGGACCTCCTCCTCCTGATCCGCTGGGAGGAAGGACCGGGACAGAGCATCAGCCCTGACATTCTTGTCTGCTAGTCAAAAGTGTAACTGAAAATAAAAACGGGCAAAAAACAAAGACCACCGGGCTTGACAAGGGTTGAGTCTTCAGGCCGATTGCAAATATGCCAGGTTTTTGTGATCCGTATAAATCACAATAGGGTACACGGCTCCCTCTAGCAAATAGCGCCACTCCTCTAAGGCCAGCTTAATGGCCAGGAGTTCCCGGTCTCCGATGGTGTAATTGCGTTCTGGAAAACCTTAGAGAAGAACCCACAGGTGACCAGTCGTCCAGTGGAGGATTTTTGCATGAGGACAGCTCTGGCACCGGAGGATGAGGCATCTACCTCCAGAGTGAATTGCTTTTTCATATCTGGACGATGCAAGACTGGAGCGGTGGAGAACGCCTGTTTTAAGGCAAGAAAAGCGTCTCTGGTCATAGGAGTCCACTCCTTCGGATGCGCCCCCTTTCGAGTCATGAGCGAGATAAGGGCTATCCGGACAGAGAACTTGGGAATAAACTGCCGGTAGTAGTTGGCAAAGCCCAAAAAGCGTTGGATGGCATTAAGTCCGGAGGGCAGAGGCCAGTTAGCGATAGCAGACAGCTTCTCGGGATCCATCTCCAGGCCCGTGTCAGAGAGGATGTATCCAAGAAATAGCAGAGACGTCCATTCGAACAGGCATTTCTCATATTTGGCATATAGGCGATTCTCTCTTAGCCTTTGCATGACTAGACGAACGTCTTTTCTGTGGGTCGGTAGATCCGTGGAATAGATCAGGATATCATCCAGGCAGACCACTACACACACATACAGGAGATCGCAGAACACATAATTTACTAGCTCTTGGAACACCACTGGAGCATTGCAAAGACCAAATGGCATGACACGGTATTTGTTACGAGGGGGACCCGGGGAAGCGTGCCAAGATGGGAAATGGACAGCTTCCGCCGGTCAAGGTCCACTGTGCGGTGTAAGGGACCGCTGCTATGGTCAGGAAAGAGTGAGCGGGTTGCTGCTAGTGATCGTCTGGAACGTCACAGACGATCTATGTACACCGGTCTGCCCTAACCCGTGAGGGTTGTATGGCACGGATCTCACGGCTCGGTGTACCTGTTGCACGGGGAAGCACAGAGGTGCCCACGCACGTGTGCCAGTGGAAGTCACAAGAATATGGCACGAGGGTAGCACAGAGGTGCCCACGCACGTGTGCTTTCAATAACCAGGTGAGTCCGGTGGAGACTTGAGGAGCTCACCTGGGACAGGAACACGGCCTGTTGAAGGGGATACTGCCGGAGCAGCAAGGCAGGGACACGGCCTGCAAACCAGGTGCTGCCTGAGCAGCAAGGGCCAAGCCCACAAAAGACAGTAATGCCTGAGCAGTGGCGTGGCAGCACGCTGCCAGACATCCAAACATAGAAGGACGGTCGCGCACCGCCATGATGGCAGGGGGAGCTTTTAAGGAGGTGTAGCTCCACCCAAGGGCGGGCGCGAGACGGGCGTGACCCAATCAGGGTTCGTGACGTCCTGGCCCAGCCAGTCAGGATTCAGCACATCACCAGCCTCGTCATGGGGCCATGTGATATCAGTGAGCGAATCAGAAGACGTCACGTGGAGCACATGCTCATCTTCCTGCCTCTGGGTCATAAAGGCGGGATCCTCGGTTTCACAATGTGCAGAGACATGGGAAGTCTTGCTGCTTCCCTGAGCATCTATTCTTTGCACATTGCGCAACCTCCAAGAGCCTCTGTGATGCTGAGCAGGAGAGCTCATGGCAGGCAAGGGATGGGAGACCGCTCCATTCCTTGCAAGGGGAGAACCACTAGGTGTAACCCCTCTGCTGTGTCTCTGAGGAGGCAACTCCTGAAGACTGCACAGTCTCCCAGACCTTTGGCGCTGCTGAGCAGGAGGGCTCGTGGCAGACAAGGAATGGGGGACCACCTCATTCCTTGCAACAAGAGAGCCACGACGTGTAACATTACCCCCCCGTCTAGGACCCCCCCCGCCTGCGCTCGAAGGCTGCCACCAAACCCGGGGCGTGGACATGCTCCTCCAATTCCCAGGACCTATGCTCCGGGCCACAACCGACCCACTCCACGAGGAAGTACCTCTTGCCCTGTACAATTTTTGTTCTTACTAGCTTCGCTACTTCAGGGTCGTCGGACGAGAAGCCAACCTGGGACAGCAGAGACCCCGAGGTTTTAGGTCGTACGGGTTTCAGAAGAGATACATGAAAAGTATTAGAAATAGCCCAGCATGGAGGGAGCTGGAGTCGATATACCGCCGGGGTTACCCGCTCTATTACTGTAAATGGACCCAGGTACCTAGGAGCGAACTTGGCTGTCTGTACCAGAAGGTAGATATGTTTAGAAGACAGCCACACTAGGTGTTACGGTTGCTGCGAGCACTGGAGACTATGTCCAGATTTCTTGCTACTGCACATGTGCGAGCGCTGGAGACTAAGTCCAGATTTCTTGCTACTGCACATGTGCGAGCGCTGGAGACTAAGTCCAGATTTCTTGCTACTGCACATGTGCGAGCGCTGGAGACTAAGTCCAATCTTGGAGCCATTGCACATGTGCGGGTGACATCATCGCTGACACGAGGTCACATGTCTCTGACACCTTCTATGCCGATTGGTCGCTGGTCATGTGCTTGTGACGTCTTGCTCGGTGATAGGCCAGCATGACGTCACTCCTGTCGTTCTGGCAGCGGATTGGCTCTGGTGTCCTCCATCTTGGATGAGGCACAGAGTCTATATAAGACCCTGACACACGCCGCATGGTGCTCAGTCCTCTTGGTTCATGCTCTGTGCGCGTTCCTCTAGGCATTCCTCTGTCTATGCTAGGTGAGCGCTACCGGCAGGGTAGCGTTCTTATACCTTACAGCTTCGGCTGCTGTCCGTATCCTTACCTCTTAGGGAAGCGGACATAGGCAGGTGCCTGAGGCACATGGTCTGGCTGGGCCTTGTGATTCTACTCGTAGGTGGACGTTGCCGCTAGGGTAACGTTCCTTATACTGCGTCTGGCAGTTGTTCGTATCCTCGCACACTAGGGGAGCGAACAGAGGTAGGAGCTTTGTGGGGCTTACGCTGCTGTTCGTCTCTTTTGCACCACTAGAAGAGCGGACCTAGGCAGGTGCCATATCTAGTGGTTCGTGTCCTCGCACACTAGTGGAGCGAACGCAGGTAGGAGCTTTGTGCGGCTTATGCTGCTGTTCGTCTCTTTTGCACCACTAGAAGAGCGGACCTAGGTAGGTGCCATTTCGCACACATTGCCTTTGTCTCTGTGATTATTAACAGAGATCATTCCACACACCCTCCAAGTAAGGGAGGAATTGCTTTACTTATTATATTTACTTACTTATTATATCCTTCTGTGAGTTAACAGAGGTATTGCACTCTGCCATAGTCTGCAGCAAAGTCTTTGCACGGTGGACCCTGACTGTCTGATACTCCTTTCGGTTATTATCAGACAGCCCCCCGTAACATTAGGACTGAGCCATGGGTCTGGCAGTTATGGCAGAATATCAGCAGTTACACCGTTACATACAAGTACTTGAGTCACGGCTCAAGAGTATAGAGGATAAACCTCAGACCATGGTGACATCTGCACATGATCCTCGACTTGCTCTGCCAAACAGATATTCTGGCGATGCCAGATCATGTCGTGGTTTCATTAGTCAGTGTCAGATACACCTAGAGGTCAACTCTTCTCGCTTCTCTACGGAGAGGTCCAGAGTAGGCTTTATCATCTCCTTACTTCAGGACAAAGCCTTAGAATGGGCGACTCCCCTATGGGAGCGCTCTGATGTGGTTACTCTGAGACATCAAGACTTTCTTGATGCTCTTAAGGCGGTATTCATGGGTCCGCAGGTTACCCATGATGCGGCCCTGAGACTGTTAGATCTATCTCAGGGTTCGTTATCCACTAGTTCTTATGCCATTGCTTTTAGAACTCTGGTGGCAGAACTAGATTGGCCAGAGAAGGTGTTGATTCCTATCTTCTGGAGAGGGTTGGCAGGCTATGTCAAGGATGCCCTTGCTACTCGTGAGGTCCCTGCTTCTCTGGAGGACTTGATCACAGTAGCAACGAGGATCGATGTACGCCATAAGGAACGTAGACTCGAGGTCTCTTCCTCACGCCCTAAGCATCGGGCTATTCCAGTTGTTGAGGGTCCACTACCATCTTCCTCAGCATCTGAAACATCTCCCACTCCTATGGAGTTAGGTCATACGTTCTCCAGACTACGCAAGTCTGGTCCTCCTATATGTTACGTATGTCGTCAGGCTGGGCACTATGCCAACAAGTGTCCTAGTCGTCAGGGAAACTCCCTGGTCTAGTAACCATTAGAGGGGGGTTACTAGAGACGTCTTCTGCACCCTCTAAGTGTTGTATCCCAGGTCAGCTCTCGTTATCTGAGAATACATGGCCTATTATGGCTTTTGTGGATTCCGGAGCTGACGGGATTTTTGTGTCCTCAGGATTTGTAAAGGGACACAATATTCCCTCTATCATGTTAGAGGCGCCTATTCCTGTCCGTGTTGTTAATGGAACTATGTTGTCTGACTCCATTACATTGAGGACAGTTCCCTTGCGCCTTTCCCTGTCTCAGGGTCACATAGAGGAGATTTCTTTTCTTGTTTTGCCTGAGGGTATAGACGACGTCCTTCTGGGTCTTCCATGGCTTCGGACTCATGCTCCTCACATTGACTGGGAGTCTGACAGCATTATTAGTTGGGGTTCGAAATGTCAGTCCCGATGTCTTCCCTTACCACCTAAGGTCGTTGCGGTTGCATCAACTGATCTCTCTCCCATACCTACACCCTATTTGGATTTCGCTGACGTGTTCTCCAAACAGGGTGCTGAGGTTCTTCCACCCCATAGGCCGTATGACTGTGCCATAGACCTTATCCCAGGTTCGGTTCCACCTAAAGGCAGGGTTTACCCCCTGTCGATACCTGAGTCGGAGGCCATGTCGACCTATATAAGAAAGAGTTTAGAGAAGGGGTTCATTCGTAAGTCTGTCTCTCCCGCGGGAGCTGGGTTTTTCTTTGTTCGGAAGAAAGAGGGTGATTTGCGTCCCTGCATAGATTACAGGGGTCTCAACGCAATCACAATAAAGAACAAATACCCATTACCTTTAATTTCGGAGCTCTTTGACAGACTGAGAGGAGCTCAAGTTTTTACGAAGTTGGATCTGCGGGGTGCGTATAACTTGGTACGAATTCGAAAGGGTGACGAATGGAAGACCGCTTTTAACACCCGAGACGGTCACTATGAATACCTCGTCATGCCTTTTGGGTTATGTAATGCACCCGCAGTATTTCAGGACTTCGTAAACGATGTGTTCAGGGATTTACTGTTATCCTCAGTAGTGGTGTATCTGGACGACATCCTGATTTTTTCTCCTGATCTGGAGACTCATCGTCAGGATGTCGTTCGTGTCCTTTCCCGTTTAAGGGAGCACTCATTGTTTGCTAAACTCGAGAAATGTGTATTCGAGCAGTCCTCATTGCCTTTTTTGGGTTACATTATCTCACAAGAGGGTCTGGCTATGGATCCTGCGAAGCTCTCTGCTGTCCTGCAATGGTCCGAACCTCATTCCTTGAAGGCGGTGCAACGCTTCTTAGGATTCATAAATTATTACAGGCAGTTCATACCCCATTTTTCTACTTTGGTGGCCCCTTTGGTGGCCTTGACTAAGAAAGGTGCTAATCCCAAAGCCTGGTCTACTGAGACATCTCAGGCTTTTGAGGCAGTAAAAAGACACTTTTCAACTGCTCCCGTTCTTCAAAGACCCGATGAGAATAAGCCCTTCCTCTTAGAGGTTGATGCCTCTTCAGTGGGTGCTGGTGCGGTCTTGTATCAAAAGAACGGTGCAGGTAGAAAAAGGCCGTGTTTCTTCTTTGCTAAAACCTTTTCACCGGCAGAGAGAAACTATACCATTGGGGATAGGGAACTGCTCGCCTTGAGATTAGCCTTGGAGGAGTGGCGTCACTTGCTGGAAGGAGCGAAACATCCTTTCCAGGTCTATACAGACCATAAGAATCTGACGTACTTACAAACCGCTCAGCGTCTGAATCCTCGCCAAGCCCGCTGGTCCTTGTTTTTCTCCCGCTTTCACTTCTCCATCAACTATCTGTCTGGGAGTAAGAATAACAAGGCAGACGCCCTGTCTCGCTCTATGCTTTCTACCCAGGAAGAGATTGACGAACCTCGTCTTATCCTTCCCTCCAGGGTTTTTCATACGCTCTCCCCTGTGACGTTAGACCAAATCCCACCGGGCAAGACCTTTGTTCCGCCTGATCGACAGAATGATATACTGTCATGGGCCCACACCTCAAAGGTGGGTGGGCATTTTGGTATTAGGCGGACACGAGAGTTACTGGAGAGGTGGTATTGGTGGCCACACTTAGCCAGCCACGTCAAGAGATATGTCGGTTCCTGCTACTCGTGTGCTCGCAACCGTCCATTACGGCAGAGACCGGCTGGGCTCTTGCATCCTTTACCAGTGCCAGATAGACCATGGGAGGTGGTAGGCATGGACTTTGTGGGTGATCTTCCATGTTCACAGGGACATAGATTTGTGTGGGTCATTACGGACCATTTCTCCCGGATGGTTCATCTCGTACCGTTATCGAGAATCCCATCTTCCAGGGTACTAGCCAAACTATTCCTCAAGCATGTCTTTAGGCTTCACGGGATGCCAGATCGTATCATTTGTGATAGAGGCCCGCAATTTACTTCCCGTTTCTGGCGAGATCTTTGTAGCCTTCTGCAAATTGAGTTGAATCTCTCTTCGGCATACCATCCGGAGACTAATGGTTTGGTTGAACGTACCAATCAATCTATGATTATATACCTTCGACACTTTGTTGCTGAGAACCACGATAACTGGTCCTCCCTCCTACCCTGGGCAGAATTTGCCCTTAACAATTCGCTGGCTGAGGCCACTGGGCAGACACCGTTCGTACTCAATAATGGGCAACACCCTAGGGTACCGGTACCGTTTCCCGCTGCTGCACCTCCTCCTCTTGTGGCCGAGTGGGCAACTAATGCCAGAGAGGTTTGGGATCGGACTCAAGAGTCGATCCAAGCAGCTAAGGACCGTATGAAGACGGTGTCCGATCGGTTTCGTCGCCCGGCTCCTGTCTTTTCTCCAGGGGACTTTGTGTGGCTCTCTGCAAAACACGTGAGACTTAGAGTGAGCTCTGTCAAGTTTGCTCCTCGCTTCCTGGGTCCTTATGAGGTTCTTCGACAGGTAAATCCTGTAGTCTATCAATTGAAGTTACCTGTCCATCTTAGGATTCATGACAAATTCCATGTCTCACTGCTAAAGCCGGCTATTTTACCTCACGCTCGTGAAGTGCACTCTCCTGCCTCTGATTCCTCTCGCTCTAGCTATGAGGTCCGAGCCATAGTTGGTTCTAAGATGGTTAGAGGGCGCAGGTTCTTCTTGATAGATTGGGAGGGCTATGGCCCGGAACATCGCTCTTGGGAGCCTGAGGAGGCTGTCCATGCTCCCGACTTAGTTGCCGATTACCTGCGTCGCCGGGAGGGGGGCCCTTGAGGGGGAGGTACTGTTACGGTTGCTGCGAGCACTGGAGACTATGTCCAGATTTCTTGCTACTGCACATGTGCGAGCGCTGGAGACTAAGTCCAGATTTCTTGCTACTGCACATGTGCGAGCGCTGGAGACTAAGTCCAATCTTGGAGCCATTGCACATGTGCGGGTGACATCATCGCTGACACGAGGTCACATGTCTCTGACACCTTCTATGCCGATTGGTCGCTGGTCATGTGCTTGTGACGTCTTGCTCGGTGATAGGCCAGCATGACGTCACTCCTGTCGTTCTGGCAGCGGATTGGCTCTGGTGTCCTCCATCTTGGATGAGGCACAGAGTCTATATAAGACCCTGACACACGCCGCATGGTGCTCAGTCCTCTTGGTTCATGCATATGAGTAGACGCTCTGTGCGCGTTCCTCTAGGCATTCCTCTGTCTATGCTAGGTGAGCGCTACCGGCAGGGTAGCGTTCTTATACCTTACAGCTTCGGCTGCTGTCCGTATCCTTACCTCTTAGGGGAGCGGACATAGGCAGGTGCCTGAGGCACATGGTCTGGCTGGGCCTTGTGATTCTACTCGTAGGTGGACGTTGCCGCTAGGGTAACGTTCCTTATACTGCGTCTGGCAGTTGTTCGTATCCTCGCACACTAGGGGAGCGAACAGAGGTAGGAGCTTTGTGCGGCTTACGCTGCTGTTCGTCTCTTTTGCACCACTAGAAGAGCGGACCTAGGCAGGTGCCATATCTAGTGGTTCGTGTCCTCGCACACTAGTGGAGCGAACGCAGGTAGGAGCTTTGTGCGGCTTATGCTGCTGTTCGTCTCTTTTGCACCACTAGAAGAGCGGACCTAGGTAGGTGCCATTTCGCACACATTGCCTTTGTCTCTGTGATTATTAACAGAGATCATTCCACACACCCTCCAAGTAAGGGAGGAATTGCTTTACTTATTATATTTACTTACTTATTATATCCTTCTGTGAGTTAACAGAGGTATTGCACTCTGCCATAGTCTGCAGCAAAGTCTTTGCACGGTGGACCCTGACTGTCTGATACTCCTTTCGGTTATTATCAGACAGCCCCCCGTAACACTAGGTCGCCAGGTGCGAAAGATGGCGCAGAGTGAAGAAGACCCGCAGATCTCTGCCTGAACGGTTTATTATACGCATACGATGTACAGACTTGCATATTCTCCTGTACATCCTGGGCTACCTCCGGCCCCCAATAATGCCTGACCGCAGGGTCTCTGGTCCTGTCGACCCTGAAGTGACCCCTGCCTTTGGAAGCACGATCCCATGACAGCACATCATTCCGTGGGTCAGGGGGAATGAGGGTCTTACCAGGTGGCACCTGGTCTAGGGAAACGGAAGTGACCCTCCTCACGCTGACCGGAGGTGGAACAAGACACTGTGTTTCTTCCGATGGTTTCGAACATCGGGTGTCTACATGTCCCCTCTGCCCACAGGTAAAGCAATCAACCGACGGCCGAGAACCTGTGGTAGAGGAGACCACTGTGGAGATTTCCATGGGCTCCACAGAATCGTCAATAGAGCTGGCTGGGAGGCCTGTCTGGTGGGGAAGGGAAGTCATAGACTCTGTAGACCAGGTAGACGTGGGTGCTGAAGAGACCTCGAGCCTCCGCTCCGCGTGGCGGATGTCTATGCGAGAGGCAAGCTGAATCAAGGACTCTAAGGTGGTCGGCACGTCACGCGTGGCCAGCGCGTCTTTGACGAACCCTGCCAGACCCTCCCAGAACACAGGGACCAGGACTTTATCTGGCCAGTCCAGCTCTGCGGCGAGTGTCCTGAATTGCACCGCAAAGTCCCCGACTGAAGTGGACCTCTGCCGAAGGTGTAGGAGCCGCAGCGCGGAGTCGTGGGTGACTTGAGGCCCGAGGAACACCTTTCTCATGGCCTCAAAATAAACTGGAAGGTGATTCACCACCCGATCTCCGCGCTCCCACAACGGCGTGGACCATTTTAGCGCTTTCCCTGTGAGCAGGGACTGGACGAAGGTTACCTTCGCCTTCTCAGTAGCGTAATCAGTCGTGGACAACTCCAAATAGGTGGTAACCTGGTTTATGAAACCACGGCACTCGGAGCCCTCCCCGCTGAAACGCTCTGGGAGCGCAAGGCGAGGCGACCTTCCACACAATTCCACAGCCTGAGTAGCCGCCTGGGTGGCGACTGTCGCTAGAGCAGCCTTATCGGGGGAAGACCGCTCCACTGCTGCCAATCGTGACTCCAACTGCTGCACATAACGCAGCAACTGCTGCTGCTCTTCCGCCATAGCCAGACCTTTGGCGCGACCGTAATGTTACGAGGGGGACCCGGGAAAGCGTGCCAAGATGGGAAATGGGCAGCTTCCGCCGGTCAAGGTCCACTGTGCGGTGTAAGGGACCGCTGCTATCATCAGGAAAGAGTGAGTGGGTTGCTGCTAGTGATCGTCTGGAACGTCACAGACGATCTATGTACACCGGTCTGCCCTAACCCGTGAGGGTTGTATGGCACGGATCTCACGGCTCGGTGTACCTGTTGCACGGGGAAGCACAGAGGTGCCCACGCACGTGTGCCAGTGGAAGTCACGAGAATATGGCACGAGGGTAGCACAGAGGTGCCCACGCACGTGTGCTTTCAATAACCAGGTGAGTCCGGTGGAGACTTGAGGAGCTCAACTGGGACAGGAACACGGCCTGTTGAAGGGGATACTGCCGGAGCAGCAAGGCAGAGACACGGCCTGCAAACCAGGTGCTGCCTGAGCAGCAAGGGCCAAGCCCACAAAAGACAGTAATGCCTGAGCAGTGGCATGGCAGCACGCTGCCAGACATCCAAACATAGAAGGACGGTCGCGCGCCGCCATGATGGCAGGGGGAGCTTTTAAGGAGGTGTAGCTCCACCCAAGGGCGGGCGCGAGACGGGAGTGACCCAATCAGGGTTCGTGACGTCCTGGCCCAGCCAGCCAGGATTCAGCACATCACCAGCCTCGTCATGGGGCCGTGTGATATCAGTGAGCGAATCAGAAGACGTCACGTGGAGCACATGCTCATCTTCCTACCTCTGGGTCATAAAGGCGGGATCCTCGGTTTCACAATGTGCAGAGACATGGGAAGTCTTGCTGCTTCCCTGAGCATCTATTCTTTGCACACTGCGCAACCTCCCAGAGCCTCTGTGATGCTGAGCAGGAGAGCTCATGGCAGGCAAGGAATGGGAGACCGCTCCATTCCTTGCAAGGGGAGAACCACTAGGTGTCACCCCTCTGCTGTGTCTCTGAGGAGGCAACTCCTGCAGACTGCACAATCTCCCAGACCTTTGGCGCTGCTGAGCAGGAGGGCTCGTGGCAGACAAGGAAATGGGGGACCACCTCATTCCTTGCAACAAGAGAGCCACGACGTGTAACAGGTATTCATAGTGGCCATCACGCGTATTGAACGCGGTCTTCCATTCGTCTCCTGGATGGATGCGCACCAAGTTGTACGCTCCCTGGAGGTCGAGCTTGGTGAAGATACGGGCTCCCCTGAGTTGATCGAAGAATTCTGGAATGAGTGCAGGAAGATATTTGTTCTTGATCGTTATCTGGTTCAGCCCCCTGTAATCGATGCATGGGCGGAGAGTCCCGTCTTTCTTCTTGACAAAGAAGAACCCAGGCAGGCGAAGAGGACCTCAGAATGAATCCTCTGGCAAGGTTATCCGTGATATATTTGGACATGGCCTGTGTCTCAGCTGGGGACAAGGGGTAAATACAACCTTGGGGTGTAGTGATTCTGGGTTGCAGATCTATAGGACAATAGTAAGGTCGGTGGCGTAGTAAGACCTCGGCCTCCCATTTGTCAAACACATCAGCATAGGACCAGTAAGCAGAAGGCAGTTCCGGAAGAGAATCCTGCTTTCGGGGCATACTGGCTGACTGTATGGGCGCCTTGGCGTAACTTGAGAAGCGAAGAAGCGGCAGATGTGGTGCAACCTGGCTCGTCGAAGACTTACGGAAGGTCTGCATGAACAACTGTATATCAGAGACTATAGGATCGTCTCGCTCCCATAACGGGTTTATCCATGCAAGGGCTTCTCCCTCCAGGTGGGACATAAGGAAGGCTACCTTGGCTTGATCCTAGAAGAAAAGATGAGGAAGCAGCTTGACGTGCAAGGAATACTGGTTCAAGAACCCTCTGCAGAGCTTGGGGTTCCTATCATAACGAGAGGGAGCAGCAAGGCGGAGCTTGGAGGCCGAGGCAGGGGTAGTCACTGTGTTAGTGGTGGTGATGGTCTCCGTAGCGGCCGTAGCCATGGTTTGCAGGTTGTTCAAGTGGGTATCCACAGATGATAGGAAGGACAGCATACGGGTCTGAGTTTCGTGTTGACGCATCAGTTCCTGCTGTACACCCGCAAGTTGGTCAGCATGTGAGCCGGCGGGGTCCATGACTTTTTCAGACTGTAAGGATAGTCCTGGGAGTGGACCCACTGGACCGTGCACCGGACTCCCCTGCGACGCCACCTCGAGCGTACCCCTATACAGGGACTGTCGGGGCATAACCGAAGGGGGCCTAGATGCATGGAAGCCGGGATTAGCAAGAGTCACTGGATGCAGGATCCAATCTGGACCAGATACAGGTTAATGGGATCAGGCAGATGTCCAGAACTAAAGGCCCCATCACACTAAGCAACATCGCTAGCAACATCGCTGCTAACGAACAACTTTTGTGACGTTGCTAGCGATGTTGCTGTGTGTGACATCCAGCAACAACCTGGCCCCTGCTGTGAGGTTGTTGGTTGTTGCGGAATGTCCTGGGCCATTTTTTAGTTGTTGCTGTCCCGCTGTGAAGCACAGATCACTATGTGTGACAGCGAGACAGCAACAACTAAATGTGCAGGCAGCAGGAGCCGGCTTCTGCAGAGGCTGGTAACCACACTAAACATCGGGTAACCAAGAAGCCCTGTCCTTGGTTACCCGATATTTACCTTTGTTACCAGCCTCCGCCGCTCTCACTGTCAGTGCCGGCTCCTGCTCTGTGCACATGTAGCTGCAGGACACATCGGGTTAATTAACCCGATGTGTGCTGTAGCTAGGAGAGCAGGGAGCCAGCGCTAAGCATTATGCGCTGCTCCCTGCTCTGTGCACATTTAGCTGCAGTACACATCGGGTAATTAACCCGATGTGTGCTGTAACTAGGAGAGCAGGGAGCCAGCGCTAAGCGGTGTGCGCTGCTCCCTGCTCTGTGCACATTTAGCTGCAGTACACATCGGGTAATTAACCCGATGTGTGCTGTAACTAGGAGAGCAGGGAGCCAGCGCTCAGTGTGCGCTGCTCCCTGTTCTCTGCACGTGTAGCTCCGTGCGCTGGTAACCAAGGTAAATATCGGGTTGGTTACCCGATATTTACCTTAGTTACCAAGCGCAGCATCTTTCACGTGGCGCTGGGGGCTGGTCACTGGTTGCTGGTGAGCTCACCAGCAACTCGTGTAGCCACGCTCCAGCGATCCCTGCCAGGTCAGGTTGCTGGTGGGATCGCTGGAGCGTCGCAGTGTGACATCTCACCAGCAACCTCCTAGCAACTTACCAGCGATCCCTATCATTGTTGGGATCGCTGGTAAGTTGCTTAGTGTGACTGGACCTTAAGACTCGTGCAGGTCACAGGGGTTAGGCTGAAGTCCAGGAGCGGAGGCTGGTGCAGGTTAACGGGATCAGGCTGAAGTACAGAACCGGAGACTGGTGCAGGTTCCTGGGATAAGGCTAGAGTGTGTGCTCAGAACAGTACTCAGGATCTGCAAGCAGAGACAGAGTTACACCAAGCACAGGCATAGAGGGACCTGAACAACTAGTACAAGAGTCAAGCTACAGGGACGCGTTGAACAAGCACTGGCCATGGGGAGTAGCAAGTCTTAAATACCCAAGGTACTTATTAGTGATATTCCGGACAGCTGTGCTGGCCCTTTAAGTCAAGGAGAGTGCACGTGAATACCCCCCCCCCTAGTGTGTATGTGTGAGGGCCACAACCCGGAAGTCAGAGCTGACACTAAAGGAGGAGAGGCAGGACGCTGGGACGCAGGTGGCTGCAGTGACTGAGCGGCGCGGGACCGGGACCGACAGGGAAAAATATGGACGCGGTAGCAGGAGAGCGGGCTCGGCGGTGAGCGGGGACCCCAGGGGTTGGAGCAACGGGTGGTGAGCGGCACGGTTGGACCGGAACCGGGAGCGTGACACTCCTCACCAAAGGTGAGTCTAGCCTTTTATTTCTTTCTACTAATGAGAGCTTTCAGTCCAACCAAATACTCTTAAACATTGTGACACTCTATGACGAGACAGATCCTTACCCTGTTCAGTGCTGAACTGGTGAGTAATTCCAGCTGCAGTGTTGAAACGATTACTCATGGAGATTCTTCGCATTACCCTTTCCTCTCTTGCATTTGTCTTTTGAAGGTGGACTTGGAAGAGTTTGTGATGTTGTAAAGATGCAATATTGTTAAAATTACAGACTTGGAATGACCAAGTTTTCTTGTTATGGCTTGTTTGACCTTTATCTGCACAACCTACTGTCGGAGGGTTTCATTCACTTTGGAATGGCACCCTATTTTTACAAAGTCAATGCAAACTGGATAGTTATGCAGCCAATTACATAGGGGTTCACAGATAATCTGGCACCTGGTTCTAATTTCCTTAACACCAATAACTTGCAGGTGTCTGAAAGTGTTCTCTAATATTGATCAGTGTTCTTCATTTATCTCATTTACGTTTTTATTATGTGCTTTGGAATAAAATCAATTTATGAAATAAGCCTCAAATATTGCTAGTTTACTCATGTTAGGATATAATCACACAGGACTACACAATGACCTTAACATTTAGGAAATTGTGAGTTCTCTAATTTTGATCTCCAGTATATATCAGGATGTGGACAGACCAGGAGGACATACTGTATATACCAGGAAGGGCATGGAGACTAGAATGGGACATATATACCAGAATGTGCCCAGGAGGGAGGATACATATACCAGGAGTGGCCCAGTATATGACATATATGCCAGGATGAGGACAAATAAACCAGGAGGGGCCTAGGAGGAGGACATATTTTAGTGGGAAGTGTCCCAAAGTATCATTGTTTATCCCACAAATCTGTCTCTATGAAGTGTAAACTGTCACTCTTCCCACACCTGGGTCATTTACATCCCTTACAAGTCCCAGTCACTATTTGTCACATAGTAATAATGGTCATTATGGCCAAACAGTTTAATTTTAATTTCGTCAGACCACAGGACATGTCTCCAAAAATTAAGGTCGGTCTTCTTGTGTGCATTTACAAACATTAATCTGGCTTTAGTATGTTTCTTTTGGAGTATTGGCTTCTTCTTGGCAGAGTGGCATTTCAGCCCATGTTGATACAGTACTTGTTTCACTGTGGATAATGACTCAATCTTACCAGCTTCCACCAGCATCTTCACAAGGTCTTTTGTTCTTTGGTGATATGCACAGTTCTGACAAAAGCACATTCATCTCTGGTTTACAGAACCCATCTCCATCCTGAGCGGAATGATGGCTGAATATTGCCATTTTATTTATACTTGTGTATAATTGTTTGTACAGATGAACATGGTACCTTCAGGTATCTGAAAATTGCACCCAGTGATGAACTAGATTTGTGCAAGTCCACAATTTTCTTCCTGAGATCTTGGTTGATTTCTTTGACTTTCCCATGATGCTGCACAAAGAAATCTGCCAGAAGCTTCCAAAAACATGACCTCATCATATGGGCTTTCCCATATTGCTTAAAGGCATAGTACGTTTAGTGTATGTAAACCCCGCCCACCATTCCTAGGAGTAAGCAGCATTGAAGATGAGCTCCTGAGTTTTTCATCATTTATACCTTGTAATGAGCGAACAGTAAGACAAAACCTTGAAAAATTCGACTCTGTGGAACAGGAAAGCGAGCTGGACTGAGCTGGACTAAAGATTTTTATGAAAAAAGAGGAAATAGAGGATTTAAAGGACATAAGAAAAAACCTGTTGAAGGACAGATCACATACAACAGGAGGACTCCAAACTGACATCTGACACCCAGAGATCTGCACATCTAAAGGTAGGACCATCCTCCATCCATACCACAACCTACAGACAGTGCTGTAATTACATCTCTGATAAATAAGGATTATTATAAAAATGGAAAATATAAATGTAGAACAAGTAACTGGGCAGAGAGCAGAGCTGGAGACACCCGACACCAGGAGGTCACACACTCTGGAAATCACATACTCTGAAGGGCAGAAAAGCATTCATGCACAAAAAGCCATTAAACATGCAAAGATTAGAGAAGAGCCAGAGACCCTCTTTCCTGATTTTACCTCTAAAGAGGAAGATAAAAGGAAAACCAATTATTTATTTTTCACAGACCAGCCCTTAGCCTGGCACACCGCTCTGTGCAATCAATATAAGTATATATCCAAGAACGGCAATCATAAGGGCCAGCAGATCAGAATTAGAAACCAAAAAGAAGACGAGACCAACTCACTGACCATAAACGTGTACAATAACGGCATAATCATGGTACAAGGGGCTGAGGAAAACTTACAGAAATTTGAAGACAGCTTTTCTCAAATTAAACTCCAGGCACAAAACTGCAAAGAACAACAAACCCCAGCAGCCACCATCACCTCTACAGAGACCTCCAGAGACAGAACTGCAGCCCCCAACACTTCACACCCCTCACCCGAGACCCTCAGAGACTGTTTATCTCAACTAGAAAGAGACTTTGTACAATTTAAAGAAGAACTTCAAAGAAACCTTGGTGACAGAAATGCAAATGACCAAGTAATGAATGAGATAAGCAAACTGAGGTGTGAATATGCAGCAGTGAATATGCATCTGCAGGAAATAAGAAGCAAAATGTGTGAACTGCAGCATGAAAATGCCCGACTGAGACAGGAGATAACAGAGCTGAAGACTCCGGGACACCTGAAACAGGAGGACGCCATAGAAACACAGAGGAGTGAAGACAACATGGCCCCCACTGGCCAGGAGGGAGCTATGGTAACTAACACCAGAACAGACACAATGGCCTCCACTGGCCAGGACACTGAGATACCAAATAACTCCAACAATATGAATGCTCCTGAAAATAACATAAGTGAACCACAAACCAGAGAAACAGAAAAGAGAAGAGAACTAGCCACCAGCAAAATCTCCAGCACAGACCCCCAGCTTCACCCACGTACCCCACCCGTGACCTCACAACGTTTTGATACCATCCTAATAATGGACTCAAATGGGAAATACCTGAAAACATGGCGACTATTTCCAGGAAAAAGGGTCAAAAAAAATCCACTGTGCAACTATTGAGCAGGTGATGGCAGTCATCAATAACCCACGGTTCACAAGCCCAAATCATATTTTTATACACACAGGAACAAACAATCTGCCAGCCCAACACCAGCAGATCGCAGGACAACTGACCCAACTAGCAAAGACGGCAAAACTAAAATTCCCAGACAGCAAAATAATTCTATCATCTCTGCTCCCAAGAAATGATGTATCCAGCCAAACTACCCAGAACATCAACACGGACCTGACCACAAGAATCAAGGCTGTGCCCGACGTGATCCTGGCACAACACCCCTCCATAAAACACCAACACCTCTACGACGACAAGCACCTAAACAAACAAGGGGTCAGCCTACTGGCCAAAGAGCTGAAGGACATTATACTAAACAGAGACCCCATGCCTGGACTCAACAACAACCAAAATCCCATGGAAAGACCCCCAACAATAAAAAGACAGGAAACCCCAATTTCATCACAGGAGGCCAGAAACAAAGCCCTTCACCCAACATCGGGCCATCAGAGGAGGAGACCACCATGGAGGGGACCATCAACCCCACACAGAGACATGCAGGGCAGAGATATGGAAGAGATTAGAACCCTGCTCAGCACATTGTGCAGGAAACTAATGTGACTGGATCTAACATACCTATAAACCAGTCGTAAATCCAGAGTGTCTTACACAGCCGCACTCATTACAAGGTATATACACATGAGGTATATAGAAAAAAAAAAAAAATGACCTCATTCACAATCAGCAGCTGGAACATCCAAGGCCTGAGCACCTCGGCCTTTGGATGTAAAACAAATGACCCCGACTTTATTCAAAGACTGAAGAATATAGACATTCAGATCCTCCTGGAAACATGGACCAGAGCTGAAAACGAATCTCTGGTGCCAATCGGATACAGAGAAATCTCTGTCCCTGCCCTTAAAAATAAAAACATCAAACAGGGCCGCTGCTCAGGAGGAATATTGATCTGGTATAAAGAAGAGCTCCACCAGTACATCACACCAGTGAAGAGAGGAGGCAGCCACATATGGATCAGAATCAGCAGCTCCATCCTCACCTCTCAGTCCGATGTCTACCTCTGCACCACCTATATACCACCGCCAGAGTCCCCCTACTTCAATCCAGACAGCTTTGAGATCTTACAAGAAGAAGCCACCCATTATCAGGTCCTGGGCAAAGTTCTCATCTTTGGAGACCTCAATGCAAGAACAGGGAGAGAAAAAGACTTTCTGACCACAGACGGAAACATCTACATATTTGGGGCAGAGAATGACAGTCACGACTCAGAACACTCAGAGAGAAACAGCTATGACAGTACAGTCAACAAAAGTGGCAAAAAGCTCCTGAACTTATGTAAAAGTTTAGGTCTTCATATTCTTAATGGACGTACAAAGGGAGACTCACTGGGAAGATATACACTAGACTCCCATGTAGGAAGGAGTGTAGTAGACTACGCCATTACAGATATGGACCCGGCAAATATTAGCGCCTTCATAGTCACCCCACAAACGCACCTGTCAGACCACAGCCAACTTCTCCTGTACATAAAATCTACAGAGAAACCATCCACACAAAAGCCACAGCAGAGCAGCCTCTACAACCGACCTCCATCCTATAAATGGTCCAAGACGTCAGAAATAAAATATAAAGAGGCTCCCAACAGACCGGAATTACAGGAGATGCTCCACAACTTCTACAGCTACAAGTACAAGTCAAACCTAGAAGGAGTGAATCAAGCTGCAAAAGACCTCAACAAAATATTCCACACCATGGCCAAATTGTCCGACCTCAAACAAGTCAACTACAAGAGGCCAAAAGAAAAGCAGATCAATGGTTGGTTTGACAAAGAGTGTAAAGCCGTTCGAAAGACCCTGAGAACAGCCTCAAACAATAAACACAGAGACCCCAACAACCCAGACCTGAGGGAAGCCTATGACACCATACAAAAGCAGTACAAAACCATCCTCAGGAGGAAGAAGCAGAGCTACATCTCTACCAAACTTAGCCAACTCCAAGACGCCCTCCAAGACAACTCCTTCTGGGAAATATGGAGCCACATGGACACAAAGAGCAAGAAAAAGACTGATACCCATATCCAAAATGGCAACATCTGGCTCCAGTACTTCAGAGACCTCTACAAAGACATCCCAAAAGAAGGACTAAGCCAAGAGCAGGAAAACATAACATCAAAACTAAAGGCAATGGAAGAGAAAATCAAAAACTTCCAAAACCCACTGGACACACCAATTACATTACAGGAAGTTGCAGAGAAAATCACTTCCATAAAGTGTAAAAAATCTAGTGGTCTGGATGGAATCCCCCCAGAGATGTTGAAGTACAGCCCACCAGAAATTCAAGCTGCAATGGTTAAACTGTTCAACATTGTGCTGAGTGCTGGCTACTTCCCTCGTACCTGGAACCAAGGACTCATTACACCGATCCACAAGAGTGGGGACAGGTATGACCCTGCCAACTACAGAGGCATATGTGTCAGCAGTAACTTGGGAAAACTGTTCAACAGCATCCTAAACAAAAGGATCATCAGTTTCCTTACCGAGCACAATGTCCTGAGCAAAAGCCAAGCAGGGTTCGTGCCAAACCACCGCACCACGGACCACATCTACACCCTGCACAGTCTCATTCAGAGCCACGTCCACAATACAAAGCATGGGAAGATATACGCCTGCTTTGTAGACTTTAAAAAGGCCTTTGACTCAGTGTGGCACCCGGGCTTGTTCTTAAAAATGCTGGAAAGCGGAATAGGAGGAAAGACCTACGATGTCATCAAAAGCTCCTACACCGCCGAGAACCTCTGCAGCGTGAGTGTGAACGGTAGAAGAACGGCTTATTTCCAGCAGAGCCGAGGAGTCAGACAGGGCTGCAGCCTAAGTCCAACGCTCTTCAATATTTACATCAATGAGCTGGCTGCTGCTCTGGAATCTTCACCTGCTCCAGGTCTCACACTCCATGACGCCCAGGTGAAATTCTTGCTCTATGCAGATGACCTACTGCTGGTGTCACCAACCGAGAAAGGTCTCCAAGACAACCTACAAATTTTGGAGAAATTCAGCTCCACATGGGCACTACCGATCAATCTAAAGAAAACCAACATCATGGTGTTCCAGAAGAGAAAAAGAAGATTTGACCAGCATCCTTCATTTGTCGTAAACGGCTGCACTCTAACAGGAACAGACAAATACACCTACTTGGGCCTGGAAATTCACCAGTCAGGGAGCTTTAAACAAGCCATAGAGACCCTGAAAAACAAGGCCTGCAAAACCTTTTATGCCATCCGAAGGAAATTGTATCATCTGAAGCCACCAGTGAGGGTCTGGCTAAAAATCTTCGATTCCATCATTGCCCCAATCCTCCTGTATGGCAGCGAAGTCTGGGGCCCTCACACTTACCCAGATTGGTCAAGGTGGGATTCCAGCCCAACAGAAATATTCCACCTGGAATTCTGTAAGCACCTTCTCCAGGTCCATCGAAGCACCTCCAACAGCGCCTGTCGAGCTGAGCTGGGCAGATTCCCTCTACACCTAGCAGCTCTGAAGAGGTCACTATCATTTCAGGCTCACCTACAGAGTAGCAATCCAAGCTCCCATCACCACAAAGCTCTGATACATATACGTGGGCCAGATGAACCAGGACCCCTGGCACAGCTCTCCCAAACCCAACTGGACAAAATAACCAATCACAGCAGCCTGACAAGAACCAGAATCAGGAAGATGGTAGACGAGGGCCAGGAGAGGTATGTCAGTGACTGGAGGACCGACATCAACACCTCACAGAAACTGACCACGTACCAGAGTCTACAGAGAGACTACAGACTGGCCCCGTATCTGGAGAAAATCCCGGACCCCAGAGACCGCAGGACCCTGAGCCGATATAGACTCAGTGCCCACAGTCTAGCCATCGAATCCGGTCGACACAAGCAGAGCTACAAGCCCAGGGAGGACAGACTGTGCCAACACTGTGACCTGGAGGCCCTGGAGGATGAAACCCACTTCCTGCTACACTGCACCAAGTACTCAGCAGTGAGGGACACTCACTTCAGGAGACTCTCCCATCTCTTCCCGGATTTCAGCTCCATGAAGGAGGAAGAGAAAATATATATCCTGCTGGGGGAAGAAGAGAGCGCAGTGGAGATAGCAGCGCGGTATGTGAGCGAATGTCATAGACTTCGAGAAAGAGAACTATGATAAGCCATGGACTTCCATAGCCCCCCATCCCAGATGTGGCCCCCCAATCCCCACCCTGGATATGCCCCATCCACCGTTACCACAGTCCCCACCGTGGATATGCCCCATCATAAGCCATGGACTTCCATAGCCCCCATCCTAGAAGTGCCCCCACAGTCCCCACCCTGGATGTGCCCC
Source organism: Anomaloglossus baeobatrachus (assembly GCF_048569485.1). NCBI lineage: Eukaryota > Metazoa > Chordata > Amphibia > Anura > Aromobatidae > Anomaloglossus > Anomaloglossus baeobatrachus. The sequence goes on from NC_134359.1 coordinate 180,020,327, forward strand.
ATCCATCCTTCCTACAATCCCCACCCACCATCCCCACAGCCCCAGGCCCTAATGTACACTTGCTTTGGCAAAACTAATTTGTATTTGGTCCTGCCAATAAAGCTTATTTGATTTGATTTGATTTGATTTGATTTGTAATTGTAAATATCCCCCCATTGTCCCACACCTGTGTATGGATAACTGTCCCATCAGATAAGATCAGGATCTATCAAGGATTGAATAATCCTTTATGTAGACAAGAGACAATGTCTGCAGGTAGCCTGTAATCTAATAACACTGGCACCAGACAGTTCAAAGTACAAAGCTCAATATTCTTCCCCTATAGGCCCTGGCCTGTTTAAATATATGCCACAGAGTAGACCGAGTCACTTCATTCATACTACACATTTTTCTGACCTCTCCTTCAGACACACATCTTTGACATCTCTCTCTTGCGCACTTCTCTTCACTCACTCTCTCCCTGCTCCCATCTGTCCTACCACAACTCCTATCCTCCTGTCCCTGCCATCCTGTCCCCTCTGCTATCCCTGCTGCCATCTTTATATTCTTAGTTTTTTTTCTCTTCTCTCATCTTCTCTGTCATTCTATCGGTCCCCTGCGCCTCTCAAGAGATCATTGCCATCCCAGTCTGCAGTGTCCTACAGTAGCCAGTCCTGGAGTTTGCTAAGTATTGTTAACCTTTACTTTGCTCCCTCCAGATTGTATTGCTGTGCTCCCCCTGCATTGCCGTATTAACCCCTTTATCTTCATAGGGAAAGCGAGTAATAGGAGGGTGGAAATTATTCAGTAAATTATAGTGGGTTTTTGTATTATTAAGGTATTGTGCTTTTTCGTGTGGTATTAAGTAGCAATATATATATCTATATATGTATCTATCTATATATATATATATATATATATATATATATATATATATATATATATATATATATATATACACAATACAGTCATATGTAAAAAAGTGTGGGCACCCCTATTATTGTTAACCTTTTTTCTTTACAACAATTTGGGTTTTTGCAACAGCTATTTCAGTTTCATATATCTAATAACTGATGGACTGAGTAATATTTCTGGATTGAAATGAGGTTTATTGTACTAACAGAAAATGTGCAATCTGCATTCAAACAAAATTTGACCAGTGCAAAAGTATGCAATTTCTTGATTTGAACACTCCTAGCTACTTTTTACTGACTTACTAAAGCACTAAATTGGTTTTGTAACCTCATTGAGCTTTGAACTTTATAGGCAGGTGTATCCAATCATGAGAAAAGGTATTTAAGGTGGCCACTTGCAAGTTATTCTCCTATTTGAATCTCCTATGAAGAGTGGCATCATGGGCTCCTCAAAACAACTCTCCAATGATCTGAAAACAAAGATTATTCAACATAGTTGTTCAGGGGAAGGATACAAAAAGTTGTCTCAGAGATTTAAACTGTCAGTTTCCACTGTGAGGAACATAGTAAGGAAATGGAAGAACACAGGTACAGTTATTGTTAAACCCAGAAGTGGCAGGCCAAGAAAAATATCAGAAAGGCAGAGAAGAAGAATGGTGAGAACAGTCAAGGACAATCCACAGACCACCTCCAAAGACCTGCAGCATCATCTTGCTGCAGATGGTGTCAATGTGCATCGGTCAACAATACAGCGCAGGTTGCACAAGGAGAAGCTGTATGGGAGAGTGATGCGAAAGAAGCTGTTTCTGCAAGCACGCCACAAACAGAGTCTCCTGAGGTATGCAAAAGCACATTTGGACAAGCCAATTACATTTTGGAAGAAGGTCCTGTGGACTTATGAAACAAAGATTGAGTTGCTTGGTCATACAAAAAGGCGTTATGCATGGAGGGAAAAAAACACGGCATTCCAAGAAAAGCATTTGCTACCCACAGTAAAATTTGGTGGAGGTTCCATCCTGCTTTGGGGCTGTGTGGCCAATGTCGGCACTGGGAATCTTGTTAAAGTTGAGGGTCGCATGGATTCAACTCAGTATCAGCAGATTCTTGACAATAATGTGCAAGAATCAGTGAAGAAGTTGAAGTTACGCAGGGGATGGATATTTTAGCAAGACAATGATCCAAAACACCGGTCAAATTTTGTTTAAATGCGGATTGCACATTTTCTGTTCGTACAATAAACCTCATTTCAATCCAGAAATATTACTCAGTCCATCAGTTATTAGATATATGAAACTGAAATAGCTGTTGCAAAAACCCAAATTGTTATAAACAAAAAAGTTTAACATTAATAGGGGTGCCCAAACTTTTTCATATGACTGTGTATATATATATATATATATATATATATATATATATATATACATATATACTGTAGGCGTTTGGGTGTGTTTAATTTTTTTATGTAATACACTTATGTGGCACCCCAGGGTTCAGTTGCCACAAACATACCTGTACCTAGGCAGGGAAGGATCTCCACATTAGGTAATCCCACATACAACATTTCCACTTCAAGCCTGGAGGGGGAGCGCTACAAGTCGAGTTCAGGTGAGGTCCCCTTTAAAGCCAAGTTTGGAGGCGGAGTCAGAGAGACAGTTGACAGTTGGAGAAAAAGAGACTGTACGAGCAGAGAGTGAGGGAAGACATCAAAATGGAGAGGGCAGTGCTTAGCCCGCACAAGTAACTGTGTGACCACCTGAGGGATCAAGAGTGAGGCAAAAGAGGAGAGACCGGGGAGGTGGAGCCTGACCGGTTCATCCCCAAGGAACAGCGCTGATTATCAGACACCGGCGTCTGAGATTGTGAGGGATCTAATCTGCCCAGCAATAAAGACCGGGGGCCAGGGAGACTGCAGATCTCTTGGCCGCAGCAGCACCTGAAGGCAAAGCCGCTACACAGAGCTTAGGGACCGCAGTGAGTACAGCAGTGCCCCTTAGAGAAGCTCCCGCCGCCTGCCATACAGGTGAAGACAGTGAGAGAGGGACAAGGTATAGCTACAGGCAGCCTAGTACCAAGGAGAAACAGCGCAGCAGGGAGGCCACACAACTGACCTGGTGCAGAGATCCTGAACTGTTCCCAGATTAACCAAAAACACTATCATCAGAAACTGAACCCATTTTTAATAACACCTGCAAGTAAAATCTGGTCATAGTTAATGAAGTGGTGTGACGCACTTTATTTCTTTCATCTGAGGAGCCATAGGCTGCTGCACTAAAGTGACAGTTGAAAAGGCTGTGAAGAAAAACCGCCATATCTGTGTACTACTAAAACTGCCCTGGGGACCCCGCTTCACCTACGGGAAGCGTAAACAACTGGCTGCCTAACCATCACCCCAGAGGTCTGACCTCCAGCCCCAGTAACCATACTGGAACCGTAGGTGGCGTCACGAAATACTTTTATTTATTTATTTTTTTTTCCTTTATTATTATTATTTTTTTTTTTTTTAAATTTTTATTATTTATTGACTTTCAGCGACCACCAGGGCCACGGAACCGGGCACAGGCCCCCGTGACATAATCCCATTAACCAACACCTGGAACCGAGTACCCCACAGCCCTGGGGCGGGTCAGCCTTTGGCGTCACAAACAGGATCTGGACAAGGCCCAGTAACCCTGGGTAACGTGTGCCTTGAAAACTGTTTAATAACTGAACTTTGCCGCCATTTTGAGCATTTGAAAAACTAACTGCGCCACAGTGAGGATGGAGATGCAAAGCGATGCTGATGCCGCTGGAGCAGCTGCAGCACCTGAAGCTGTAGCCCCGATCATGCCGCTTGCTCTGCCGTATGTCCCAGGGGCGGCATGGTTACCGCAATATGCTGGGCAGCCCAATACCCTAGCTGAATTTAGAGAAAAGATGTGCAATTTCCTGGATATATACTCTATGACTGACAAGCAAAACGTGTCTGTTTTGCTGGGGCAACTGACGGGTGCAGCAGAGCGAGAGGTTAAATCCTGGCTGAATACAGATAAAAGGACAATAACCCAGATATTTGCTAATTTAAAAGCTGCTTTTGAAACTCGTACTGTAGCTGAGCTAAGGCTGCTTTCACACTACGTTTTTTTAACAGCCGTCATGAACTTTTTTTTAACGCAAAAGCGGATCCAGTGCAAATGCGTTTTAATTTCAATGCATTTGCAATGGACTCGCGTTACCATGCGTTCACCTGCGTTTGCGTGCGTTATAGTGAGGATCCAGCGACTTGCAGTTTTTTAACATTTTTCAAAAACGCTACTTGTAGCGTTTTTGAGCTGCGTCCAAATACTGCAAATTGCTGGATCCTGACTAAACAGCATGCAAACGCATGTGAACGCTGCATGCTGATAGACAGGATCCTGCTTGCTCTACTGAGCATGCCCAGAAACCAGTCTCGGGGGATCAGTCCCTCTCTCTCACCCTCTCCCTCCACCCTCTCATTCCTCCCTCTCTCTCTGCCCCTTTCCCTCTCCTCTCTCTCTCCCCCGCCTGAGAGCTGCGGACACTCGTAACCAAGGTAAATATCGGGTAACCACTTCTCTTAGTTACTCGATGTTTACGTTTGTTACGTGTACAGACGCTCGTAACCAAGATAAATATCGTGTATCCAAGCAAGTTACCCGATGTTTACCTTGGTTACGAACCTCTGCAGTTGTAAGAAGCCGGCTCCCAGTCTGGCACGTTCAGTTCCCCTCACTCCCGATCACATGACTCCAATGCCCGCCCCTAAACATCCAGTGACAGGATCCTGCAAAATAACACATGCGTTAGGCTGGTTTCACACTACGTTTATTTAACATCCGTCCATAACGTTTTTTTAGCGGAAAAACGGATCCAGTGCAAATGCGTTTTCACTTCAATGCATTTGCAATGGACTCGCGTCCACCTGCGTTCGCATGCGTTTGCGTGCGTAAGACACAAGATCCGTACTTTTGCGTTATTTTAACATGTTTCAAAAACGCTACTTGTAGCGTTTTTTACCTTTGTCAAAATAACGCATCTCACAGGATCCTTCACATTGCGCCGCGAGCTGCAATGCATTTCAATGAGCGCTGGATCCTGCCTAGCAGAATGCGTTGAGTTGCGTTGTAACAGGATCCTGCTTTTGTACTGAGCATGCCCAGAAAGTACTGAGCATGCCCAGAACCAGTCTCGCGTGATCTGTCTCTCTCTCCTCCTCCCTCCCTCACCCTCTCTATCTCTGTCTTTCCCCCTTCCTCTCCTCCCTCTCTCTCCCACCTGAGAGCTGCGGACACTCGTAACCAAGGTAAATATCGGGTAACCACTTCTCTTAGTTACCCGATGTTTACGTTGGTTACGTGTGCAGGCAGCCCTGCTCCTAGCAGCTGCAGACACTCGTAACCAAGATAAATATCGGGTATCCAAGCCCGATGTTTACCTTGGTTACGAGCGTCTGCAGCTGTCAGAAGCCGGCTCCCAGTCTGGCACGTTTAGTTCCCCTCACTCCCGATCACATGACTCCAATGCCCGCCCCTAAACATCCAGTGACACTATCCTGCACAATAACAGATGCGTTAGCATGCGTTTTTTGCTGTAAAAGCAGGATCCGCTTTTGCAGCAAAAAAAGTTCCTGACGCATGTTAAAAAAACGTAGTGTGAAAGCAGCCTAAGCTTGCGTTTTTTGCTGTAAAAGCAGGATCCGCTTTTACAGCAAAAAAACGTTCATGACACATGTTAAAAAAACATAGTGTGAAAGCAGCCTAAGAATGAGATTTTACAACTGCAAACAAAGACCGCAGGATAGCATACGGGATTATGCATTGAACCTTCAGGAGGCACTGCAGGCTGTAAAGCAGGTAGACCCTGAAAGTAACCGAGAGGAAGATAAAATGTTAATTGAACAGTTTCTTGAGGGGCTACATTCACCAATTCATTAAACACAGCTGCGCCTATGGGTCATGGAGCATCCGAGTCTAAACTTTGTAACTCTGAAGGACCGGGCCATTAGAGCACTGTGAGTCCCTGTGACTACAGACCCCGCACCTCAACCGCGGCAAGCCATCACCTCTCCCTCAGAGGTGGCGTCCCTTTCCTTAACTCCAGCAGAAATCAATGGACAGACTGTAATACCTGGTGCCTCTGATGACTTGCGTTTCCAGGTACAGCAGCTGACAAAAGATGTGGCCATGCTCGTAAAGGCCATGCAACTCCAGCAGAAACCACAGTCGTCGGAGAGGATCCAGTTGGCTGACAGCCCTAAGGAAATCCCATGGATGCGAGGAAGGAGGAACCCACCGCCCAGAGGAAGACCCAATGACCGCTACGACTCGTCAGGACAACCTATCTGCCGCCGTTGTAACGAGGCGGGCCACTTTGCCAGGTCATGTCCTTTAAACCAGCGACTCCTGGGGCAGCGGGCCGGCCACCAGGAATAAAACAACCAGGCCCATCGAACTGGCGCGATAGATATGTGGGAGGACGACCATTCCTATCTATCGTGCTAGATGGCATTCCCACACTTGCTCTATTGGACACTGGCTCACAGGTGACGACGATCCCGCATATCCTTTACAAAAGATTTTGGGCCGATTCTGAGCTCACTCGCCCAGACCCAGACCTTACTATATATGCTGCTAATGGACAGCCGGTATCACAAGTAGGGTACAAGGAGGTGACGATAAAGGTGGGGAGGGAAGAGCTAAAGGGCCAAGGACTTATTGTGGTGGATACTGATTGTCGTGAAAGAAATCCAACAATGATATTAGGTACTAATGTTGTTGAAAATTGTCTAGGAGAAGTTCTTTTCTTGCTCCAGCAGGTTGCAGAAACTGCCAGCATCGGGCAGCAGAGGGTCCTACAGAAAGAAATCAAAGCCCTTCTGCAGAGACAACAGGTAGAGTTGTCTGGTGGAGAAATCGGCAGTGTACGGGTAAGCGACCCATTCCCCATTGTGTTACCCCCAAGAAGTGAAGTGATGATTTGGTGTCGGGCAGCTATAGGCCTCAGAGGGCGGGATTACCAGGCAATGGTAGAGCCCATGTACTCAGATAGTAGGCCCACAGTCCTGACAGCCAGGGGGATAGTTGATGTACGCAAAGGGAGGGTACCTGTACGAGTTTTAAACTGTGGAGAGGAAGAGGTCAAGCTACCCAGATATGCTACTGTTGCCAAGTTGTTCACTGTCAACAACAACTCAATTCAGGCAGTGCAACCCTTGACCCCGTCCGACCAGGCGGAGGACAACAGCTCCAAGGGACAGCTGGAGGACTGGTGTCAGAAGCTGCATGTCGGCACTGATTCCACCCCTTCTTACCAAAGGCACGGAGTTTATCGGGTGGTGAAGGAATATGAACGGGTCTTTAGTAAGCATCCATTATACTTTGGGCGGATAAAAGAGGTACACCATCGCATACCCACGGGAGACCATCCACCTATAAAAGAGAGATACAGGCCTATCCCACCAGCTCACTATCAGTGTGCTAAAGATATGTTATGGGAAATGAAGGAAGCTGGGGTTATTAGAGATAGTTGTAGCCCCTGGTCAGCCCCACTTGTCCTGGTAAGAAAGAAAGATGGCACAATGAGGATGTGCGTTGACTATAGGCAGATAAACCGCATAACACACAAGGATGCTTACCCGTTGCCCCGCATTGAGGAATCACTTGCTGCACTGAAAGCTGCTAATTTCTTTTCCACCTTAGATCTTACCAGTGGGTATTGGCAGGTTTCCATGGCAGAAGAAGATCGAGAGAAGACCGCATTCACGACGCCGATGGGTCTGTGTGAGTTCAACAGCATGCCGTTTGGACTCTGCAATGCACCCGGCACGTTCCAAAGGCTGATGGAGTGTTGCCTGGGGCACCGAAACTTTGAGACTGTACTGATATATCTTGATGACGTCATCGTGTATTCCAAGATGTATGAGGAACATCTGGAGCACCTGGCCGAGGTGTTTGAAGCATTGTCAAAGTTTGGTATGAAACTAAAACCTTCAAAATGCCATTTGCTGAAGCCGAAGGTTCAGTATCTTGGGCATGTGGTCAGTGCGGATGGTGTGGCACCAGACCCTGAAAAGGTAACTGCTATCAGAGACTGGCCAAAGCCAACAACCGTCAAAGAGGTGCGTCAGTTCTTGGGGCTGGTAGGATACTACAGGAGGTTCATAAAGGACTTCACGAAAATAGCGGCGCCTTTGCAAGATCTCCTGGTAGGCCAGACCAAAAAGGGCAAGACTTCCGGCCCTCCGTTTGAATGGGGTGAGAAAGAAGAAGACTCCTTCAAGCACATGAAGTGGGCCCTGACCGGTGAGGAAATCCTGGCCTACCCTGATTATAATCTGCCATTCGTGCTGTACACAGATGCCAGTAATGTGGGATTGGGAGCTGTGCTGTCGCAGGTGCAGAATGGCAAAGAACGTGTAATTGCCTTTGCAAGCAGGAAGCTCCGTCCTACTGAGAGAAACCCAGAAAACTACGGTTCGTTCAAGCTGGAATTCCTGGCCTTAGTCTGGGCCGTCACTGAACGATTCAAGCACTACCTGGCATCTGCGAAGATTACCATATTTACGGATAACAACCCGCTTACTCACTTGGACTCCGCAAAGCTAGGTGCACTAGAGCAGCGATGGATGGCCCGATTGTCAAACTATGACTTCACCATCAAATATCGGGCAGGCCGTAAAAACGCTAACGCTGATGCATTGTCGAGAATGCCCCATTTACCAGATGCAGGAGAAGACTCGGATGAGCTAGAAGAGATAGAGCTGCCGGCTTTTCCCCGCAACAGTGCATCCCAGTGTAACCAAGGTGTTAAAGGCAAACGCCAAGAGGCCACGCTGAACCCGTTACCTTACCACGGGTGGGAGGAAACGCAAGACAGCGATCCGGCTGTTCGCCTAGTTAAAGAGCTAATAATCCAACCAGACTCAAGTCTTAGACCAGATGCCCAACCGGAAGCGCAGCACCTGTGGAAGGAAAAGAGCAGATTGTTCATCTACAGGGGTAGGCTATGCAGACATTACATCAACCCCCGAACCTATGAGAGGGTGTGGCAAATAGTGGTACCGAAGCGAGATGTTCAGATGGTGCTGGAGGCGTTCCATGACGGAGCAGGACACTTCGGGTGGAAGAAGCTTGAGGTACTGTTACGCAACAGATTCTATTGGGTTGGCATGAGAACTACCATTGAGAACTGGTGCCGAAACTGTGGCCCATGCAACCTGAGAAGAAAGGATCGTGACAGTCAAAGAGCTCCACTACAACTAATTGTCACCAAGCAGCCGCTGGAACTTGTAGCCTTGGACCATGTGAAATTGACACCCAGTAGATCCGGTTATACGTATGCCCTCACTATGGTGGACCACTATTCCCGGTTTCTGGTGGTAGTACCTGTATAGGACTTGACAGCAAGAACCGCAGCGAGAACCTTTCAAGCCTACTTCTGCAGACCACATGGCTACCCACAACAGGTGTTGACGGATCAAGGTTCTGCGTTCGAAGCTGAAGTGTTCCAGGAGTTTTGCAACCTGTATGGATGTAAGAAAATCCGAACCACACCGAATCACCCACAGACAAACGGCATGTGTGAGAAAATGAACCAGGTGGTTATAGACCTGTTGAAAACCTTGCCCTTGGAAGAAAGAAGCATGTGGCCAGAGAAGTTCCCTGATTTAGTGGACATGTACAACAACATCCCTGTGAGTTCCACCAATTGCACGCCAGCATACTTGATGAGAGCAAGACCCGGGAAGTTACCAGTTGACTTAGAAATGGGAATTGTTGTTCCTGAAACCAGTTCACCTGAAGCTGATTGGGACACTAAGCGCCAAGAGCAGTACAAAAAGGTACAGGAGTGCGTAGAAAGAAGCCTAGACCAAATTAGAGAAAGGCAAGAGAAAGATTATAACAAGAATGCACCAGCTGCTCCTTTAATACCTGGAGAGATGGTTCTAAAAAGAAAAAGAAAGACCCATAAGCTTGATGACCAGTGGGAAGCAGAACCATACACAGTATTGCCCTCTAAATTTGACAACAAGAAAATCTGCTTAATCAGCAAGGATAAGGGAAAAACGTCAGCGGCAGTTTCTAGAGACCACCTTAAAAAATGTCCTGAACAGTTGAAGCAAAAAGAAGTAATCCCCTGTATACCTCAACCTAAAGAGGAAAAGAAAGAGAAGATGATAAGAACAGTACTTGGTGATTTTCCTGAAAGTTGGCCTCAGTACAATGGAGCCATAATTATACCATTATTGACTGGCGCTCAACCAGTAGAAGTCCCAGAAAGACTGGAAGAACCGGTCAACGTTTCAGAAGAACTACCTGTCGCAGAAGAACCAGAGAACCCTGCTATTGGGGATCCTGCCAGTCCTATGGTAAGACTAAGACAACATTCACGCATACCAATATTGCGTAGATCCTCATGCAGACTAGTAGATAGTGCACGCATAACACCAGTATGTAAAAATATTTTATTTATTTGTTTATTGCAACTAAGTAAATCCGTAATCGTCAAGCGTGTTGAGCCTGCAGGACTTTTTGCATGAACTTTTGGATCTTCTTGAACTTTTATGGACCAATAGACCACAGAACTGGTAGTGGTCAAAAACTTTCTTATATTTACCATACTCACATTTTGCAGCGGAAGGACTGCATTTTTCTGTTTTATTGGTTTTTGTAATTTTTATTTTTTAAGACTTTGTACTACTCTTTATTGTTCCTAATGTTTTATAAGTTGGTGTTTCCAGTCCAGGAGTACTGAATTTAACTAAGGGGGAATGTGGCACCCCAGGGTTCAGTTGCCACAAATATACCTGTACCTGGGCAGGGAAGGATCTCCACATTAGGTAATCCCACATACATTTCCACTTCAAGCCTGGAGGGGGAGCTCTACAAGTCGAGTTCAGGTGAGGTCCCCTTTAAAGCCAGGTTTGGAGGCGGAGTCAGAGAGACAGTTGACAGTTGGAGAAAAAGAGACTGTGCGAGCAGAGAGTGAGGGAAGACATCAAAATGCAGAGGGCAGTGCTTAGCCCGCACAAGTAACTGTGTGACCGCCTGAGGGATCAAGAGTGAGGCAAAAGAGGAGAGACCGGGGAGGTGGAGCCTGACCGGTTCATCCCCAAGGAACAGCGCTGATTATCAGACACCGGCGTCTGAGATTGTGAGGGATTGTGCAGATCTCCTGGCCGCAGCAGCACCTGAAGGCAAAGCCGCTACACAGAGCTTAGGGACCGCAGTGAGTACAGCAGTGCCCCTTAGAGAAGCTCCCGCCGCCTGCCATACAGGTGAAGACAGTGAGAGAGGGACAAGGTATAGCTACAGGCAGCCTAGTACCAAGGAGAAACAGCGCAGCAGGGAGGCCACACAACTGACCTGGTGCAGAGATCCTGAACTGTTCCCAGATTAACCAAAAACTGTATCATCAGAAACTGAACCCATTTTTAATAACACCTGCAAGTAAAATCTGGTCAGAGTTAATGAATTTGTGTGACGCACTTTATTTCTTTCATCTGAGGAGCCATAGGCTGCTGCACTAAAGTGACAGTTGAAAAGGCTGTGAAGAAAAACCGCCATATCTGTGTACTACTAAAACTGCCCTGGGGACCCCGCTTCACCTACGGGAAGCATAAACAACTGGCTGCCTAACCATCACCCCAGAGGTCTGACCTGCAGCCCCAGTAACCATACTGGAACCGTAGCTGGCGTCACGAAATACTTTTATTTATTTATTTATTTTTTTTTCCTTTATTATTATTATTTTTTTTTAATTTTTATTATTTATTGACTTTCAGCGACCACCAGGGCCACGGAACCGGGCACAGGCCCCCGTGACATAATCCCATTAACCAACACCCGGAACCGAGTACCCCACAGCCCTGGGGCGGGTCACTTATAATAAGGGAATTACCTATGGATATCATCTATGTTTCTCTATGGGAAATCCATGCTTTTGCATTTCTCCATGGATAACCATTCTGGAGGGTAATGTTGAGAGTCTTTATGTATGTTAGGCTCCAATTGAACTTGATTATTTGTATCAATTTAGTATAATACCATCCTATATACCTTTCTGATGGTTGCCAGTACTTCTGCCCAGAGTTAAGATGGTCACGGTCTGGGTGCGCATGTGCGGTGGCATCCCCTTTTCAGTACTCATGATTGACAGCTTCCATACGGGACGGGGCGGGTCCTGTGTGACGACGTAGAATGTGCCCGCGTCATATCCGGGAATTGCCTGATGGCGTGAATCACTGATGGGGTCCCGCCCCCCATGTGCCCGGCGTAAGACGCCGTTGGCCATAGTGGCAATTATGGTCCCCTTAAAGGGACCCTCCGTTGACACACACCTCATCACGGCCCCCCGAGGAAGACTTCGAAATGCATTGGGGCGCGTTTTCCATCTCCCAGTGCATTCAGGATGGGTAAGGATCCTTTGGATCTGTGTGGCTCTATTAGCTTGAAACACTAGGATTATGACACTATTGATCTATCTGTTTTCACTTGACTTTTACTAATAGTGTCACTATCTATGACTGATGTGCATTCGTGGGATTTCATAATACTTGTTATCCACTGGATTTCTGCATGTGTATTTGGGTTCTGCCTTATCCCTGGATGCACTGGTAGATGATGTTCTCTGTAATTCCTCTCGATTCACCTGTATATGTACTAATTTTACCTGTTCTTGATATATTTCCTCTTTGGCATATTGTCATATTTTAAAACCATATATTTAAGAAAGTTTTTTTCTCCTTTCCCAAAGAGGATGTCTACTGATTTGTTCTATTTGTCTTATGGGCTATATATTCTCCTTATTTCTCTTGGTGCTACTTATAATGTATTGGGAGTGGCCTACAGCGATCACTAAGCTGCTATAATGGTGTCCTTGTGTGTCCTTTTTCGCTTCCTGTATTTAAAAACCCTAGGTATGCGCCGCCAAATCACCCCCCAGGAAGAAGCAGTATGCAAAACGTGTGTCTAAAAGGAACCCTCAGACCCTAGGTTGTCTGCACATCTGTCTGTTCTTACCTATAAAGGCCCTGTCACACACAGATAAATCTTTGGCAGATCTGTGGTTGCAGTGAAATCATGGACATATTGTTCCATTTGTACACAGCCACAAACCTGGCACTAATTGTCCACAATTTCACTGCAACCACAGATCTGCCGCAGATTTATCTCTGTGTGTGACAGGGCCTTTAGGCCTATCTTCTGGGATTCCCGCTTTGGGTATTTTTATCTGACACATCAGCAGTCTCTTCTTTCATGTGTGTTTTGCATATTTATATCAAATTATTATGTGTAAAGACTCTGATAGATTGCATTTAGTATAATATCACTTTTTGGATAATTGATTGTATTTACTACATCATCTTTATTTAGACTTTCTCTACCTCAGATGAAGTTAGTTTTCTAGCATGTGTTCCTCCAGATTCTTTTGAACTTATTATCTAGTGTTGTTTGACAAATTTGTGAAGTCTATCGCCATTTTGTGGACACTTGGTTGAATCAATGTTCTGCTCTTCCCAGTGATCCATTAGTATTGATACAGTGACTGTTTATTAAATATGTATTTATTGTAAAAATAAAACAAATTTGTGCACTGTACAACCGTTTATTGTGTCTGTTGTGAGTGACTTCTTAGTTTATTTTTAAAAATGTTGAAATAAAATATTTATCCCAGATGTTTTGTATGGCTCCTATACTCCTATTATAGGTTTATCTATTTATGAATGTGGAAGTGTATTGAGCGAGGCCATGCCCATCTAGTCAGATTCTGGCTGGGAGTATGCTTATCACATATTTGCCGCCACGTTATCCCTGTTCCTGGTTCAGTTCCCAGCTATGTAGATGTGCACATGGCAGTAGTCATGAGCGGGGGACTCCGTTCCTTCGCCCCAAGACACTACAGAAATACGGGGATGCTGTGTGTAGGTGGTATGGCCCGGGTTGTTCCGTTCCTCCTTAAGCCCCTCTATCTTCAGGATAAGAACAATTTGTTGTAAACAAAACACACTTTACTTGGCAGACAACTAGGGCACATAGGGTAGCAGGCAGCACATTTCACTTGATATTTTATATCAAACAGAGGCACAAAGTTAATGGTTTCTGGCAATGGTATTCTACTTGTGTTCAGTGAACAGACAGAACAATTGAGGGTTACCTCCTTCTTTTTAAGCGAGACCACACAAGTCAACGTGTAAAAGCTATGGTCCTACATCCAGGCAAGTGAAATTAGTCCTCTTTCTTTCCATGGCATAACAACCCATGAGTCTATGTTTTGTTGGGTTCCCTGCCCACTATCACTGACAGAGATTCCTTATTAAGGCTGCTCCTTGAACTGATACCTCTTCTCTTCCCTGTGTTTCCGGCTAGGCAGATCCTTTCTCTTACAAGGTGCTACTATCAGGTGTTCTTCCCACACTCCACACAGCACTCCACTCTGAGCTACAAACAGGAACTACCATACATCTTCCCATATCTCCTCTAATCCACCTGCTGGCTGGCTCTGCAGTTAATTCTCTGCAAGAAAGTAATTTTTTGCTCCCAGGTAGGCTATGCGCACGCAGGGCTTTTTTGTACGTTTTTTTCCTGACCAAAACCTGATCTTGTAATATACAAAAAAAAGACAGTTTGCACTCTGATCATGCTAAAGTGTGGAAATATTATATATGCTAAATATATCTAATTTTTCTTAGATTTTCCTTAGCAGTAATGCAGGTTCATGTTCACACATTCATGGTTTCCATACTTTAGCATTATCAGAGTGCAAACTGTCTTTTTTTTTTGTATTTTATGTCATGTTCAGTTATGCACCTGTTCACACCAGTCAGTCTCTTTGTCTATAAAACCTGATCTTGTGGCAGGAAATCTCCTTTGAGTCATCTGCGTTTTTGGTGCGTTTTCAGGCTATGTTCACCGATTAACCCCTTATTACCCCGATTGCCACTGCAGCAGGGCAATTCGGGAAGAGCCGGGTAAAGTGGTGGGATTGTCACATCTAATGAATGCGACAATCCTGGGCGGCTACAGTCTGATATTTTTAGGCTGGGTCTCTCCAGCCTGAGAATACCAGCCCCCAGCTGTGGGCTTTATCTTGGCTAGGTATCAAAATTAGGGGGGACCGCACACTGTTTTTTTTAAATTATTTATTTAAATAATTAAAAAAACAGCATAGGGTTCCTCTTATTTTGATACCCAGCCAAGATAAGCACAGCTGGGGGCTGCAGCCTGTGGCTATATCTGTGTTAGGTATATATAAAAAAAAAGAAATGACGTAGGGTCCCCCCCATATTATATTTTATTTATTTTTTACTGTAAGATAGACCCACAGACTAAAGTGGAGAGGGGAAAGCAGTGAATATGCATGAGACTAATGAGCGGCATTGGAAGTAGGCGGGGCCACGGGAGCAAGTACGTTGATCCTAGAATGTATGGGCTCCTTCCAGGTTAGTGGGCGTGGCTATCTGGGTTAGTGGGCGTGAACGGCTTGGTTAGTGAACTTGGAGATGTTTTCTCCCTGCCACTACAATCATGCTTCGCCCTCCTGCCCCCCATGTGATAGGGGCCTGTTGAAGACATCATACCTGGAAGTAGCCCATACACTCTAGCATCTACTGGAGACTGGTAAGTAGGGATGGGCGAACCCCCTGATGTTCGGTGTTCGAGAGACTCACCTAAACGTTCTGTAAAGTTCGAGTTCGGATATAACACGAACTTGCGTCCGAACCCCGAACTTGGACTTTACAGTTATGTGATGGGGCGGGGGGGGGGCTGTAAAATAAAGAATATAGTTAATAATAAACATTGTCATTAAACTTACAGGTTCCGCGATGCGTCCTGCACTCTGTCTCCCGCCGCTTCTCCTTCCGAGTACGATCATCGCTGTGCCACCCGGTAACCAAAGGACCTTCCGTGACGTCATAGCATGTGACCAGTCACGTGTGAATTTTGTATTATCTCATTGGCAGACTGGTCACATGGCTATAACGTCATGCTAGGTCCTGTCAGTGCATCTCGCCGGTACTCGGTGCTCGCCCAAGCATCTCAGTACTCGGTATACTCGACGAGTGCCATGTACCGGCGAGATGCTCGGGCACATGCTCGGCTCTCCATCCCTGCATGATGGCGCTCTTTACAGAGGAACTTCCTAGTCATGTGTCCCGCCACGGATGCATGAAGCATGACCAGACAGTTCCTTGCTAATGTAACTAATTTCTATCTAAGTGGCTGTATGTAATATTGGTATTGTTATACGCTGTATTGTTATATTGGAGGCGACTCACACATCCCAGCTGGTCTATTTATATTGTTTTCTGGTGATAATCTCACTGATTGATGTGACATGGCACAGTGAATTGAATAACAGCGGTAGAGATATTCTGTAAGGTACACATGCATTAGTGATATTGGGTGTTTTGAATTACATATGATTGATTTATATATGTTGTAATAGACCGGTAAACGTATGTTATACTACCCAGTCCCACTACTCTATGTGGAAAGAAGAAAAAGGGGCGATCCGGCACAAATCCTCCTTATGTTAAAATATTCAAAGGCTTTATTTGGACATCATTAAAAACATTGTGAAGACCGAAATCCACTTAGATGGTACAGGCAAGGGTCATGATAGCTTTACGCGTTTCGGACTATTAATAAAAACAAAACAAGTCCTTAATCATGACTTATGATTAAGGACTTGTTTTGTTTTGTTTTTATTAATAGTCCGAAACGCGTAAAGCTATCATGACCCTTGCCTGTACCATCTAAGTGGATTTCGGTCTTCACAATGTTTTTAATGATGTCCAAATAAAGCCTTGAATATTTTAACATAAGGAGGATTTGTGCCGGATCGCCCCTTTTTCTTCTTTCCACGTTCTCTGTTACCGGTCAGGATAGACCGAAGGATTCCGGGCACCCGCAAGGCTGAACAGTCCGGGCAGCAGGTGAGCTGAAGAAACCCTTTTTTTTATATCTCCACTACTCTATGTGTCTACCTTATATAAAATGATTGACATAGCATACTAATTTATGTGATGCAATATGGGATAGTGAAATGAATAATAATGGTGGAGATATATACTAAGGCACACATATATCAGTGATATTGGGTGTTTTGAATTTCATATGATTAATTTATATGTTGTAATGGATTGATAAACGTATGTCACACTACCCAATATTACTGCTCTATGTGCCTATCCCATTTTTCATATAAAATTGGTGAGATTGATATACTAATTTGTTTCAGACCAGTGTGATGTGTGGTCACCTTCTATTATGTTTAGCAATTCATTTAAGATAGATATGATGATTAGATAATGTATCTGGATTCATGCGCCCCCCAGGTGGCTCTCTTGTTTCTTACAATTGAATGAATTTAATGAAAATAAAATATTTGAAATTTCATAGTAAATTTGGTGAGTTCTCACTTCTTTCTTGGTCGGGTATTTCCGGTGCCAAGCTGTGGTAGTTACACATGCAGGGATTGGCTGCCACAGCTGGTGAATTGCGGCCCCCGGAATCAGGTGATCGGAGATCACCGTTGCTATAGTAACCCGCCGGTCAGGTTACTATGGCAACGGTGGCAGCGGTGACATCACCGCTTACCAACCCGCAGCTTCTGCTCTCTCATTGAGTGATTACACAGCACAGGGGAGCAGAAGCGTTCTTCCTCCCCTGTGCTGTCTGATATAGCAGAGCTGCATGAGTTGAAGAAGAAAGAAGACAGAAGACCAGGATCGTGGAGGGTTGGGAGTGAGTAATAAAGATGGATTCTCTAAGTGTGTCTGTGTATTTATTTCTAATAAAGTATTTTTTCTCTGTGTGGTGTCTTTTTTTTTTTTTTTTTTAACCCTTTATTGGAGATTCTTAATGGCCGGCCGGGTCAAACTTGCCTGACATTAAGAATCTCTGGCTTAATACTAGCTGGTAAAACAAAGCTAGTATTAACCCCTTATTACCCAGAGTGCCATCCGGCACCAGAGCCGCAGAAGAGTTGATACAGCGCCAGAAGATCACGCTTCTATTAATGCGCCATTTTCTGGGGCGGCTGCGCACTGCAATTCACAGCGGGGGGCCCAGAAAGCTTGGGCCAACCTGCGCTGTGGATTCAAATCCCCAGCTGCCTAGTTGTACCTGGCTGGACACAAAAATGGGGCGAAACCCATGTTGTTGTTTTTTTTTTTTAAATGATTTCATGAAATAATAAAAAAAAGGGCTTCCCTATATTCTTGGTGCCCAGTGGGGTACAAATAGGCAGCTGGGGGTGGGGGCAGCCCGTGCCTGCCTGCTGTACCTGGTTAGCATACAAAAATATGGCGAATCCCACGTCATTTTTTTTTTTTTTAGTTTTTTGGCAAAAAAAAAAAAAAGGCTTCCCTGGATTTTCCATGGCCAGTGAAGGTGACACCAAGCAGTGGGGGTTAGCAGCCAGTAGCTGCTTGGATTACCCTTAGCTAGCAATACAAAAATTGCAGCGGGAGCCCACGCATTTTTTTTTTATTATTTATTTAAATAACTTAAAAAAATGGGCTTCCCTGTATTTTGATTGCCTGACACCACAGTACTGTAAAAATATATAAATCATTAAAAAAAATGATGTAGCGCTCCGCGGTATTTTTGATTCTCAGCGCAGATAAAGCAGACGGCTGGGGGCTACCACCCCCATCTGCCTGGCATTACCTTGGCTGGCAATCAAAATACATTAATTTTTTTTTTATTTAAAAAAATAATTTAAAAAAAAATGCTTGGGCTCCTGCCATATTTTGATTGCCAGTCAGGTAAAGCCAGGCAGCTGGGGATTGGCATTCTTGGCAGCCCGCAGCCGCCCCTGGAAATGGCGCATTGTTTCTTAGTACCATTTCCAGGTGCCTTACCCGGCTCATCCAGCGGCCGTGATGGCGGTGGCTCGCTGGGTAATAAAGGGGTTAATACCAGCTTTGTATTCTCAGATGGTACTAAGCCCGAAATTCATGGTGTCACGCCAAAATAGACATGGCCACCATGAATTTCTAGGTTACAGTAAAAAAAAACACAACACAGAGAACATTTTTTTATTAGAAATAAAACAAAAAAACATTTAGAGATTCTATCTTTATTATAAAAAAATCCTTAGTCTGATGTAATCCACAGGGACAGCCATGTCAGCTTCATCACTCTGTACAGAAACCGTCTATACACAGTGAGAAGCAAAGTCAACTCTGCTTCATCACTGTACACAGACAGTGTCTATACACAGTGAGAAACACAGAGCGCCATGTCAGGTCTGCTACATCACTCTGGACAGAGAGATGAAGCAGAGGCTGACAGTGAGTTGATGATTGCACTTGCGTCTCGTATTGCATCACCCCACTCTCCCGACAGGAGCGCATCAGCTGTAGAAATACATGCAGCTGACCCGCTGCCATTGGGAGATTGTGCACTGTGATGCGATGACACATCACAGCGCACCAGGACCTTTGATGACGTCATACATACGTGATCAGTCTGTAGCCAATGAGGTAATACAACATTCACATCTGACTGTTCACATGGGTATGACGTCACGGTCACGTCAGGTCCTTTTAGCCAGAGGGGGAACAGCAATGATCGGACGGACGCGGAAGCAGAAGCGCTGGGAGGCAGAATCTGCAGGATGCGTCGCGGGACCTGTAAGTATGATCATAATGTTTTTTTAATAACGTACTTTTTTTAACAAGCCCCTGGACCCGAACTGTAACACGAACTGTAACACAAACGTCCCAGAAAGCTCGTGTTCGGGGTCATGTGCACAAACACCGTGTGTTCGGTACGGACCCCGAACTTTACAGTTTGGGTTCGCCCATCCCTACTGGTAAGTATAGTGCGCTTGCTTTACTTTTTTTTGCTTTCTACCTTTTTTTTTTTTTTTTACTACCAGAGTGCTGAATCCAGGTCAATCTCGGCTCGGCCCAGCACTCGGGTACTCTTGAACCCTTGCTGGTCCTGACAGCACATAAAAAAATGCTGTAAAAACGCCACAAAAAAACACACCAAAAACGCAGATGACTCCCAGGAGACATCCTGGCAAAAGATTAGGTTTTGGTCAGGAAAAAAAATCGTCCTATGTGAACATAGCCTAAGTAAAAAAATTGTTTAAAAGAACAGAGAGTCCTCAGTGGTTGATACCTTTTAATGGCTAGCCTAAGTGGCATTTTTGCGGCAGATTTGGTGCGGATTTGCTGCTTTTTTCTACAAAATGGGTTGTATCAATGAAAGGAACGCAGCAAATCTGCAGCAAAGAATTGACATGCTCATTTTTTAAAAACCTGACCAAAAAAGCAGGTATTTGACAAAACAGTCAGGAAAAAAACCTGATGTGTTTGTGTGTGTGTGTGTGTGCGTGCACGAGATTTCAGAAATCTTAGACTTTGCTGGGACTGTAAAATGCAGCTTTTTATTAGCATAGATTTGCATAAAACCAAGGCAATTCTGCACCTAAAAAACGCAGCAAAAACATACCAAAAACGCCCTGCGTGAACATAGCCGTACATGGGTTAATATGTGTGCACAAGTTCAATGGGTTTGGGTCCCTCACCAACTTTTGTCAGATCAGGGGAAAAATCAATTTATGGTAAATATTGCATACGATCCAGCATTGGGGATAGGGTGGAACATTATTCTCCTGCTTCACGGGTCCATTCATTTGGGAATTGCTTCATTGAACACCGTTCCCTACCCCCTTCAATTATTGTATACAAGATATTATACAGCTGATATGAACCTTGGCTGAAAGATGTTATAATTATAAGTTTTCCAGGATCTCTCTCATTTGGGGTAGCACCTCTATACGTCAGATGTCCAAGGTGGAAGTCATGTAACTAATTGTTTTCCCACAAGCAGGATAAGGGAGATATTTACATTTCACAGGATACATTAGAGATTGAGTCAGTGGAAAATATGGGGAATTAAGGTACAGTCACACTTAGCGACGCTCCAGCGATCTCACCAGCGATCTGACCTGGCAGGGATCGCTGGAGCGTCGCTACATGTTCGCTGGTGAGCTGTCAATCAGGCAGATCTCCACAGCAATCAGAGATCAGCCACCAGCGACTCATGTAACGACGCTGTGCTTGGTAACCATAGTACACATCGGGTTAGTAAGAAAAGCGCTTTGCTTATAGTTACCCGATGTGTACCTTGGCTACGTGTGCAGGGGTCAGGGAACCGGCTTCTAGAAGCTGCGGACGCTGGTAACCAAGGTAAATATCGGGTAACCGAGCAAAGCGCTTTGCTTGGTTACCCGATGTGTACCTTGGTTACCAGCGTCCGCAGAAGCCGGCTCCTTGCTCCCTGCACATTCAAATCGTTGCTCTCTCACTGTCAAACACAGCGATGTGTGCTTCACAGCGGGAGAGCAACGACCAAAAAATGGTCCAGGACATTCAGCAACGACCGGCGACCTCACAGCAGGGGCCAGGTCGTTGCTGGATGTCACACACAGCGACATCGCTAGCAAGATCGCTGTTGCGTCACAAAAAACGTGACTCAGCAGCGATGTCGCTAGCGATGTCGCTTAGTGAGACGTGGCCTTTAGACATGACAACATATATAAATTACCATGGCCTATCTTTATTACATATACTGTATATATTTCAACATTCTAAGATTCTCCTTAGTCAGGAAGTTTAAGGGATAAGCATAATTCTAACAAACATAATTGCACTTCTCTATTACTTCTTGTATATTACTTTAGCAACCCCGAATCTCAGTTTATTATATATCATATTATAACTTTGAGTTTCCATGTGCTAATTGGGCGTACAATTTCATGTGAGCTCTGGTAGAGTGAGTGTTGCCACTGCTGGAACTGCAGCGGCACTGGAGGTGAGTATAAGTGTTTTTATTTTTAAAGGGGGCAAACATGGCTAATGAGAAGGGAATGTCCAAGTAGCAGACAGCCCTTTTAACTATATACCGTGTTTTTCCTAAAATAAGCCGTCCCCCAAAAATAAGCCCTAATAGGGGTTCAAAAATGAAGTGTCAGTGCAGCTAAAAAAGTTAAAGATGCTACGGGACACTTTATTATAGAAAGCAGGCACCCGCAATCACACTCACCAGACGCTAGGCGGGACCTGCAGCGATCTCACCCCCGCACACATCACATCACATCACACACACAATCACCCTTCAGATCGCTCACACACACTCACCACATGCAGCGATACCGATCCTGAGAAGCCATGCGGTGGAGCGCATGGACCTGGGACACGTGACTTCCTCCCATCTCTGCGGCCAGGGTAGATGCTAGAATGTACGGGCTCCTAACAGGTATAACTTAACGGATGCACTCTGTACCGCTGGATGGACTGTGTGTGTGTGTGTGTGTATGTGTGTGTGTATGTGTGCGAGTGTCTGTGTTATCAGTATGTGGGTGTGTCCGTCCAGCAGCTGGAGGCCGCGGGCAGCATACTTACTGGCAGCGGCTGCCGGAGATCACAGGGAGGACTTCGGAGTTACTCAGCCGTCTGGGGTCTGGTAAGTACGAGTCTCCTGGAAAGGGGGGTAAATTTACCCTTAACCGTGTTTCTCCAAGAATAAGACCTCCTCCAAAAATAAAGCCCTAGCGCTTTTTTGGGGGGGCAAAAAAAAAGAAAAAGCAGAGTCTTATTTTTGGAAAAACACGGTGTGTGTATATGTATATACCGTATTTTTCGCTTTATAAGACGCACTTTTGTTCCCCCAAATTTTGGGGGAAAGTAGGGGGTGCGTCTTGTAAACCGAATATACGGGGGGGATTGTACATATATATATATACTGCAGGGTCCGCTCTGGAGCGCTGCTGGGGGCAGGTGACAGCTGCGGGCGGCAGCGTTAGATCTCCTGCTCCCGCTCATATAATATGCACAGTCGCTGTCCATCAGCAGCGTGGTGCTGAAACTGCATCACGCTGAGGGGCTGGGGCAGCGGGGCATATTATATCTGCCTGCGCCCTCCTTTGATCGCACATGATCCCCCTGTGTTAGATATGGCTCCTGTGCTGCTGCCCATAGTAAAATAAAAAAGCTTTACTTACCTCCAGCGCTGATCTCTCGGTCTCCTGCTGCTGCTGTCTGTGATAAGGCACGCAGAGATGATATCACTCTGCCGTGCCGATCACATGACTGTCAGCAAGAACCAGGAAGTGGAGGAGGGAGGACTTGGAGCTCAACTGCGAGGAGGGAGACACAGGGATTACAGCGCTGAGAAGGTAAGGAAAGTGTTTTATTTTACTTTGGGCAGCAGCATGGGGGCTATATCTAACACAGGGGAGATGTACCATCTATAGTGGCCATGGGCAGCACACATGGGGGGCATATCTAACACAGGGGAGATGTGCCATCTATAGTGGCCATGGGCAGCACACATGGGGGGCATATCTAACACAGGGAGATGTGCCATCTATAGTGGCCATGGGCAGCACACATGGGGGGCATATCTAACACAGGGGAGATGTGCCATCTATAGTGGCCATGGGCAGCACACATGGGGGGCATATCTAACACAGGGGAGATGTGCCATCTATAGTGGCCATGGGCAGCACACATGGGGGCCATATGTAACACAGGGGAGGTGTGCCATCTATAGTGGCCATGGGCAGCACACATGGGGGCCATATATAACACAGGGGAGATGTGCCATCTATAGGGGCCATGGGCAGCACAGGGGGCGTGTCCCAGCACAAGGGGGGTATATTCAATATAAGGGGGCCATATCCAGATTAAGGGGGGCTAATTTTAGTATGGGGGGGCTATGAGGGACATATACCCTATATGATTTGTTAGATGGACACTGGCATTATAAGATGGACCCCATTTAACATTAAAAAAAAAAATTCTCTTTTCCTTCACCAAATTTGGGGGTGCGTCTTATAATCAGGTGCGTCTTATAAAGCGAAAAATACGGTGTGTGTAAAATACGGTGTGTGTGTATATATATATATATATATATATAATATATATATATACAGCCATATGAAAATGTTTGGGCACCCCTATTAACCATTTTTCTTTATAACAATTTGGGTTTTTGCAACAGCTATTTCACTTTCATATGTCTAATAACTGATGGACTCCATATTATTTCTAGATTGAAATGAGGTTTATTGTACTAACAGAAAATGTGCAATCCGCATTTAAACAAAATTTGACCGGTGCAAAAGTAGGGGCACCCTTATCAATTTCTTGATTTGAACACTCCTAACTACTTTTTACTGACTTACTAAAGCACTAAATTAGCTTTGTAACCTCATTGAGCTTTGAACTTCATAGGCAGGTGTATCCAATCATGAGAAAAGGAATTTAAGGTGGCCACTTGCAAGTTGTTCTCCTATTTGAATCTCCTATGAAGAGTGGCATCATGGGCTCCTCAAAACAACTCTCAATTGATCTGAAAACAAAGATTATTCAACATAGTTGTTCAGGGGAAGGATACAAAAAGTTGTCTCAGAGATTTAAACTGTCACTTTCCACTGTAGTAAGGAAATGGAAGAACACAGTACAGTTCTTGTTAAGCTCAGAAGTGGCAGGCCAAGAAAAATATCAGAAAGGCAGAGAAGAAGAATGGTGAGAACAGTCAAGGACAATCCACAGATCACCTCCAAAAACCTGCAGCATCATCTTGCTGCAGATGGTGTCAATGTGCATCGGTCAACAATACAGCGCAGGTTGCACAAGGAGAAGCTGTATGGGAGAGTGATGCGAAAGAAGTCATTTCTGCAAGAACGCCACAAACAGAGTCGTCTGAGGTATGCAAAAGCACATTTGGACAAGCCAGTTACATTTTGGAAGAAGGTCCTGTGGACTGATGAAACAAAGATTGAGTTGTTTGGTCATACAAAAAGGCGTTATGCATGGAGGCAAAAAAACACGGCATTCCAAGAAAAGCACTTGCTACCCACAGTAAAATTTTGTGGAGGTTCCATCATGCTTTGGGGCTGTGTGGCCAATGCTGGCACCGGGAATCTTGTTAAAGTTGAGGGTCGCATGGATTCAACTCAGTATCAGCAGATTCTTGACAATGTGCAAGAATCAGTGACGAAGTTGAAGTTACGCAGGGGATGGATATTTCAGCAAGACAATGATCCAAAACACCGCTCCAAATCTACTCAGGCATTCATGCAGAGGAACAATTACAATGTTCTGGAATGGCCATCCCAGTCCCCAGACCTGAATATCATTGAACATCTGTGGGATGATTTGAAGCGTGCTGTCCATGATCGGCGACCATCAAACTTAACTGAACTGGAATTGTTTTGTAAACAGGAATGGTCAAATATACCTTCATCCAGGATCCAGGAACTCATTAAAAGCTACAGGAAGCAACTAGAGGCTGTTAGTTTTGCAAAAGGAGGATCTACAAAATATTAATGTCACTTTAATGTTGAGGTGCCCATACTTTTGCACCGGCCAAATTTTGTTTGAATGCGGATTGCACATTTTCTGTTAGTACAATAAACCTCATTTCAATCTAGAAATATTACTGAGTCCATCAGTTATTAGATATATGAAAAAGAAATAGCCGTTGCAAAAACCCAAATTGTTATAAAGAAAAAAGGTTAACATTAATAGGGGTGCCCAAACTTTTTCATATGACATATATATATATATATATATATATAATATTACTACATTTAATCATGGACAACAGCTGAACATGGTAAGAAATTGAAAGTTCTTTTTTTTCCACATCAAATAATAAATTAGAATTCTAATTTTCATTTTCAAATATTGGCTCATTCGTAATAAATTACAAGTCAAGGAGGTGCAACAAAGTTATTTATTTTTAATTGACAAATCACAATGACTAGATGTAAGTTATGAACGAATACTACTTATCTAATATTTGTAGCACATTGTTAACACATATCAAAGAATATTGGTAAAAAGCATATTAATCATTTTAGTATTTTATGTAAATGATTACTCTTGCAAAGCTTTCTTTTTTCAAGATGATATTGATGCTGTTTAGCTGCTGTAGGTATGCATCTGTAAAAACAAACAAAAGCAGATTATTTTGCCTGCTTAACACCTTCATGGTTGGGTCATTTGTATTTTTTGAGTATTTTTTTCTCACGTTGTTCGAAGAGCCATCAATTTTTTGTTTCTCTAGAAATATATGAGGTCTGGATATTTGTGGGATAACATGTAGTTTTATATGACACTATTTATTTTACCATATAATATAAAACAAATATTGATTCTGCCATGTTTTATTTGGTTTTCTTTCGATGATACTCATTGAGCAGTAAAAGGGACCACAAAAAAAATGATTCTCTAATTTCTCTAATGTCAGTATGATTGTAGTGATGCCAAACGTATAATTTTTAATTTAGCAGTGAAAAAATATTTAACTTGGTAAAAAAAAAAAAAAAGGGTTTGTGACGCATCTTTTGAGACCTGTAGCTTTTATTTTCCAGATGAAGGAGCTATTTGAAGGCTTGCATTTTTTTGCATGACGAGCTGACATTTTTAGTGATATCGTTTTTTTGAATACATGTTGACTTTTGAGCTCTTTTCACTGCAATTTTTTAAGAAGATGCGGCAATCAACAAAGCAATTTTGGAGTTTCAATTTTTTTTTTCTCCTTATGCTGTTACCATTTGGTTACAAGTAATTCATTTTATATTTTAATAGATTGAACTTTTACAGACATATTGATACCAAATATACAATAGTTGTAGAAAAAGGCATGGATCTCACATCCAAAAATCATACACTAATTTAATTCCGCTATGCAAAAATTTGCAAAACTGAACATGAGGGTTGTAGTTTAACATTCTCATTAGACTGTATAAAGCCCACTGCAACGTCATGATGAACCTGTCACTGATTGCCTAGGCTAAAAGGTGTAGTGCCATGCGCCTACCACTGAAGCAACAGCGCACCTGCCAGGAGAAGAGACCCGATGCCCCACAGCACACATGCTGCAAGGCAAAGCCCCCATGGCTCCAGGTGAAACTCCCCAAAAGCATACCATCACTGTAGCCATGACTGTCACACAGGGATAACAAATATGCTTATTGTTTTTCAATTTATTATTAATGGAAGGAAAAGGATGTAATTTTAATTTTTTATTAATTTTTTTCATGTTCTGAAAAACTTAATTATTTTTATTTTTTAGTCCTCTTTGGGGACTTGCACCTGCAATCTTCTGATTGCTTATATTCTATATTACTAAATGTTCTCCTATGAAGTTCAGCAACAGGCTGTGCTTCACAGAAGGGGACAACTATGGGAGCATGCAGCTGCCACAACAACCGATTAGCCCCCAAAATCAAGCAACAAAAGGCGAACAATGGAAGCCAGTGCACACATACACACTTGTGGTCTTGTTTGAAATGCTGTTGATAGTTGGTGAATGTGTTTCAATGGTTAAACTGCACTAATAAGAACTAATTATGGTAGCAGCAGTTACAGGCTAATGCTGGCTATGTAAAAAAGCCGGAATCTGCCTTGTGTGGGGCGGGCTTAGCTTCTGAGTCTGTTCCATACTTCTTCTGAGTACTGGAGAGGAGAAACAGGGTTAATGTTGAGCTGCTGGCGATGAAAATACGGTTATTATTAAACTTCTTTTATTTCATAGGTCTACTGTACGTGTTTCTCCTCTCCAGTACTGAAGTTTAATGCACGTGGGGCTGTGGCAGCTGTCATTTCCTTAAGCCTTCATAGGGGTTGTAACTATCACAACCCTAATAGGTGAGTGGAATATCGTGCACTTTATTAACCAGGTGAGACCCTATTTGCGCTCTTTTGTCCTCAGCTGCATACTTCCCCTGCAAACACATTCTGAAAAATTGATGTATTATGGTCTCAAAGGGTTAGAGTTTAACTGTTTCTAAAGGTGTGCATGTGCAAACTTTCTATTGAGCCCATACACTGCTAAATGCTTCTGCATAGTGTTTTGAATAATAACAATAACATAATAACATGGGGTGGGTCTCATGCATTTCTGAAGGACTACTATGATTTGAAAAGTACAATTACTCTTTAAAGGGAATCTGTTGGCAGGTTTTTTCTATTTAATTTGACAGTAGCACAACAGAGGACGAGACCCTGATTCCAGGGATGTGCCTGAGGAAGAGGATGTTTCTATCCTTGAAACACATAGCAAATTAATAAAGGAAAAAAAAAAAAAGAAAGAAAAACCCAACAGCGCCTATTGATTGCTCCTGATTATTTTTATCCATTGACCCCGTGCAACTTCCAGACACAATAGCCACTCTACAAATGCCAGCCACTGTTCCCTATCATTACAATTGCCGCCCACCACTCACACAGCCCCAAGGAACTGCCAGCCCCCTTAGGCTATGTGCGCACTGGAAAAGTGATTTTTCTCAAGAAAATTTCTTGAGAAACTTCTGGGAGTTGAAGATTACCCCACTTGCGGTAAAAAAAACGCACCAAAACCGCGGGAAAAATGCATGAGTTTTTGCCACGGTTTTTCCGCAGGTTGGTCCCTGTGTTTTTTTTTATTAACCTACAATTTGGCCACCAACCATAACAAGCCAGTTCAGATACCAGTATGACCAGGTAGTAACACAGTGGCAGAATTTAAACCTAAAAATACTACCCAGAAAGAAACACAAACAAATACATAGAAAGATATAAACTTTATTGTTTAAAAATACTGTTTAAAAAATGTAATTAAAAGGTAGTACAGCAGAAGAAAAGTATGAAAACGTGTCACACAATAGACACCATTAAATAATCACAGAAACAATCTGTCAGTTCATAATAGTAATCCTGATAACCATATGCTAAATGGAAATATAGCCTCACCATTCACACCCTGACGCGTTTCGCCATGGCTTTCTCCAAGGGCGCATAGAGCATAGTGATCTGTATGGGGTTTTTATAATGCTGATATACCAGTCAATTAAACCAAAAAGTAAATAGGATTAAAAAGATTAACCAATAAACATGCGTTAGATAAGTATTGAGGTCTTATCATTGGTGATTTCAAAAGATGCAAACCGTATTAGCATAAGTAATGAACTCACCACAGGTGAACTTTGCAATGAGCTGAATTACAGCCTTCAGAAGACCAGAAGCCGGAAATGAAAAATGACAGTGCAGGGGAAAGAAACATCCCTGTATGTGAAAAAGGTTCCGTTCCAAAGGAAGTGACAAAGGAAAAAGGTGTACAAACTGAATGAACATATTGCGCATGTGTGTAGTAACTAAATATAGAGTCCCCGCTTCCATCATTAAGGTTCCGTAAAACCGGAAATGATGAAAGGGAGGACGTTCACCAAGAGGACGTCATGTGGAACGCAAATGCGCTCCACCGAACGGAAGTGACAGATAAGAGTACAGGTGGAACGCAATAGCGTTCCACATATACGGAAATATAGTGTAAATGTGAAGGGAAAGACATTTCCGGCTTTTTGGACTATGAAATCTTAACAACAATTTAATATTAAGAAAAATTGTTGTACAGGGCGCAAAAGTATGTAGATACAGAGATATTCAATATGTTTAGACAAGACCAAACTTTATCAAAGAAAATGTGTGACTATGCGCCTACTATGTACATAGAAAAAAACAAACACCTGTAAACAGAGGATCATAGGACTACCATAAACCAGTATATTGTAAACCAATATTATATAGTGTTCAATGATAAGCATCAATATAAATATAAATAGTGAAACCAAGCAAAGAAAAATACAATAATGTAAAATACAAAGGTGAAAAAGTGAATAAAAGTGCGCAGTGCGACGTGCAAGTGATGAAAACACTCAATATTAATTGATTTATAAATCATTATTATAATAAATAGGTGAGCTAGTCCCATATCAGTTGTTCCAAGACCAATATTTGCATGTAGGTTCATAAACCCCCCCCCCAAAAGACCGAAATCTAAAAACAATGAGAAAAAAAGGAATAAAATTAGTGGGCATAAAAATTATGAACACAAAATTTACATAAATATTACACAAACAGAGCAAAGATCATAACGTTATTTATAAGAAAGGCGAGAAACTGATGTTTTCATTCAACCCATTTGGTACTAAAGTATTTAGCGTAAAAATCCAACGGGATTCTTTTTGTGCAAGAAATTTCTTCCACTTTCCCCCCCTCTGACTCACCAGAACTTTGTCAATCGCACGAATCTTCGGATGGGACGAATGAGCATGTAAAACCGAATTGACGGCAGTTTCTTTTCTGAATAAATCAGAATGTATAGTCCCATCCAAGTCAATATGAAACTTGACATCCAGAAAGTCAATGACATTGGTTCCCACACGGTATGTAAGCTTGAGATTGATGTCATTCTGATTGGCAGCCAGCATGAAGGACTCAAGTTCCTCCCGGCTGCCCTGCCAAACAAAAATGACATCATCTATATACCTTGACCACATGTGGACTTTCTCAGATAGGGGCAATGGATCTGTAATAAAGATGCTCCTCTCCCACAGCCCCAGGAACAAGTTGGCATATGAGGGGGCACAAGCTGCCCCCATTGCTGTTCCCTGGAGCTGTAGGTAGAGAACATCTCTGAAAAAAAAGAAATTGTGATGTAATATAAACTCAAGGAGTTCCATAATCAAATCTGCCAAACGCCTGTCAAGATTAGAAGAATCAAGAAAAAATCTCACCGCCAGTAGACCATCTTTATGGCGAATTGAAGTGTATAGTTGTTCTACATCAGCTGTGATGAGTAGCATATCCTTATCAAGATGCAAATCCTCCATCCTTCTCAGAATGTCCTTTGTATCCCTGAGAAAAGAAGGTAAAGTCTCAACCAGTGGTTGTAGATAATGGTCCACAAATTTGCAAATGACTTCACAGATGTTTCCATTGCCCGAAACAATTGGTCGCCCTGGGGGTGCCAATGAGTTCTTATGTATTTTGGGCAAAAAATATATAGTCGAGACAGTAGGATCATCAATATACAGGGATTCTGCTTCCTTAGTAGACAGAATGCCATCTTCAACCCCTCTGGTGAGAATCTTTTTCAAAATGGACTGAAATTCAGTCAAGGGATTGTACAATAAACGTCTGTAACATTGGGGGTCACGTAGTTGGCGCATGGCTTCTTTTTCATAGAGGGCACGTGGCCAAATGACCACGTTACCCCCTTTATCAGATGGCTTGATCACTAGATCATCCATTTTAGATAAATCCTGCAATGCTTCTCTTTCAGCTTTAGTACAGTTGTCATGCAAAACAGTTGGTGAAACAGTTTTCAAATCCTTAGTCACAAGACGTACAAAAAGTTCTACAGTAGGACATGCAGTAAGTGAAGGGAATTTCTTGGATTTGGTGATGAGCGAAAAAGGCACCTTACCTCCATTCTGATCATCTTGCTCCCTTAATAATTCTTCAAGGATTTGAATGGCTTCCCTCTCCCGGGATGTTGGAAAAATGGAACACAATTCCTCATCATGAAAAAACTTTTTAAATAATAACTTTCTCGCAAAAAGATTCAAATCCGTGACAGCTGAAAAACAATCAAATTTTGAAGGACAGAAAGATAATCCCTTGCTCAAAACACTAATGTGTGCATCAGATAGGGAAACATTAGAAAGATTAATTACCTTCAATGAGGTGGATCGCTCCTGTTCCTCATCCGGAATTAACTTCCTTTTATTATTCTTCTTTTTCCATGATTCGTTCTTTTTAAAATAACTCCGTTGTTCATTTCTTCCAGACTGTCTGTCCATAGTGGAAAGATCACTAGTGGATGAAGCTGCTGATGAGATGGAAGGGTTTCTAGAGTGTCTCTCCATCCTACTAAATTTCCACTTATAGACCCGTCCGGTCTGATCATCCAGAAGATCCCTCTGGAGCTTTTTATTCTTAACTTCACTAATCTGTTTTTCCCATGTTTTAGATTTTTCATCAATGTCATTATTAAGATAAGTAATATCCTCCTTAGTCCAGGTGTTGCTGACTTGACACTGAATTCCTTCCAACTCCACATCCAGAGAGTCCAATTGTACTTTGTCATAATCGATAATGGCTTGCATGAAGCTCCTAGAGCAAAGATTACAGATATCCTCCCATCGTTTTGAAAATTCCAATTCTTCCTTACCGAAAGATGGATAGATTTGCACACGAAGTCCTCTCGGAATGAGATTTCTTGCCAAATACTGTTCTAGTGTTTTTTTATTCCACCATAGTTTCATACGACGATGTATGAGATCACTCATTTGTTTAATAATATATATTTTTTTTTTTCTCATTGTTTTTAGATTTCGGTCTTTTGGGGGGGGGGTTTATGAACCTACATGCAAATATTGGTCTTGGAACAACTGATATGGGACTAGCTCACCTATTTATTATAATAATGATTTATAAATTAATTAATATTGAGTGTTTTCATCACTTGCACGTCGCACTGCGCACTTTTATTCACTTTTTCACCTTTGTATTTTACATTATTGTATTTTTCTTTGCTTGGTTTCACTATTTATATTTATATTGATGCTTATCATTGAACACTATATAATATTGGTTTACAATATACTGGTTTATGGTAGTCCTATGATCCTCTGTTTACAGGTGTTTGTTTTTTTCTATGTACATAGTAGGCGCATAGTCACACATTTTCTTTGATAAAGTTTGGTCTTGTCTAAACATATTGAATATCTCTGTATCTACATACTTTTGCGCCCTGTACAACAATTTTTCTTAATATTAAATTGTTGTTAAGATTTCATAGTCCAAAAAGCCGGAAATGTCTTTCCCTTCACATTTACACTATATTTCCGTATATGTGGAATGCTATTGCGTTCCACCTGTACTCTTATCTGTCACTTCCGTTCGGTGGAGCGCATTTGCGTTCCACATGACGTCCTCTTGGTGAACGTCCTCCCTTTCATCATTTCCGGTTTTACGGAACCTTAATGATGGAAGTGGGGACTCTATATTTAGTTACTACACACATGCGCAATATGTTCATTCAGTTTGTGCACCTTTTTCCTTTGTCACTTCCTTTGGAACTGAACCTTTTTCACATACAGGGATGTTTCTTTCCCCTGCACTGTCATTTTTCATTTCCGGCTTCTGGTCTTCTGAACACTGTAATTCAGCTCATTGCAAAGTTCACCTGTGGTGAGTTCATTACTTATGCTAATATGGTTTGCATCTTTTGAAATCACCAATGATAAGACCTCAATACTTAGGGGTGCTTCACACACAGCGAGCTCACTGCCGAGATCGCTGCTGAGTCACGCTTTTTGTGACGCAGCAGTGACCTCATTAGCGATCTCGCTGTGTGTGACACTGAGCAGCGATCTGGCCCCTGCTGCGAGATCGCTGCTCGTTACACACAGCCCTGGTTCGTTTTCTTCAAAGGCGCTCTCCCACTGTGACACACAGATCGCTGTGTGTGACAGCGAGAGAGCGACAAATGAAGCGAGCAGGGAGCAGGAGCCGGCGTCTGACAGCTGAGGTAAGCTTGTAACCAAGATAAACATCGGGTAACCAAGGTGGTTACCCGATATTTACCTTAGTTACCAGCCTCTGCAGCTCTCACGCTGCCTGTGCTGCCGGCTCCGGCTCTCTGCACATGTAGCTGCTGTACACATCGGGTTAATTAACCCGATGTGTACAGCAGCTAGGAGAGCAAGGAGCCAGCGCTCAGTGTGCGCGGCTCCCTGATCCCTGCACACACAGCTAAGCGGTGTGCGCTGGTAACTAATGTAAACATCGGGTAACCATACCCGATGTTTACCTTAGTTACCAGTCTCCGCAGCTTCCAGACGGCGGCTCCGTGCAAGCGCAGCGTCGCTTGCACGTCGCTGCTGGCTGGGGGCTGTTCACTGGTCGCTGGTGAGATCTGCCTGTTTGACAGCTCACCAGCGACCATGTAGCGATGCAGCAGCGATCCTGACCAGTTCAGATCCCTGGTCGGATCGCTGCTGCATCGCTAAGTGTGAAGGTACCCTTATCTAAGGCATGTTTATTGGTTAATCTTTTTAATCCTATTTACTTTTTGGTTTAATTGACTGGTATATCAGCATTATAAAAACCCCATACAGATCACTATGCTCTATGTGCCCTTGGAGAAAGCCACGGGGAAACGCGTCAGGGTGTGAATGGTGAGGCTATATTTCCATTTAGCACTGTGTATGACATTTTTCTAGCAGACATGTTTTTTTTATGTCATTGTTTCTTGATTTCTTTGGGCTCTATTTTAAGCCCTCTTTCATGTTATTTAGTCACTTTGAACATCCCTGCCTAACTAATACCATCCAGTCACAGTTGCTAAACACATTTAATAACCTGTGTCCTCTCTTGTGTAATACTCTTCATTAGGGTATATGATTTGTTGTTACGAATTAATGTTATATGGTTATCAGGATTACTATTATGAACTGACAGATTGTTTCTGTGATTATTTAATGGTGTCTATTGTGTGACACTTTTTCATACTTTTCTTCTGCTGTACTACCTTTTAATTACATTTTTTAAACAGTATTTTTAAACAATAAAGTTTATATCTTTCTATGTATTTGTTTGTGTTTCTTTCTGGGTAGTATTTTTAGGTTTAAATTCTGCCACTGTGTTACTACCTGGTCATACTGGTATTTGAACTGGCTTGTTATGGTTGGTGGCCAAATTGTAGGTTAATAGTTTATACCTTTTTTAGGTTTTTTCCATCTATCAAAATGGATTTCAGAGCCAGAGAAAAAGATTGGCTTCTTAAAGCTGATTCCCTTTTCAGCTTGGATGTACAGCAGAAAGAGGATACAGGTACTACAGATAAGAAAAATATTATTAAACAAATGAGTGATCTCATACATCGTCGTATGAAACTATGGTGGAATAAAAAAACACTAGAACAGTATTTGGCAAGAAATCTCATTCCAAGAGGACTTCGTGTGCAAATCTATCCATCTTTCGGTAAGGAAGAATTGGAATTTTCAAAACGATGGGAGGATATCTGTAATCTTTGCTCTAGGAGCTTCATGCAAGCCATTATCGATTATGACAAAGTACAATTGGACTCTCTGGATGTGGAGTTGGAAGGCATTCAGTGTCAAGTCAGCAACACCTGGACTAAGGAGGATATTACTTATCTTAATAATGACATTGATGAAAAATCTAAAACATGGGAAAAACAGATTAGTGAAGTTAAGAATAAAAAGCTCCAGAGGGATCTTCTGGATGATCAGACCGGACGGGTCTATAAGTGGAAATTTAGTAGGATGGAGAGATACTCTAGAAACCCTGCCATCTCATCAGCAGCTTCATCCACTAGTGATCTTTCCACTATGGACAGACAGTCTGGAAGAAATGAACAACGGAGTTATTTTAAAAAGAACGAATCATGGAAAAAGAAGAATAATAAAAGGAAGTTAATTCCGGATGAGGAACAGGAGCGATCCACCTCATTGAAGGTAATTAATCTTTCTAATGTTTCCCTATCTGATGCACACATTAGTGTTTTGAGCAAGGGATTATCTTTCTGTCCCGCTTCAAAATTTGATTGTTTTTCAGCTGTCACGGATTTGAATCTTTTTGCGAGAAAGTTATTATTTAAAAAGTTTTTTCATGATAAGGAATTGCGTTCCATTTTTCCAACATCCCGGGAGAGGGAAGCCATTCAAATCCTTGAAGAATTATTAAGGGAGCAAGATGATCAGAATGGAGGTAAGGTGCCTTGTTCGCTCATCACCAAATCCAAGAAATTCCCTTCATTTACTGTATGTCCTACTGTAGAACTTTTTGTACGTCTTGTGACTAAGGATTTGAAAACTGTTTCACCAACTGTTTTGCATGACAACTGTACTAAAGCTGAAAGAGAAGCATTGCAGGATTTATCTAAAATGGATGATCTAGTGATCAAGCCATCTGATAAAGGGGGTAACGTGGTCATTTGGCCACATGCCCTCTATGAAAAAGAAGCCATGCGCCAACTACGTGACCCCCAATGTTACAGACGTTTATTGTACAATCCCTTGACTGAATTTCAGTCCATTTTGAAAAAGATTCTCACCAGAGGGGTTGAAGATGGCATTCTGTCTACTAAGGAAGCAGAATCCCTGTATATTGATGATCCTACTGTCTCGACTATATATTTTTTGCCCAAAATACATAAGAACTCATTGGCACCCCCAGGGCGACCAATTGTTTCGGGCAATGGAAACATCTGTGAAGTCATTTGCAAATTTGTGGACCATTATCTACAACCACTGGTTGAGACTTTACCTTCTTTTCTCAGGGATACAAAGGACATTCTGAGGAGGATGGAGGATTTGCATCTTGATAAGGATATGCTACTCATCACAGCTGATGTAGAACAACTATACACTTCAATTCGCCATAAAGATGGTCTACTGGCGGTGAGATTTTTTCTTGATTCTTCTAATCTTGACAGGCGTTTGGCAGATTTGATTATGGAACTCCTTGAGTTTATATTACATCACAATTTCTTTTTTTTCATAGATGTTCTCTACCTACAGCTCCAGGGAACAGCAATGGGGGCAGCTTGTGCCCCCTCATATGCCAACTTGTTCCTGGGCCTGTGGGAGAGGAGCATCTTTATTACAGATCCATTGCCCCTATCTGAGAAAGTCCACATGTGGTCAAGGTATATAGATGATGTCATTTTTGTTTGGCAGGGCAGCCGGGAGGAACTTGAGTCCTTCATGCTGGCTGCCAATCAGAATGACATCAATCTCAAGCTTACATACCGTGTGGGAACCAATGTCATTGACTTTCTGGATGTCAAGTTTCATATTGACTTGGATGGGACTATACATTCTGATTTATTCAGAAAAGAAACTGCCGTCAATTCGGTTTTACATGCTCATTCGTCCCATCCAAGACATGTGATCAGAAATATTCCAAAGGGACAGTTTCTGAGGATAAAGCGAATTTGTTCCAACGATGCATTTTTTGAAACCCAGGCTCAGGAGCAGAAAAGAAGATTTTTATCCCGAGGTTACCATCCAAGAGATGTAAATCGTGGCTATCATGCTGCTAAGAATACTGAACGACGGACACTTCTGAAGGATCCAGGGAGAGTGAAACCTCATGATGATGTCAATCGGTTCATCACTACCTTTAATTCACACTCTGAAGAGGTACGTACCATTTTAAAAAAATATTGGGATATTCTTTTGACTGACAATGTTCTTAGTCAATATTTACCATCTAATCCCAATATTACTTTTCGGAGGTCAGGTAGTTTGAGGGATATGTTGGTACACAGTCACCACAGGGGGCAGCAGGGAAAAACATTCTTGGATTTATCCCGGATTCCCTGGGGTTGTAAACCCTGTGGTGACTGTGTGGCATGCCCTAACATTGAGAGAACAAAAAATTTCTTTGACTCCGAAAATAAAAAAGAGTATAAGATCACGCATGCCCTCACATGCAGCACTAAGGGAGTGATTTATATGGCGTCTTGTCCTTGTGACCTGAAATATGTGGGCCTCACCACTCGACAATTTAGAAGGAGAGCTCGTGAACATGTTTTATCTATTGTAGCAGCTCAGGATGAAGACGATGTGTCCAAACTTACCTCCATTTCTCGACACTTCAAGCAATTCCATCATTGTGATTCTACACTATTGAAGATTCGTGC
This sequence comes from Anomaloglossus baeobatrachus, assembly GCF_048569485.1. Taxonomy (NCBI): domain Eukaryota; kingdom Metazoa; phylum Chordata; class Amphibia; order Anura; family Aromobatidae; genus Anomaloglossus; species Anomaloglossus baeobatrachus. The sequence goes on from NC_134359.1 coordinate 180,057,753, forward strand.
GATTGACAAAGTTCTGGTGAGTCAGAGGGGGGGAAAGTGGAAGAAATTTCTTGCACAAAAAGAATCCCGTTGGATTTTTACGCTAAATACTTTAGTACCAAATGGGTTGAATGAAAACATCAGTTTCTCGCCTTTCTTATAAATAACGTTATGATCTTTGCTCTGTTTGTGTAATATTTATGTAAATTTTGTGTTCAGAATTTTTATGCCCACTAATTTTATTCTTTTTTTTCTCATTGTTTTTAGATTTCGGTCTTTTGGGGGGGGGGTTTATGAACCTACATGCAAATATTGGTCTTGGAACAACTGATATGGGACTAGCTCACCTATTTATTATAATAATGATTTATAAATTAATTAATATTGAGTGTTTTCATCACTTGCACGTCGCACTTTTATTCACTTTTTCACTTTTGTATTTTACATTATTGTATTTTTCTTTGCTTGGTTTCACTATTTATATTGATGCTTATCATTGAACACTATATAATATTGGTTTACAATATACTGGTTTATGGTAGTCCTATGATCCTCTGTTTACAGGTGTTTGTTTTTTTCTATGTACATAGTAGGCGCATAGTCACACATTTTCTTTGATAAAGTTTGGTCTTGTCTAAACATATTGAATATCTCTGTATCTACATACTTTTGCGCCCTGTACAACAATTTTTCTTAATATTAAATTGTTGTTAAGATTTCATAGTCCAAAAAGCCGGAAATGTCTTTCCCTTCACATTTACACTATATTTCCGTATATGTGGAACGCTATTGCGTTCCACCTGTACTCTTATCTGTCACTTCCGTTCGGTGGAGCGCATTTGCGTTCCACATGACGTCCTCTTGGTGAACGTCCTCCCTTTCATCATTTCCGGTTTTTCGGAACCTTAATGATGGAAGCGGGGACTCTATATTTAGTTACTACACACATGTGCAATATGTTCATTCAGTTTGTGCACCTTTTTCCTTTGTCACTTCCTTTGGAACGGAACCTTTTTCACATACAGGGATGTTTCTTTCCCCTGCACTGTCATTTTTCATTTCCGGCTTCTGGTCTTCTGAAGGCTGTAATTCAGCTCATTGCAAAGTTCACCTGTGGTGAGTTCATTACTTATGCTAATACGGTTTGCATCTTTTGAAATCACCAATGATAAGACCTCAATACTTATCTAACGCATGTTTATTGGTTAATCTTTTTAATCCTATTTACTTTTTGGTTTAATTGACTGGTATATCAGCATTATAAAAACCCCATACAGATCACTATGCTCTATGCGCCCTTGGAGAAAGCCACAGCGAAACGCGTCAGGGTGTGAATGGTGAGGCTATATTTCCATTTAGCACTGTGTATGACATTTTTCTAGCAGGCATGTTTTTTTGATGTCATTGTTTCTTGATTTCTTTGGGCTCTATTTTAAGCCCTCTTTCATGTTATTTAGTCACTTTGAACATCCCTGCGTAACTAATACCATCCAGTCACAGTTGCTAAACACATTTAATAACCTGTGTCCTCTCTTGTGTAATACTCCTCATTAGGGTATATGATTTGTTGTTACGAATTAATGTTATATGGTTATCAGGATTACTATTATGAACTGACAGATTGTTTCTGTGATTATTTAATGGTGTCTATTGTGTGACACTTTTTCATACTTTTCTTCTGCTGTACTACCTTTTAATTACATTTTTTAAACAGTATTTTTAAACAATAAAGTTTATATCTTTCTATGTATTTGTTTGTGTTTCTTTCTGGGTAGTATTTTTAGGTTTAAACCCTGTGTTTTTTTTGCTAACTGCAATAAATAATATAGATAATAGATAGATAATCGATAGATAGACAGACAGATAATGGATAGAGGGAAAGATGGATAGATGAATAGATAGATCGATAGATAATAGATAGACAGACAGATAATGGATAGAGGGAAAGATGGATAGATGAATAGATAGATCGATAGATAATAGATAGACAGACAGATAATGGATAGAGGGAAAGATGGATAGATGAATAGATAGATCGATAGATAGATAATAGACAGATAATGGATAGAGGGAAAGATGGATAGATAGAGAGAGAGATAGAGAGACAGATAATAGATAACAGATAGACAGACAAATAATGGATAGAGGGAAAGATGGATAGATGAATAGATAGATCGATAGATAGATAATAGACAGATAATGGATAGAGGGAAAGATGGATAGATGAATAGATAGAGAGCTAGATAATAGATGAGAAAGACCTATATAATGTCCCACCTCCCTGCATATTCTAAGCTGGCACACTCTAGTGACTTTCATGTGGCACTAAAGGGTGCTTAGCCTTGTATTTAGCCAAAAAATAAATAAATAATAAAAAAAAAACCCGTCGTGAGGTCCCCCATATCTTTTGTAGCCAGCTAGGGTAAAGCAGACGGCTGCAGCCTGCAAACTACAGCTGACATCTTCACCTTGGCTGGTAATCCAAAACAGAGGGCACCCCACGCTGTTATTTTACATTAAATAAATAATTTAAAACAAAAAACGTGGGGTCCCCCCCAAATTGGATCACCAGCCACGGTAAAACGTACAGCTGTGGTCTGGTATTCTCAGACTAGGGAGGTCCACTGTTATTGGACACTCCCCAGCCTAAAAATAGTAGGCCACAGCCGCCCCAGAATTGGTGCATCCATTAGACGTGCCAATCCTGGCGCTTTGCCTCAACTCATTCCATTGCCCTGGTGCGGTGTCAAACGGGGTAATATATGGGGTTGATGCCAGATGTGTAATGTCACCTGGCATCAAGCCCTGGGGTTAGTGATGTCAAGCGTCTATCAGATACCTGACATCACAAACCCAGTCAGTAATAAAAAAAAATTGACAACAAAAAAAGTTTTATTTCAAAACACACTCCCCAAAACATTCCCTCTTTCACCAATTTATTGAAAAGAACAATCAATTCCAAGTCCGGCGTAATCCAATAAGGGAGTCCCACGACGATCCATACTATAGTCACTGTCCCTGTCAATGAAGAACAAAATGTTCCCCATTGGCTGGGAGAGCAGTGCAGTGACCTGAACTAATATCAATAGGTCAGCCCAGGTCACTGTAGGGGATGACGAGCACTGCTGGCAGGAGCTTAGATGAGATCATTACCTGCAGTGACGATCTCCTGCAGTGCTGACGTCAGCGCTGTCACTGCCTTCTATGCCCGCCGCGTTCTCAGCAGTATCGCGAGAGCCCGTGATGTCACCGATAGTGACAGTCTCAGGCCGCCGGCGAGACGGGCATAGAAGGCAGTGACAGCGGTGACATCAGGAGAGCAGGAGATCGTCACAGCAGGTAATGATCTCATCTAACCTCCTGACAGAAGCGCTCGTCATCCCGCGGCTGCCAGGACTGCAGTGCGAGAAGCTTCTGATACTGCAGGGCGGGCAGACACTAACACACTGCAGTACAGGCAGCTGCGGGGCTGGAGCGGGACACAGACTGCATGGGCACCAGACGGAGGTCACACGGAAGTGCTTCCGTGCGGCGTCCAGGGAGTGTGATGTGTGTGTGTTTACTCTCTGCTCCGCTTCCTCTTCCTGTCGTAATGACATGACTTCCCTGCAAAACGCAGACAGTGATGAACATTACCGCAGGTAAACCGCGGCTATACCGAGGGCATACCGCACATCATTTGCTACCTGCGGTATACCCGCGTTATTTCGTGATTACATTACAGTGAATGGAGTGAAATACCCCAGGTACTTGCGGAAAAGAAGTGACATGCACATTTTCTCAAGAAATTTTCTCAAGAAGTTCTGCAGAAAGAATTTTCTTGAGAAAAAAAACGCAGTGTGCGCACAGCTATTTTTTTTCCCAAAAGTTTTGATGGGAAATGTCTGCAGAAAGGTTACAACTATTTCTCAAGAAATGTCTGCAGCAAAACCGCGGGTAAAACCGAAGGTAAAAATGCAGTGTGCGCACAGGGCCTTATAATTGCCAGCCAGAATGGTCCCTATATGATCAATTAAAAAATAAATGAAAAGTCAGAAACTAAAAATTACTGTATTTAAAAAAAAAAAAGTATTTTCAACTAGTAATTAATATAAAATCGCAGCACATTAACTGTAAAGTATCGCATATCCTTTCCACAATCTATATATATAATTGCCTTATTCTGTCTGTCTGTCTGTCTTGCTCCAAAATTGTGTCCTTACGGTGACACAAAGCTGATTGGCCGCTGGGCTCGCCATGGCCCCGCCCCCCGCATGGATTGGCCGCTTGCCTCGCCTCCTCCCCCCGCACGGATTGGCCGCTCGCCTCGCCTCGGGTCCGCCCCCCCCGCACGGATTGGCCGCTCGCCCAGGCTCCGCCCCCCACACGGAATGGCTTCTCGCCCCGAGGTGAGCGCATCAAGGTCCTGCAGCGGCGGAACACACACGCACACACATAAGAACAGACACACAGACTCACACACTTTCACTCACACTCAGACTCACACACTTTCACACACACTCAGACTCACACACTTTCACACACACTCAGACTCACACTTTCACACACACTCAGACTCACACACTTTCACACACCCTTTCACACACTCAGACTCACACACTCACACTCAGACTCACACTCAGACTCACACGCAGACTCAGACTCACACTCAGACTCACACTCAGACTCACACGCACACTCGCACGCACACTCACACGCACACTCACACGCACACTCACACTCAGACTCACACTCAGACTCACACTCAGACTCACACTCAGACTCACACGCAGACTCAGACTCACACGCAGACTTACACTCAGACTCACACGCACACTCGCACGCACACTCACACTCACACTCAGACTCACACTCAGACTCACACTCAGACTCACACGCACACTCAGACTCACACGCAGACTTACACTCAGACTCACACTCAGACTCACACTCAGACTCACACTCAGACTCACACTCAGACTCACACTCACACGCAGACTCACACGCAGACTCACACGCAGACTCACATGCACAGACTCACACGCACACTCAGACTCACACGCACACTCACACGCAGACTCACACGCAGACTCACACGCAGACTCACACGCAGACTCACACGCACAGACTCACACGCACAGACTCACACTCACACGCAGACTCACACGCACACTCACACTCACTCGCACACTCAGACTCACACTCAGACGCACACTCAGACTCACACGCACACTCACACTCAGACTGACACTCAGACTAACACTCAGACTCACACGCAGACTCACACGCAGACTCACACGCACACTCAGACTCATACGCAGACTCACACGCACACTCACACTCACACGCAGACTCACACTCAGACTCACACACACACTCACACGCACACTCAAACGCAGACTCACACGCAGACTCACACGCAGACTCACACGCACACTCACACGCACAGACTCACACGCACACTCAGACTCACACGCACTCACACGCACACGCAGACTCACACGCAGACTCACACTCAGACTCACACGCACAGACTCACACGCACAGACTCACACGCACACTCAGACTCACACGCACACTCACACGCAGACTCACACGCAGACTCACACTCAGACTCACACGCACAGACTCACACGCACAGACTCACACGCACACTCAGACTCAAACGCACACGCACACTCAGACTCATACGCAGACTCACACGCACACTCACACGCACACTCACACTCACACGCACACTCACACGCACACGCACACTCACACGCACTCACGCACACGCACACTCAGACTCACACTCAGACTCACACTCAGACTCACACTCAGACTCACACTCACACGCACAGACTCACACGCACACTCAGACTCACACGCACACTCACACGCACACTCACACGCAGACTCACACGCAGACTCACACGCAGACTCACATGCAGACTCACATGCAGACTCACATGCAGACTCACACTCAGACTCACACGCACACTCACACGCACAGACTCACACGCACACTCAGACTCACACGCACACTCACACGCACACTCAAACGCACACTCACACGCAGACTCACACGCAGACTCACACGCACACTCAGACTCACACGCACACTCACACGCACACTCACACGCAGACTCACACGCAGACTCACACGCAGACTCACACGCACAGACTCACACTCAGACTCACACTCACGCAGACTCACAAGCACACTCACACTCACTCACACACACACTCACACGCACACTCAGACTCAGACTAACACTCAGACTCACACTCAGACTCACACACACACTCACACGCACACTCAAACGCACACTCACACGCAGACTCACACGCAGACTCACACGCAGACTCACACTCAGACTCACACTCAGACTCACACGCACAGACTCACACGCACACTCAGACTCACACGCAAACTCACACGCACACTCACACGCAGACTCACACGCAGACTCACACGCACAGACTCACACTCAGACTCACACGCAGACTCACACGCACACTCACTCACACGCACACTCAGACTCACACGCACACTCACACTCAGACTGACACTCAGACTCACACGCAGACTCACACGCACACGCACACTCAGACTCATACGCAGACTCACACGCACACTCACACTCAGACTCACACGCACACTCACACTCACTCACACGCAGACTCACACTCAGACTCACACACACACTCACACTCAAACGCACACTCACACGCAGACTCACACGCAGACTCACACGCAGACTCAGACTCACACGCACACTCACAGACTCACACGCACACTCACACTCACTCACACGCACACTCACTCACACTCAGACTCACACTCAGACTCAGACGCACACTCAGACTCACACGCACACTCACACTCAGACTGACACTCAGACTAACACTCAGACTCACACGCAGACTCACACGCACACTCAGACTCACACGCACACTCAGACTCATACGCAGACTCACACGCACACTCACACTCAGACTCACACGCACACTCCCACTCACAAGCAGACTCACACTCAGACTCACACACACACTCACACGCACACTCAAACGCAGACTCACACGCAGACTCACACGCAGACTCACACGCAGACTCACACGCAGACTCACACTCACACGCACACTCACATGCACACTCACACTCAGACTCACACGCACACTCACACGCACACTCAGACTCACACGCACACTCACACACACACTCAGACTCACAGACACACTCACACTCAGACTCACACGCACACTCAGACTCACACGCACACTCAGACTCATACGCAGATTCACACGCACACTCACACTCAGACTCACACTCACACTCAGACTCACACTCAGACTCACACGCAGACTCACACGCAGACTCACACGCAGACTCACACTCAGACTCACACTCAGACTCACACTCACACGCAGACTCACACACACACTCAAACGCACACTCACACGCAGACTCACACGCAGACTCACACGCAGACTCACACGCACAGACTCACACGCACACTCAGACTCACACGCACACTCACACGCACACTCACACGCACACTCACACTCACACGCAGACTCACACGCAGACTCACACGCAGACTCACACTCAGACTCACACGCACACTCAGACTCACACGCACACTCAGACTCACACGCACACTCACACTCAGACTCACACTCAGACTCACACTCAGACTCACACGCACACTCACACTCAGACTCACACTCAGACTAACACTCAGACTCACACGCAGACTCACACGCACACTCACACTCACTCACACGCAGACTCACACTCAGACTCACACACACACTCACACTCAAACGCACACTCACACGCAGACTCAGACTCACACTCAGACTCACACTCAGACTCACACGCACACTCAGACTCAGACTCAGACTCACACTCAGACTCACACGCACACTCAGACTCACACTCAGACTCACACTCAGACTCACACGCACACTCACACTCAAACGCACACTCAAACGCACACTCAGACTCATACGCAGACTCACACGCACACTCACACTCAGACTCACACGCAGACTCACACGCAGACTCACACTCAGACTCACACTCAGACTCACACTCAGACTCAGACGCACACTAACACTCACATGCACACTCACACTCAGACTCACACGCACACTCACACGCACACTCAGACTCACACGCACACTCACACACACACTCAGACTCACAGACACACTCACACTCAGACTCACACGCACACTCAGACTCAGACTCACACGCACACTCACACGCAGACTCACACGCACACTCACACTCACTCACACACTCACTCACACACTCAGACTCACACTCAGACTCACACGCACACTCACACTCAGACTAACACTCAGACTCACACGCACACTCACACGCACACTCACACGCACACTCAGACTCATACGCAGACTCACACGCACACTCACACTCAGACTCACACGCACACTCACACTCACACTCACACTCAGACTCACACTCACACTCAGACTCACACTCACATGCAGACTCACACTCAGACTCACACACACACTCAAACGCACACTCACACGCAGACTCACACGCAGACTCACACGCACAGACTCACACGCACACTCACACGCACACTCACACGCACACTCACACTCACACTCACACGCAGACTCACACGCAGACTCACACGCAGACTCACACGCAGACTCACACGCAGACTCACACTCAGACTCACACGCACACTCACACTCAAACGCACACTCAAACGCACACTCACACTCAGACTCATACGCAGACTCACACGCACACTCACACTCAGACTCACACTCACACGCAGACTCACACGCAGACTCACACTCAGACTAACACTCAGACTAACACTCAGACTCACACGCAGACTCACACGCACACTCACACGCACACTCAGACTCATACGCAGACTCACACACACACTCACACTCAGACTCACACTCACACTCAGACTCACACGCAGACTCACACTCAGACTCACACTCAGACTCACACTCAGACTCACACGCACACTCAGACTCACACGCACACTCACACTCAGACTCACACGCACACTCACACTCAAACGCACACTCAAACGCACACTCACACTCAGACTCATACGCAGACTCACACGCACACTCACACTCAGACTCACACGCACACTCACACGCAGACTCACACGCAGACTCACACTCAGACTCACACTCAGACTCACACTCAGACTCACACGCACACTAACACTCACATGCACACTCACACTCAGACTCACACGCACACTCACACGCACACTCAGACTCACACGCACACTCACACACACACTCAGACTCACAGACACACTCACACTCAGACTCACACGCACATTCAGACTCAGACTCACACTCAGACTCACACTCAGACTCAGACTCACACGCACACTCAGACTCACATGCACACTCACACTCAAACGCACACTCAAACGCACACTCACACTCAGACTCATACGCAGACTCACACTCAGACTCACACGCACACTCACACTCAGACTCACACTCACACGCAGACTCACACGCAGACTCACACTCAGACTAACACTCAGACTAACACTCAGACTCACACGCAGACTCACACGCACACTCACACGCACACTCAGACTCATACGCAGACTCACACACACACTCAGACTCAGACTCACACGCAGACTCACACTCAGACTCACACTCAGACTCACACTCAGACTCACACTCAGACTCACACTCAGACTCACACGCACACTCAGACTCACACGCACACTCACACTCAGACTCACACGCACACTCACACTCAAATGCACACTCAAACGCACACTCACACTCAGACTCATACGCAGACTCACACGCACACTCACACTCAGACTCACACGCACACTCACACGCAGACTCACACGCAGACTCACACTCAGACTCACACTCAGACTCACACGCACACTAACACTCACATGCACACTCACACTCAGACTCACACGCACACTCACACGCACACTCAGACTCACACGCACACTCACACACACACTCAGACTCACAGACACACTCACACTCAGACTCACACGCACATTCAGACTCAGACTCACACTCAGACTCACACTCAGACTCAGACTCACACGCACACTCAGACTCACATGCACACTCACACTCAGACTCACACGCACACTCACACGCACTCACACGCACTCACACGCACACTCAGACTCACTCACACGCACACTCACACGCACACTCAGACTCAGACTCATACTCAGACTCACACTCAGACTCACACTCAGACTCACACTTAGACTCACACGCAGACTCACACGCAGACTCACACGCACATTCAGACTCAGACTCACACTCAGACTCACACGCACACTCAGACTCACACGCACACTCAGACTCACACGCACACTCACACGCACACGCACACTCAGACTCATACGCAGACTCACACGCACACTCACACTCAGACTCACACTCACACGCAGACTCACACTCAGACTCACACGCAGACTCACACGCAGACTCACACGCACATTCAGACTCCCACGCACTCACACGCACACTCATACTCACACTCATACTCACACTCACACGCACACTCAGACTCACACGCACACTCAAACGCACACTCACACTCAGACTCACACTCAGACTAACACTCAGACTCACACGCAGACTCACACGCACACTCACACGCACACGCACACTCAGACTCATACGCAGACTCACACGCACACTCACACTCAGACTCACACTCACACGCAGACTCACACTCAAACGCACACTCAGACTCATACGCAGACTCACACGCACACTCACACTCAGACTCACACGCACACTCACACTCAGACTCACACGCAGACTCACACGCAGACTCACACGCAGACTCACACTCAGACTCACACGCACACTAACACTCACATGCACACTCACACGCACACTCAGACTCACACGCACACTCACACGCACACTCAGACTCACACGCACACTCACACTCAGATTCACAGACACACGCACATTCAGACTCAGACTCACACTCAGACTCACACTCAGACTCACACTCAGACTCACACTCAGACTCACACTCAGACTCACACTCAGACTCAGACTCAGACTCACACGCACACTCAGACTCACATGCACACTCACACTCAGACTCACACGCACACTCACACGCACTCACACGCACACTCAGACTCACTCACACGCACACTCACACGCACACTCACACTCAGACTCACACTCAGACTCACACGCAGACTCACACGCACACTCAGACTCACACGCACACTCACACGCACACTCACACGCACACTCAGACTCACACGCACACGCAGACTCAGACTCACACTCAGACTCACACTCAGACTCACACTCAGACTCACATGCAGACTCACACGCAGACTCACACGCAGACTCACACGCAGACTCACACGCAGACTCAGACTCACATGCACATTCACACTCAGACTCACACTCAGACTCACACGCACACTCACACGCACAGACTCACACACACACTCACACTTTCACACTCACATCAGATCGCATCCACGTCCTGCAGCGGCGGAACACACACACCTCACACACACATCAGATCGCATCCACGTCCTGCAGCGGCGGAACACACACCTCACACACACATCAGATCGCATCCACGTCCTGCAGCGGCGGAACACACACACCTCACACACACATAAGAACAGACACACACACACACACACATCAGATCACACTCACTCTCACACACACCTCACACACACATCAGATCGCATCCACATACTCACAACATCCCGTGATATCGCTTGCTTCTCGGCGGCGATACTGTGCAGTGATCTTCCAGGACCTGCCGGAGGATCACATGGCCGGAAGCATGTGGTATCTCCGGATGTTGTGAGTGTGTCAGCGCGTATGTGCGATATCGTCAGTGTGTGTGTGTATGCGATCGGATGTGTGTGAGTGTGTGTGTGTGAGTGTATGTGATCGGATGTGTGTGAGTGTGTGTGAGTGTATGCGATCGGATGTGTGTGAGTGTGTGTGTGTGTGAGTGTATGCGATCAGATCTGTGTGTCGGCAGAGGAGCATGGCGTGCAGCACAGCTGCTGGGACCGCCCACTGGTGGGCACAGGGAGAAGTGTTTACTGTCTGATGTGTGATTGTGGAGCACGATGGGGGGTGCACAGCATGGGGGATGGAGCACGATGGGGGGTGCACAGCATGGGGGATGGAGCACGATGGGGAGTGCGCAGCATGGGGGATGGAGCATGATGGGGAGTGTGCAGCATGGGGGATGGAGCACGATGGGGGGTGCGCAGCATGGGGGATGGAGCACGATGGGGGGTGCGCAGCATGGGGGATGGAGCACGATGGGGAGTGCGCAGCATGGGGGATGGAGCACGATGGGGAGTGCGCAGCATGGGGGATGGAGCACGATGGGGAGTGCGCAGCATGGGGGATGGAGCACGATGGGGAGTGCGCAGCATGGGGGATGGAGCACGATGGGGAGTGCGCAGCATGGGGGATGGAGCACGATGGGGAATGCGCAGCATGGGGGATGGAGCATGATGGGGAATGCGCAGAATGGAGGATGGAGCACAATGGGGAGTGGGGATGGAGCACGATGGGGGTGCGCAGCATGGGGGATGGAGCACGATGGGGGGTGCGCAGCATGGGGGATGGAGCACGATGGGGGGTGGACCACGATGGGGGGTGCACACCTCCCCCCAAAACACACACACACACTGCCACACACGCACTGCACAACACACCACACACACACTGGGAACCACAAACACCGCCCTACACAGACACCCACACACACAGACAACGCCGCAGACACACAACACCCAACACACAAACACCGCGGCACACACAAATATACGCACATACCGCACAACACACACATTGCACAAAACATACCTCCCCCCAAAACACACACACCCACACAAACCGCGCAACACACATACACAACGATACAGACACACAGCGCTCCACAAATAACGACACACAACGCAACACACAAACAACACCGCTCTCACGCCCCGCTACACCCAGACAACACCCAGAACATACAAAACACCAACAATCAGCCTAGGTAAGATATGAATAAACTGGGAATTATATGTAATAAGGTGGTCTCCAAACATAGGGAAAAAGTACCACCACCCACTTTCTCATAAATAAAGATGGATATTCTGATCTATATCAGTATGCAAAACCAACTCACAAAAAGATCAGATAACAAGATTAATATAAGAAAATCTTTATTTATCAATGAATTTAAAAAGAACGAGAGGGGGTGCAATAACAGAGAGGATACACAAGGTGGCATACCAGAGCAGCTGGGAGCAGACGAGTGTGCAATGTCAAATGAAAACCACAGAATAGCCTTACTAAAGAGTAAAGGGGAAGCCAGCAAGTGTCATTAAATGTATTCAGGCACAATCCCAAATCAAGAGAAGTATAAGAGGCATAAACCAGTGGCAATCAGCTATTTAGCAATAAGCACACATACTCACAGCTGGAATGGCGCCAAGTCCCATCCAATGGCTATTCTGTGGTTTTCATTTGACATTGCACACTCGTCTGCTCCCAGCTGCTCTGGTATGCCACCTTGTGTATCCTCTCTGTTATTGCACCCCCTCTCGTTCTTTTTAAATTCATTGATAAATAAAGATTTTCTTATATTAATCTTGTTATCTGATCTTTTTGTGAGTTGGTTTAACACCCAGAACATGTACAGCCCCTACACAAACACTTGGTAACTACACACAACAACATCTATATATATATATAACAAAAATCATACATGAACTACACAATACGTAAATTCTAGAATACCCGATGCGTAGAATCGAGGCCCCTTCTAGTCTTAAATAATTACCCAAAATTAATATATAACAAATAAATATATTACTGATATGCTTTTGTAAACTAGTCAGGACTTCCAGATAGGAATCAGGGGACGGTATTACCTCCCAGATACTATGCTGTTCGATTCCATTAGTTTTAAAAATACCCACTGTGTGGTCGCAACTTAAAAATTTTTTTAGACCTCTTTCACACGTTCGTGAAAAACCACGCACGTTTTTCACGGACGTGTTAGAGGTGTGTTTTGCCCTCTGTGAGCCGTGTTTATTGCCTACGTGTGTTCTCCGTGTGTTCTCCGTGTTAACACATGGAGAATGGGAACTTTCTGCTCACCTGTCCCTGGCTTTGCTGTCCGTGGTGCTGATCTTTGATCTCCGGTCCTGCCGACTCCCCGCTGCTGCTGCTTCCGGCCGCAGTGAAGTGAATATTAAATTAGCATAATGAGCGGCAGTCGGCAGCAAGTGACAGCAGCGGCAGAGACTGCAGGGCTGGAAAAGGTGAGAAAAGTTTTTTGTTTTTTTTTGCAGACACATGTCTTTTCTCCAGTGCGTGTCACACGGAACACATCCGTGTAGTCCGTTTATGTCACGTGTGACCCGTTTGCGTTCCATGTGACACCCGTGATGCCGGAGAGAAAACGGACATGTTGCCGTGTGAAACACACGGACACATGTATGTACGGAACGGACACACGTTCCGTGCGTAAATACATATGTGTATCCAAATCCATTGGAATACCTAGGTCTACGTGTGTACGTGTCTCTGATACGTGCGGAAACTAACCAAACGCATACCGGAAGCACGTACGTGTGAAGGAGGCCTTAGAGGAATTCTTATCTTAGGTGTGTCTTAATCAAAAGCTAACAATTAACAATATGGGAGGAACCCAAAAAGTTGGTTAACAGAAAAATATTCCTAAAACTTACAAATTTATTAAATATGCTTTAAAAACACAATAAGTGAAGATATTATTGAAAAACTCCATTAAAAAAGGTAACAGAAAGGAAATTAGACGATATAAGGTAGTGAGAGTAAATTTATACAATATACAAATACTACAGGGCCCTATGAATGTCCCTAAGGGATGGTCCTACCTTGCTGCAGAGGTCGGCACCCTAAAAAAAGCAAATGACGCCCCCGCTCACCGATGACTCTCCCCGGGATTCCCTAAGGAGTCCCTAAACTAGAACCTGCCCGTACCAAAAGTTATTCACAATATGAAGAATTGACTATGAGGGGTTAAATAACCATAATAGCCAAAGTAAAGACCACAATGAGAGTAGTTGCTGCAAATAGCTAAATAGAAAAAAGCAAAAAGTCCATAAAAAAATGGCTAGGGTGAATGGAACTTCAAAAAGACGAGCAAAAGAATGACAAGCCAAATCAGTGAAAAAAAGTAAAAAACAAAAAAACTTTCTTTATTTATGCATTTGTTCAGGAAGGACAGCCTCAACGCGTTTCTCCTGTACTTCAGGTTCATCAAGAGGCCATTAGTTCGTTGTAGATGTCCCAGAATGAGGTGGATACTGCCAAATAGACTGACCTGTCCCTTTATATACCCATTCCAAACTATTCAAAGTGATGGTAGGGGGATTGCTGCATCCCCATAATACAAGTGAAGTCAGTCTCCAAAAGAAGACTGAGTAAGACAGGAAAAGCAAGCAATGATAGGTTAAAAAGAAGAGGGGTTGGTGATAATCACACTGGGGTGGGCTTTACGCAATAGAACACAATAAAGTACACCAAACATGGAGTTCATAACACCTCCCAAAAAAGAGGGAGGTACTGGTAAAGCCAACCCCCATGCTGACGTAATAAAGGTAAGTTCCTCCATGCATGTTATTATCGGCGTCATAGCAGCAAAAAAAAAATAAAAATCAGATTGTAATTACCCGTCCTACAGTCTCCTCCCCAGTAATGGCTGATAACAGGGAGTAATAGATTGTAGTCACCTGTCCTACAATCACCTCCCCCAGTAGTGGCTGATAACAGTGAGTAAAAGATTGTTGTTACCTGTCCTACAGTCACTTCATTCCAGAGGTGAGTTACATATAGCTCTTGCCCACGGGTCAATGTACCCATGGACTTTGCTGCGGAAAATCCTCGGATTTATCTCGGTTTTCCAGATAAATCTGTAGGTTAACGCAAGTACAAACACTCCCCATGTTATCCTATGGGATTTGGGGAGTGCTGTATCAATGCTGCAGTATGTGCGGCTGCGGAATATGCTGCGGATGTCCCGCAGCTGCACGTAACTGCATGTCAATTATTAATGCGGAAATATCTGCGGAATTCCTGCCTTTCCACTATAGAGATACAGGGCGGGAATTCCGCAGGTATTTCCGCACTTGTCCCGCAGGTTTACCGTAACAAAAATGCTCGAATCCCGCAGCAATGAATAGCTGCGGATTCCGGGCAGCAGCTGCGGTAAACCTGTGGACAAACCTGCGGGATAGTCCGTAGGCACATTGTCCCCATGGGCACATGGCCTAACTGACCAGAGCGATGCTGCAGTCGCATATGTCTGCTGAACCAATCAACAGACATATGTGGGGATTACTGCGGGCTTGCCGCCGAAGCCCATGGTAACCAGGGGAAGGCGACCTTGGACATATATATACGTCCAAGGCTGTGAAGGGGTTAAAGAGAATGTGCCAGCAAGTTTTTGTCATGCAATTTGAGAACATCATGATGTAGCGGTTCAGGGGCAGACACTGACAGCTTGGGGCCCCTGTTAAGAAATTATGCCTGGGTCCCGCCTCCCCCTCTGGCGACAAAGATGCATATATATATCCAATCACAGGCGCTATGTGCCTCAATATCATACAGTATAAATAAACACAAAAATTGGCGCGTGGTCCCCCCATATTCTGATGCCCAGCACAGATAAAGCATACAGCTACAGGCTTAAGCCTCCAGCCCTGTGCTTATCTTGGCTGTGTATCAAAATAAGAGGAACCACATGTGGCATTTTTTTTTTAAAAAAATAAAATTTATATAAATTATATAAAAACGGAGTGCAGTCCCCCGAATTTTGATACCCAGCCAAGAAAAAGCCCGACAGCTGAGGGCTGGTATTCTCAGGTTGGGAAGGGCCGTGGTTATTGCCTGCCCACAGCCTGAAAATAGCAACCTGCAGCCGCCAGGGATTTTAGCTTCCATTAGATGTGACAAGCCCGGCGCTTTACCAGTCTCTTCCCGATTGCCCTGGTACGGTGGAAGTTGGGGTAATGAAGGGGTTAATGGCAGCCCACAGCTGCCATAAGTCTTAGATTAGCAATGGCAGTCATCTATGAACCCCCCCCCTTACTAATCTGCAAGTGAAATAAATACAAACACCAACATTTTTTTATTTGGAATAAAATACAAAAAACACTCTCTATCACCACTTTATTAACCCCCAAAACACCCGTGCAAGCCCGACGTAATCCACACAAGGTCCCACGACGATTCATCTCTGCTATATCTATGATACATTTTTTGAATCGGTCTCTGTCAGCTGCTTTATGCTGCTTTATGCTGCTCTCAGATGAGGAAGCAAGAACCTTGTGACAGATTCTCTTTAATGGCATCATCTTTTTCAGTAACCTCTGCAGATTAAGTATTTGCCAAAGACACTTGTGAGGGTCAAAACATAGTTTTTTTTTCTGGTTGTCTGATTAAATAAACTTTGGAAGCTGGACTGTTTTTTCAGACCTACCAGTTTTTGGGTTTGCATTCACAGAGCTTTGAATCCCAAACCATCAGATTAGAGTAGCCTTAGCATTGTGTATGAAAAGATAGAGAAGGCAGAGATGGCAATAAACCATCTCTGCTTTATATATATGGGTAGTCTAGCTGTGTCATACAGCGAGCTCCCCACTCCTGCAGTGAAGATGCTCTACTATGCAGTAATGTTAATGGACAATGCAGAACACTGAGAAGTGGATGTTTAAAATCTATAGGCGGTTTAGAAGTAGATAATGTTTATATTTGTTTTGTCTAGATATTTTTGTTTGCTTTTCTGTATATTAAAGATAAATAGTATTAAAATTTATGACAGTGAAACTGAACTTTTTAATATTTTCCTCTTTTCTGAGTTGTATATTTTTTTTAACATATTTTGGTTAGCACCATCCGTATAGAGGTAGTGCTAAGTTAATGCGATTTTGTGTAATATTCTATCATGATTTTAATGGCAAATATATATATAATAAATTCTGGTGCTATATTTCATATGTGACATTATATTTTACGGAAAGTTTAGACATTAAACGAGTTATCCAGTTACATCATTGCAATCATGCTGGCATAAAAGCTCTGGCTGTCAAAGCCAGGGCCTGCACCACCTCTGGCTGATAAACCCCCTAAATGTCATGATCAGTAGCGATCACAACATTTAGGGAGACAGGAGAGGGAGGCAGCTACCTCTCCCACCTGATCGGTACCCCCGTAATGTAATCGTGGGCTATCGATTGTAGTCATGGCAACCAGAAGTCAAATAATGACCTTCAAGTCTGCTAGCTATGTTGTCCTGTAGTTAGACCATGCCACGAGCATAGTCAAAAGGCGTTCTGTCAGTGTAACACTGACAGGTGTAATGCATTTAAGTAAAAAAAGTGGGAAAAAAGTAAAAATATATAAAATATATTAATCACAAAATAAAGAACAATAAAATGAAAAAGACATTACACCAAGAAATACATATATTTATGTAACAGTAAACAAAAAAAGGACACATACATGTATTTGGTATTGTTGCATCAGGAACGAGCCAATCAATAAAATAAAAAAAAAAAAAAGTGGAATAAAATGCGATCAAGAAGTTACATGTAAATAAAAATGGTATTGCTGAAACATCATGTTGTCCCGCGAAAAACAAGCCACCATATAGCTCCAACGGTGAAAAAATAAAACAACTATAACTCTCAGAATATAGTGATGGAAAAATAATTCTTTTTTTTTCTATAAAATCATTTTTATGATGAAATAGTAGCACAATAGAAAAAAATTAAATATCTGTGGTATTGTAGTAATAGAACTGACCTGAAGAATACAGCTGTCTTTTCATGTACACCACAAGGTGAACGGTGCAAAAAAGAAACAAAACAAAAAATTGCTTTTTTATATTCATTCTGCCTCCGACAAAAATCATGTCATTTGGAGATTTAGATGGAAACTCCTAAGTAAGTGCCCAGAGCAGGATAAATGTGATCCAAAATTTATGTAAGATATCCCTAATAAAAGCTTCAACTCAATCCAGAAAAAAAAAACAAGTCTCCACTCAAGTCCGTTATCTGTCAATGGTAATCTAGGAGGTTTTCGTGTTACTGGTAATACAGAGGCTCTGGAATAGTGCTATTTCTCCTCCCCAATAGAAATCCAGCAAATTGTGTGCTCCCAAATCCAAATGTCCACCTCCATTCTGTGAGCCCTACAGTGTGCCTAAACCACATTTATCATCCAGATGTGGCATTTCTGTAGGGAGGAGAGCCTGATTGATTTACAGGAAGTATAGGGCACTTCACACAGCGACATCGCTAGCGATGCCGCTGGTGAAAGCACCTGCCCCCGTCGGTTGTGCGTCACGGACAAATCGCTGCACGTGGCGCACAACATTGCTAACACCGGTCACACATACTTACCTGCCTAGCGACGTCGCTGTGGCCCGCGAACCGCCTACTTTCTAAGGGGGCGGTTCGTGCGGCGTCACAGCGGCGTCACTAAGCGACCGCCCAATCGAAGCGGAGGGGCGGAGATGAGCGGCCGTAACATCCCGCCCACCTCCTTCCTTCTGCATTGGCGGCGGCCGCAGGTACGATGTTGTTCCTCGTTCCTGCGGTGTCACACATAGCGATCTGTGCTTACACAGGAACGACGAACAACATCGTACCTGCAGCAGCAACGATATTTGAGATTAGAACGACGTGTCAACGATCAACGATATAGTATTTTTGATCGTTAACAGTCGTTCCTGCGTTTCACACGCAACGACATCGCTAACAAGGCCGGATGTGCGTCACGAATTTCGTGACCCCCAACGACATCTCGTTAGCGATGTCGTTGCATGTAAAGTGGCCTTATGTCTCGAGATGCACAAGCTGAGCACAATGTACAGGCACTACAATGTACTGGGCACTACAATGGCAGATCTGCAATTTTCACTCGGCAACATCCATCGCAGCTTGTTTCTGGGAAACAACCCATTATCACTTCACCTGTAGATAAAATCTCAGAGGGGTGTAATTTACAAAACAGGGTCACTTGGGGGAATTCAGCTCTTCTCGCATTTAGGAGTTCTATATATGGAGTCTTCAAACTATTCTAGGAAAATCTGAGCTCCAAGAATCAAATAGCATTTTTTCCATCGTAAGTCTCGCCATTTGGCTAAACTGTATTGTACAGCCACATGTTGGGTATTGCCATGTTCAGCAGAAATTTTGTGACAGATTTTGGTGCCACTTTTTTCCCATTTGAAAATGGAAAAGCAAAGGTTAAAACAGACTTTATGTGGTAAAAATGTAATTATTTTCTCTTCACCTAATCGTATAAAATTCTGTGAAGCACATGTGGTGACAACATGCTCACTGTACTCTTAGATGAATTCATTGATGGGTGTAGTATGTAAAGTAGCGTTAATTATGGGGAGGCTGCTTTTCTGGCAAGTCAGGGGCTCTGCCAATGTGACAGGGCACCCTCAAATCATTCCAGCAAAATCTGCACTCCTCTATGTCACTCGTTCCCCTTTAGAGCTTTGCATTATGCCTCCAAAATAGTTTTCAACCACATATGGGGTATTGGCATACTCAAGAAAAATTGCATAAAAAGTTATACCATTCTTTTTCTCCAATTAACCTTTTTGAAAATTAAAAAAAACTTAGGGCCAAAGAAACTTTATTGGAACAATTGTGAATTTTTAATTTACTCAGCTGAATGTTACAATTCTGTGAATCGCCTATGAGTTAAAAATGCCCACTACTAGAGATGAGCGGTTCCGTGGAGGTTCGGTTTGCCGGCAGCAAACAAGCCTTGATTTTTTTAATTTGGTATTTGGTTCGAAAACCGAACCTCAGCTTCAGTCATCTCTACTCACTACCCCCCTGGATGATTTCCTCAGGAAGTGTAGTTTCCAAAATGGCATAATTTGTGGGAATTTCTGATGTTTTGGCATGTCAGGATCTCTTGAAATGTGACATGTTGTCCACAATAATCTTTTAACCCTTCTAACTTCCTATGAAACAAAATTATGTTTCAAAAATATCTAGTGATGTAAAGTAGACATGTGGGAAATGTTATTTCTTAAATATTTTGTGTGATATAGCTATATGCTTTCTGGGCATAAAAATTAAAATGTTGACATTTTTTTCAAATTTTCGATATTTATATAAATAAACAGACATATTATAGACTAAAATTTGCCACTAATATGAAGTACAATATGTCACAAGAAAGTATTCTTAGAATCACTGGAATATATTTAAGCATTACAGAAATATAACCTCATAAAGTGACACTGGTCAGAATTGAAAAAAATTGGGTTTAGTCAGGAAGGTGAAAACAGGCTTGGGAGGTGAAGGTTTTAAATCTGTACCAAGAAAAGAAGAAGCCATATATCATCACAATCCAGAAATACTGCCATCTTTTCTGAGAAAAGCGCAATTAAAATGGACTGAGGCAAAATGGACAGTCATTTGGTCAGGTGAATCAAAATTTGAAATTTTTTACAGGAATCACAGATAAGCTGCGTGCGCACGTTGTGTTTTTTTCATACGTTTACATTGCGTTTTGCACTGCAGAGTATACACATGCGTCCTGCGTCCCCAGCACAATCTATGAAGATTGTGCAAATTCCATCCACACATTGCGTTTTAGAACGCAGCGTTTTGGCTGCAGATTTTTTTTGCCAAAACGCTGCGTTCTAAAAAGCAACATGTCACTTCTTTTGTGTGTTATGGATGCATTTTCCACCCATTGAAATCGATGTCAATCTCTCTCTCTCTGTCGAAGTCGGTCTCTCTCTGTCTGTCAGTCTCTCCTGAGGTGGGAGAGTCTGTCCATAGGAAAATAATGAGTCGTACACTGCACGAATATGGCCTTTATGGAAGAGTGGCAAGAAGAAAGCCATTTTTCAAAGATATCCATAAAAAGTGTTGTTTAAAGTTTGCCACAAGCCACCTGGGAGACACACGAAACATGTGGAAGAAGGTGCTTTGGTCAGATGAAACTAAAATCGAACTTTTTGGGCACAATGCCAAACAATATGTTTGGCGTAAAAGCAACACAGCTGATCACCCTGAACCCACCATCCCCACTGTCAAACATGGTGGTGGCAGCATCATGGTTTGGGCCTGCTTTTCTTCAGCAGGGACAGTGAAGATAGTTAAAATTGATGGGAAGATGGATGGAGCCAAATACAGGACCATTCTTGAAGAAAACCTGTTGGAGTCTGCAAAAGATCTGAGACTGGGACGGAGATTTGTCTTCCAACAAGACAATGATCCCAAACATAAAGCAAAATCTACAACGGAATGGTTCACAAATAAACGTATCCGGGTGTTAGAATGGCCAAGTCAAAGTCCAGACCTGAATCCAATCAAGAAGCTGTGGAAAGAGCTGAAAACTGCTGTTCACAAACGCTCTCCATCGATCCTCACTGAGCTCGAGCTGTTTGCGAAGGAAGAATGGGCAAGAATTTCAGTCTCTTGATGGGCAAAACTGATAGAGACATACCCCAAGCGACTTGCAGCTTTTTTTTAAAAAAAGTTTAAAATAAGCAATAAATTTTGTTCAACTTCACAATTGTGTCCCACTTGTTGATTCTTCACCATAAATTTTAAATTTTATCTTTATGTTTGAAGTCTGAAATGTGGGAAAAGGTTGAAAATATCAAGGGGGCCGAATACTTTCGCAACAATAAAAGTGAATCATGGTCTAAAGGAGCGCTATGGAGGTCACAAATCGTTTAGTAAGTTTTATTTGTTTTATCAAAGCCACCTGATGGCTTTAATAAAACAAATAAAACTTACTAAACGATTTGTGACCTCCATAGCGCTCCTTTAGACCATGATTCACTTTTATTGATACCTATTTCCCCCTTCGGGGGTCCATGGCAAGAGCTGCTTAAACGGAGGCTTCATCAAAACCAAGACCTTTTGGACACCTATTCCCTCCACTAACCCGCGGCTGGATCAGGCTCACAGGAATCCGTCTCCCTGGAAGGATCTTACGGATAATCCTCCTGACAGCGGAACATTACACTCCCGTCTATTACCGTGGTTGTGCGAGGGCTGCACAACCACTCCAGGTGAGCAGTTTTAATTACCGGTCTCACCGTTACTCCTGCCCTGAGACTCTTCACATGCGCTCCCTGTTTTCACTTCTTTCAGAATACTTTTGCAAGGCACTGTAGCTGTGATTTTCTTTTGCAGCTTGAGAGACTATATTTATCACCTTTTTACAGATCACAGTGAATACAGCTGATGTCTTCATATAGGAATTATGGTGATAGACATATATCACTTAGAATCTTAATGATTTATTATGATCATCTAATGTATCCATAAAAAAGTTGGCTATCCATGATTTTTTGAGAAGCTGTCCAAAAAAATAAAAATCAAGTTGGGAACCCTGTGTTGTATGTCTGGCTTTTTGTCACAAAAAAAATTACCTGTAATTCTGAACCTGGAAAAAACCTTTCCTTATTTTTGTAATCTCATACTGAGCATATTTAGAATATTTACTGATAATATATGAGAAAAACAAAATGAAATGGCTGAAAACAGAATTTCCTTATAAATAACATACAATGTCAAATTCAGCTGATCCAACAAGCTTGGTAAGGTCCTCATATTCATCTGGTGACATTGGTAGAAGTGATGCCGCAGTCTGCAGTCGGGAAGGATGTCTAAAAGAAATTATAAAATAAATATTAGCTATATGAGGACACTTCTACTTATAATCGGCAATAATGTATTCAAATAATAGAAAGGACTTGTAAATAAAATGAATTACAAAGTGTAAAATGTGATATAGCAGACAAAAACTGTACCAAAATGGTTAAAGAACAGAAAGCACTTATCAGCTGAGCTAATATATGTATATGTATAGTTAGCAGAAAAAATAACTGGCACACAGAGACAGTAGAGAAAGTAATAAAATCCAATCTAATGATTTGTCCAATTCATACATACACACGTGGTCAAAATTGTTGGTACCCCTTGTTTAATGAAAGAAAAACCCACAATGGTCACAGAACTTGAATCTGCCAAAACTAATACTAAATTAAAAATCTATGAAAATGAACAAATGAAAGTCAGACATTGCTTTTTCAACCATGATCCACAGAATTTAAAAAAAATAAAACTCATGAAACAGGCCTGAACAGAAATGATGGTACTCCTGAAAATAATGTGACAAAAGAGACATATCCACTAATTAGCATCACAGGTGCCTACAATATTGTAATCAGTCAGTGGACCTGTATATAGGGCTACAGATACTCACTCTATTTGGAGACATGGTGTGTACCACACTCAACATGGACCAAAGGAAGCAAAGGAAAGAATTGTCTCAGGAGATTAGAAAGAAAATTATAGACAAGTATGTTAAAGGTAAACGTTATAAGACCATCTTTAAGCAGCTTGATGTTCCTGTGACTACAGTTGCACATATTATTTAGAAATTTAAGATCCATTGGACTGTAACCAATCTCCCTGGATGTGGCCGCAGGAGGAAAATTGATGACAAATCAAAGAGACCGATACTATGGATGGTAACAAAAAAGCCCAGAAAAACGTCTAAAGAGATTCAAGGTGAACGTCAAGCTCAAGGAACATCAGTGTCAGATCGCACTATCCGTTGTTGTTTGAGACAAAGTGGACTTCATGAAAGACGACCAAGGAGGACACCATTGGTGAAAAAAAAACCCATAAAAAACCCAGACTGGAATTTGCCAAACTACATGTTGACAAGCCACAAAGTTTCTGGGAGAATATCCTATGGACAGATGAGACAAAAAAAAAACTTTTTGGCAAGGCACATCAACTCTATGTTCACAGACGGAAAAATGAAGCATATCAAGAAAAGAATATTGTCCCTACTGTGAAACATGGATGAGCCTCAGTAATGTTCTGGGGCTACTTTACTGCATCTGGCACAGGGTGTCTTGAATCTGTACAAGGTACAATGAAATCTCAAGACTATCAAGGGATACTAGAGAGAAATGTGCTGCCTAGTGTCAGAAAACTTGGTCTCAGTTGCAGGTCATGGGTCTTGCAATAGGATAAGGACCCAAAACACACAGCTAAAAACACCCAAGAATGGCTTATTGGACTATTCTGAAGTGGCCTTCTATGAGCCCAGAAATAAATCCTATTGAGCATTTTTGGAAAGAGCTCAAACATGCAGTCTGGAAAAAGCAACCTTAAAACACAAGACAACTGGAGCAGTTTGCTCTTGAGGAGTGGGCCAAAATACCTGTCGAGAGATGCAGAAGTCTCATTAACAGTAACAGGAATCATTTGATTGCAATGATTGCCTCAAAAGGTTGTGGAACAAAATATTAAGTTAAGGGTACCATCATTTCTTTCAGGTCTATTTCATGAGTTTTATTTTTTTTTTTAAATTCTGTGGATGCATGGTTGAAAAGCAATGTCTGACTTTCATTTGATCATTTTCATAGATTTTCAACGTATTATTACTTTTGTCGGATTCAAGTTATTTCTGTCACTTTTGTGGGTTTTTCTTTCATGAAACGACGGGTACCAACCATTTTGACCATGTGTGTAGGAGGATAAACCAAAGTTTCGGCTTCTTATCAGGCTTTGTTAAGGTTTATCTAAATTTATGTACAAAAATATAAAATACAGAAAGTAAATAAATTATCATACATATCATTTTTTCAAAAGGTTCATGTGAAAAACAGAAGAGCCGAGATGGACATAATAAATGAAAGAAGAACATGTAACGATATCAAATGAAATAATGGAGCCTGCTTGCTGGTGCATTTTGTTAATAGTATTTGGAACTAATGCCCTGTGTAGGTGTAATCAGATATTTATAATATTTATATGTATATGAAAAGAATGACTATATGTGACACACAGTATAATGGTGATATAGAAAGTCCCAAAGAAAGGGTTTAGTCATAGAGGTATCATAGATTTGTGCAAATACTGTATCTATATCAAATATGATAAGTGAAATATGGATCAAGAAAGTGGGTCAATACTCATACATGTATAAATGTGAGCGAAAAAAATCATTTGGGTGGAGGGGAGGGCTTTCTTTATATGCTGTTTACGAATAGATATGATTCTACATATATCCCATTGTCACAAGGTATTTTATCCTTTTTTGTTTTAAAAATAGCATACATACATTAGGCTATTACCTGATTTATGGTCTGGATGTTGCAGGATATTACCTTTTACAGTTATATTAAAAAGTTTGGGCACCCCTATTAATGTTAACCTTTTTGCTTTATAACAATTTGGGTTTTTGCAACAGCTATTTCAGTTTCATATATCTAATAACTGATGGACTGAGTAATATTTCTGGATTGAAATGAGGTTTATTGTACTAACAGAAAATGTGCAATCCGCATTTAAACAAAATTTGACCGGTGCAAAAGTATGGGCACCTCAACATAAAAGTGACATTAATATTTTGTAGATCCTCCTTTTGCAAAAATCACAGCCTCTAGTCGCTTCCTGTAGCTTTTAATGAGTTCCTGGATCCTGGATGAAGGTATATTTGACCATTCCTGTTTACAAAACAATTCCAGTTCAGTTAACTTTGATGGTCGCCGAGCATGGACAGCACGCTTCAAATCATCCCACAGATGTTCAATGATATTCAGGTCT
The DNA here is from genome assembly GCF_048569485.1 of Anomaloglossus baeobatrachus. NCBI lineage: Eukaryota > Metazoa > Chordata > Amphibia > Anura > Aromobatidae > Anomaloglossus > Anomaloglossus baeobatrachus. Next base: position 180,084,395 of record NC_134359.1, read on the forward strand.
GGTGACTGGGTTGGCCATTCCAGAACATTGTAATTGTTCCTCTGCATGAATGCCTGAGTAGATTTGGAGCGGTGTTTTGGATCATTGTCTTGCTAAAATATCCATCCTCTGCGTAACTTCAACTTCTTCACTGATTCTTGCACATTATTGTCAAGAATCTGCTGATACTGAGTTGAATCCATGCGACCCTCAACTTTAACAAGATTCCCGGTGCCGGCATTGGTCACACAGCCCCAAAGCATGATGGAACCTCCACCAAATTTTACTGTGGGTAGCAAGTGCTTTTCTTGAAATGCCGTGTTTTTTTGCCTCCATGCATAACGCCTTTTTGTATGACCAAACAACTCAATATTTGTTTCATCAGTCCACAGGACCTTCTTCCAAAATGTAACTGGCTTGTCCAAATGTGCTTTTGCATACCTCAGGCGACTCTGTTTGTGGCGTGCTTGCAGGAACGGCATCACTCTCCCCTACAGCTTCTCCTTGTGCAACGTGCGCTGTATTGTTTATATATATGTACTCACAGCAAAAAAGGGCAACCAGTCCAGTTAGCCCAGGCCAACACATCTAATGCACAAACAGGATGCAGACAAGCCTCTCAACATGATGGACACTTCACAGGGGCAAGGTAAATTGCACACTAGTGGCGCACATAGGGCACTGTTCACACTTGTATGCGCATGGTGTCCAGCCAGCAACCTATTACCACGCCCTTACTATTAGATTAGGCGGGTTACTCGGACACTACTCACTGCAGCACGTAAGGGACAGAAATTCCACTATGCACGGCCGTATTAAGAGGCCCGGCTGCACCCCGCATAATCAAAGTGCAAAAAATACATATAAAATATATGTGAGGTATTAGTTTGTAAATTGGCCAATGTACGTAAGCCCACAATCCTCATCACGGATCCTCACGTTTGCGGGTCCCTACACTGATAAATATCAAAAATAGCAACAAGAAGAGGAGATAAAAACTCCCCCAAAAATGTATTATAAAATGTACTCACAGCAAAAAGGGCAACCAGTCCAGTTAGCCCAGGCCAACACATCTAATGCACAAACAGGATGCAGACAAGCCTCTCAACATGATGGACACTTCACAGGTGCAAGGTAAATTGGCAAAATCATAATACAAGTAAAAAACCTTGTCTGATGGAGCCACATGCTACAAAATGTTCTTATTAATTATTATGCATTACTTCTTAAGGACATAACTATTCTAGGCCTTAGGCCTAGAACACATTGTGAGAAAAACGGTGCGAGTGGAATGCGATAAAAAAATAAATCACATTCCACTTGGACAAATATTACTCTGAGTCAGCTCCCATGAGCGATTATTTTCTCAGCCCTAATCGGACCAAGAAAACTGTCGCAGCATGCTGCATGTGGAATGCGATCCTGCACCACTCGCACCCATGCAAGTCTATGGGGCGAGAGAAACATCGTACTACTCTTGCGTTACAACGGTGTAACGCGAGAGCAGTGCGATTCTCACATCAACCGGCAACGGAGGAGATAGGGAGATAAATCCCTCTCTCTCCTCCTCAGCGCCAGCCCTTTCCTCCGCAGCGCTGGCCCTCCCCTCAGCAACTGTGGTCTGATCACACGATCGGACCACAGTCGCATGAGACGCGCATGACACGGCTGCCGCTGTGCTGTGAACGTGTGACGAGTTTCATGAGAGCACTTGCACAAATCCCCGTGTGGCCTCGGCCTTACAGATACAGCAATTGATGATTTATTGATAACTGCGTTCCAAGAGGCATAACTTAATATTTTTTTTTTAGAATTTTGTTAACATAGCTATTAGAGAGTTAACGGGGTTGCCCCACCATAAAATATGTATTTAATTAAGCAGAAAATGTGTAAATAAATATATTTGGCTGGGAATGCGCAGTTCTTTTCCTCTTCAAAAAACAGTCTCCCTGGCATATAAAGCATATGCAAGACACTCCCCATGATAACACAGGTCTGAAGGGCACGGAGGAACCAGAATGCTGGGAGGAGTGTGTACTGATTGCAGACAGACCTTCTCGGAGGAGTGTGCTCTGATTGCAGACAGACCTTCTCGGCATTCACATAAATCTGACAGCGTACGCAGGAACCAGAATACTGGGAAGCATGTGCAATGATTGCAGATAGAGCTTCTCCGTGCTCACACAGGTCTAACCACCCACAGGATCCAGAATGCTGGGAAGTGTGTGCAGTGACCGTAGACATAGCTTCTCTGTGCTCACACAGATTTGAGGGCGTGTGCAGGATCCAGAATGCTGGAGAGCATGTGCAGTGATTGCAGACAGTTTCTCTGTGCTCATACAGCTCTGGCCGCCCACAGGATCCAGAATGCTGGGAAGCGTGTGCAGTGATTGCAGACAGATCTTCTCCATGCTCACACAGATCTGAAAGCGGGTGCAGGATCCAGAATGCTGGAGAGCATGTGCAGTGATTGCAGACAGTTTCTCTGTTCTCACCACACAGCTCTGACTGCCCACAGGATCCAGAATGCTGGGAAGTGTGTGCAGTGATTGCAGACAGATCTTCTCCGTACTCACACAGGTCTGAGAGCGCAGGATCCAGAATGCTGGGGAGCATGTGCAGTGACTAAAGACACAGCTTCTCTGCGTTCACAGAGGTCTGACCGCCTACAAGATCCAGAATATTGGGGAGCGTGTGCAGTATATGTCGTGCCCCTGAGGCTTCAGTCACCACAGGGTATTGCATCTGTCTTAAGATACAGTACTTATCCCGGGTAAGAAGAGGTTAACCACTGGTGCTTGGAGCTTACACAACATCATGTGCTCATAGCTTACACAACACAGGTGGTCACCATAGAAATGGGTTTTTCCTGGGCAGGGTGAGTCATCAGGAAGGTGGGGGCTCACTGTGGAAGTTACAGAACCCCCCGGAAATCACTTCAGATCAGTCTGAGATGCAGGAGAAGGAACAGGTCACTCAGGGGTGTGCTAATAAGCTCCCCTCAGAAAGACTGCCAGGGATGAGTGCTTCAGAGCTATCCCGGGGAAGAAGAGAAAGAGAGTGCCAGGACATAATCGACTTGTAGGACTATGGAAGCGGAGGGCTGTGCTTCAGAGCTCCCTCCTTTAGGACAGGGCAGACTGGAAGGTACCGGGCAGACTGGGAGAAACAGGAGACGACCGGGTGGAGCTGGTGAGACAGAGGAGCAACTCGGTAGCCGGAGGGTGAGCCCCCAACAGCCCCTGCAGGACCAGCGCTGTCAGGGTGCAGAGCCCTAGGATAGAACATACTCCAAGTTGGACTACCAGAATCTGCAGGGAAGGGGAATTTCATGTCCCATTGCCCACCACCACAGAGATCCCAGGGCACAGCAGCATATAGAGACAGGAGTCAAGACCATGGTCGGGCCCATAATTGTTTTGCGCTGCCTGCAAACGGGAAGGAAACTAAAGCCAAGAGCATCAGGGTCCCCAAGCAGCTTCAGGCCAAGGGGATCCGACTCTAGAAACGCAAGGAGGAAGGTCTCCCACTCCACAACACCGGTGGTGACCTCTGATTCATCCGGGATCGGCTGGGGCCCAGCACGGCGGTGACTGGTACCGCCCTTTCCCCTGTCGCCACCATCTTCCCTGGGGCTCACTCCACCTGTGTGGAGCCGGACTATCTGAGCTGCGTCAACATCAGCCCCGGAGGAGAGCAACATTTCACAGCAGCGGCTAATCCCTGGCCGCACACCATGGGTAGCGCTGCAAAGCAAAAAACCCCATCCCCCTTGCACCCGCTTTTCATGTAGCCGATGGGGCCACGGAGCCGGGTCAGGCCAGTCACAGCAACCCCAAAATACCACGGGCCCGGTGACGGGTAGCCCTGCAGGCCCCATGGGGCGCTACATATATGCACACAGATCTTCTTCGTGCTCACACAATGACCTGTGTGAGTGCATAGAAGCTCTGCCTGAAATCACTGCACACGCTTCACAGCATTCTGGATTCTGTATGCGGTCAGACCTGTGTGAGCGCAGCAAGTGATCTTTAGTAGAGGTAATTTTTTTGTCTACCTTTAGGCCACGTGCACACAGTGAGTATTTGGTGAGTTTTGCACCTCCGTATTTGTAAGCCAATACCAGGAAAGGAAAAGTATAATAGAAACACGTGCCCCACATCTGCCTTTCTGTCTCCACTCTTGGGTTCGTCTTACAAATACTAGGCCACGTGCACACATTGAGTATTTGGTGAGTTTTGCACCTCCGTATTTGTAAGCCAATACCAGGAAAGGAAAAGTATAATAGAAACACGTGCCCCACATCTGCCTTTCTGTCTCCACTCTTGGGTTCGTCTTACAAATACTGAGGTAAAAAAATACTCAAACTGTTAACGTGGCCTTCCTGGAGCAGTTCTAATGAGAACCTTTTTTCTCATAGTGATTGAGGATTTTCATGGCTGCAGTGAAGGTACCTTTAAGGATTTCCATCATGCTTTGGGGCTGTGTGGTCAATGCCGGCACCGTGAATCTTGTAAAAGTTGAGGGTCGCATGGATTCAACTCAGTATCAGCAGATTCTTGACAATAATGTGCAAGAATCAGTGACGAAGTTGAAGTTACACAGGGGATGGATATTTCAGCAAGACAATGATCCAAAACACCGCCTCAAATCTACTCAGGCATTCATGCAGAGGAACAATTACAATGTTCTGGAATGGCCATCCCAGTCCCCAGACCTGAATATCATTGAACATCTGTGGGATGACTTGAAGCGTGCTGTCCATGCTCGGCGACCATCAAACTTAACTGAACTGGAATAGTTTTGTAAACAGGAATGGTCAAATATACCTTCATCCAGGATCCAGAAACTCATTAAAAGCTACAGGAAGCGACTAGAGGCTGTTATTTTTGCAAAAGGAGGATCTACAAAATATTAATGTCACTTATATTGAGGTGCCCATACTTTTGCACCGGTGAAATTTTGTTTAAATGCGGATTGCACATTTTCTGTTAGTACAATAAACCTCATTTCAATCTAGAATCTTACTGAGTCCATCAGTTATTAGATATATGAAACTGAAATAGCTGTTGGAAAAACCCAAATTGTTATAAAGAAAAAAGGTTAACATTAATAGGGGTGCCCAAACTTTTTCATATGACTGTATTTTTTGATAGCACTCATGAAATGTTTATGTCCGAGATTGATAATTATGCATATGAGGGTGTAGGATCGATTTTAATTGGTTCACGTGTAATTGACATTTGTATAAATATTAGACAGCTGATGTTAGATGTTATGCTTGACAAAGACATCCTGTGTCGAAACGTCGCATTTTTTTGCACTATGATGGAATAAAAAGGAAGAAAAATGTTCACTCAAGAGGACGCTGTCATCTATTTTATTGCATGGTATGTGGAATCAAGTGATCCCTTGACATTGGACGGGCGTCCCAATACCGCCAGATTGTATGCTTACACAGGCGGTCAGTGACTATAGGTACTGCAGTTTGTTGTTACTTCTACACATACCGAAAGACACACACAAAAAGAGACACAGAAAGAGACACAAAGAGTCACACAAAAAAACACAGAAAGAGACACACACAGAAAAAAAGATACACAAAAAGACACCAAAAGAGACACACAACGAAAGAAACACACAATGAAAGAGACACACACAAACACACCAAAAGAGACAGAAAGAGACACAAACAGAAAGACACACACATAGAAAGAGACACACACAGAGACACACACATAGACACACACAGACTTACAGAAAGAGACACACAGAAACAAACGCAGAAAGACACACAGAGACACAAAAGAGACACAAAGAGACGCACACAAAAAAAAAACAGAGAGACACACACAAAAATACACACAGAAAGACACACACACCAAGGGACACATAGAAAGAGACACACAAAAAGAGACACACACACACACACATAACAAAAGAGACACACACAGAAAGAGACACAAACAGAAAGAGACACACACAGAAAGACAAACAGAAAGACACACACATAGAAAAACACAGAGATACACACAGAAAGACACACACAGAAAGAGACATATATACAGAAAGAGACGCACACAGAAAGACGCACACACAAAGACACACACAAAGAGACGCACACACAAAGAGATGCAAACAAAATGAGGTGCACACAGAAAGACACACACACACAAACTGTTTGGATGCTTGAGGTAATATATTGGCTGTTTTGATAGCATGGATATTAATCAGGTGGCTTATAGCAACCAATCACAGGTATGCTTCTATTTGTTACAGGTCAAGGGGCCCTGATTGGTTGCTATAGGCAATGAAGGAAATTCTTAGTATAAGACAGCTTAAAAAGAAGGTATCGTCAAAAAAAAAAAAATGTAAAGTAATAATGTTTAAATGTTTTGTTTAAATATTATTATTTTTTTTTAATTGTGCAAAATATAAAAAAAAAAAAATTAAAAAGTTTGATATTTTCCACTGTTAAACACTAGGGGGAGCAGCTTCTGAAATCCTACTGAATTTCCACTGTATAAAAAGCTCAGATTACAGCCTGCCGTAAAGTGGGAGGAGTCTGCTCTCCTGTGTGTGATGTCGCCTCCCCCCTCCTAATCTGAGTGTTTACAACAGATAACAGAGAATGACATGTAAGGACACAGTGCACAGCCATTTTCATGATGACCAGAAATGCCTAAAGTGTCACCAAGGACAGCAGGAGTATCACACAGGATAGGATTAGATACATGGCTCAGCAGACAGTATCACACAGGATAGGATTAGATACACAGCTCAGCAGACAGTATCACACAGGAGAGGATTAGATACACGGCTCAGCAGACAGCATCACCCAGGAGAGGATTAGATACACGGCTCAGCAGACAGTATCACACAGGACACGATTAGATACACGGCTCAGCAGACAGTATCACATAGGAGAGGATTAGATACACGGCTCAGCAGACAGTATCACACAGGAGAGGATTAAATACACGGCTCAGCAGACAGCATCACCCAGGAGAGGATTAGATACACGACTCAGCAGACAGCATCACCCAGGAGAGGATTAGATACACGGCTCAGCAGACAGTATCACACAGGACACGATTAGATACACGGCTCAGCAGACAGTATCACACAGGAGAGGATTAGATACACGGCTCAGAAGACAGTATCACACAGGATAGGATTAGATACACAGCTCAGCAAACAGTATCACACAGGATAGGATTAGATACACGGCTCAGCAGACAGCATCACCCAGGAGAGGATTAGATACACGGCTCAGCAGACAGTATCACACAGGACAGGATTAGATACACGGCTCAGCAGACAGTATCACACAGGAGAGGATTAGATACACGGCTCAGCAGACAGCATCACCCAGGACAGGATTAGATACATGGCTCAGCAGACAGTATCACAGAGGATAGGATTAGATACACAGCTCAGCAGACAGTATCACACAGGAGAGGATTAGATACACAGCTCAGCAGACAGCATCACCCAGGACAGGATTAGATACACGGCTCAGCACACAGTATCACAGAGGATAGGATTAGATACACAGCTCAGCAGACAGTATCACACAGGAGAGGATTAGATACACGGCTCAGCAGACAGCACCCAGGACAGGATTAGATACACAGCTCAGCAGACAGTATCACACAGGATAGGATTAGATACACAGCTCAGCAGACAGTATCACACAGGAGATGATTAGATACACAGCTCAGCAGACAGTATCACACAGGAGAGGATTAGATACACGGCTCAGCAGACAGCATCACCCAGGACAGGATTAGATACACGGCTCAGCAGACAGTATCACACAGGATAGGATTAGATACACAGCTCAGCAGACAATATAACACAGGAGAGGATTAGATACACGGCTCAGCAGACAGCATCACCCAGGACAGGATTAGATACACGGCTCAGCAGGCAGTATCACACAGGATAGGATTAGATACACAGCTCAGCAGACAGTATCACACAGGAGAGGATTAGATACAGGGCTCAGCAGACAGCATCACCCAGGACAGGATTAGATACACGGCTCAGCAGACAGTATCACAGAGGATAGGATTAGATACACAGCTTAGCAGACAGTATCACACAGGAGAGCATTAGATACACGGCTCAGCAGACAGCATCACCCAGGACAGGATTAGATACATGGCTCAGCAGACAGCATCACCCAGGACAGGATTAGATACACGGCTCAGCAGACAGTATCACAGAGGATAGGATTAGATACACAGCTCAGCAGACAGTATCACACAGGAGAGGATTAGATACACAGCTCAGCAGACAGCATCACCCAGGACAGGATTAGATACACGGCTCAGCAGACAGTATCACAGAGGATAGGATTAGATACACAGCTCAGCAGACAGTATCACACAGGAGAGGATTAGATACACGGCTCAGCAGACAGCACCCAGGACAGGATTAGATACACAGCTTAGCAGACAGTATCACACAGGATAGGATTAGATACACAGCTCAGCAGACAGTATCACACAGGAGAGGATTAGATACACAGCTCAGCAGACAGCATCACCCAGGACAGGATTAGATACACGGCTCAGCAGACAGTATCACACAGGATAGGATTAGATACACAGCTCAGCAGACAGTATCACACAGGAGAGGATTAGATACACGGCTCAGCAGACAGTATCACAGAGGATAGGATTAGATACACAGCTCAGCAGACAGTATCACACAGGAGAGGATTAGATACACGGCTCAGCAGACAGTATCACAGAGGATAGGATTAGATACACAGCTCAGCAGACAGTATCACACAGGAGAGGATTAGATACACAGCTCAGCAGACAGCATCACCCGGGACAGGATTAGATACATGGCTCAGCAGACAGTATCACAGAGGATAGGATTAGATACACAGCTTAGCAGACAGTATCACACAGGAGAGGATTAGATACACGGCTCAGCAGACAGCATCACCCAGGACAGGATTAGATACACGGCTCAGCAGACAGTATCACACAGGATAGGATTAGATACACAGCTCAGCAGACAGTATCACACAGGAGAGGATTAGATACACGGCTCAGCAGACAGCATCACCCAGGACAGGATTAGATACATGGCTCAGCAGACAGTATCACACAGGATAGGATTAGATACACAGCTCAGCAGACAGTATCACACAGGAGAGGAATAGATACACGGCTCAGCAGACAGCATCACCCAGGACAGGATTAAATACACGGCTCAGCAGACAGTATCACAGAGGATAGGATTAGATACACGGCTCAGCAGACAGCATCACACAGGAGAGGATTAGATACACGGCTCAGCAGACAGTATCACAGAGGATAGGATTAGATACACAGCTCAGCAGACAGTATCACACAGGATAGGATTAGATACACAGCTCAGCAGACAGTATCACACAGGAGAGGATTAGATACACAGCTCAGCAGACAGTATTACACAGGAGAGGATTAGATACACGGCTCAGCAGACAGCATCACCCAGGACAGGATTAGATACACGGCTCAGCAGACAGCATCACCCAGGACAGGATTAGATACACGGCTCAGCAGACAGTATCACAGAGGATAGGATTAGATACACAGCTCAGCAGACAGTATCACACAGGAGAGAATTAGATACACAGCTCAGCAGACAGTATCACACAGGAGAGGATTAGATACACGGCTCAGCAGACAGCATCACCCAGGACAGGATTAGATACATGGCTCAGCAGACAGTATCACAGAGGATAGGATTAGATACACAGCTTAGCAGACAGTATCACACAGGAGAGGATTAGATACACGGCTCAGCAGACAGCATCACCCAGGACAGGATTAGATACACGGCTCAGCAGGCAGTATCACACAGGATAGGATTAGATACACAGCTCAGCAGACAGTATCACACAGGAGAGGATTAGATACACGGCTCAGCAGACAGCATCACCCAGGACAGGATTAGATACATGGCTCAGCAGACAGTATCACACAGGATAGGATTAGATACACGGCTCAGCAGACAGTATCACACAGGAGAGGATTAGATACACGGCTCAGCAGACAGCATCACCCAGGACAGGATTAAATACACGGCTCAGCAGACAGTATCACAGAGGATAGGATTAGATACACGGCTCAGCAGACAGCATCACACAGGAGAGGATTAGATACACGGCTCAGCAGACAGTATCACAGAGGATAGGATTAGATACACAGCTCAGCAGACAGTATCACACAGGATAGGATTAGATACACAGCTCAGCAGACAGTATCACACAGGAGAGGATTAGATACACAGCTCAGCAGACAGTATTACACAGGAGAGGATTAGATACACGGGTCAGCAGACAGCATCACCCAGGACAGGATTAGATACACGGCTTAGCAGACAGTATCACACAGGATAGGACTAGATACACAGCTCAGCAGACAGTATCACACAGGATAGGATTAGATACACAGCTCAGCAGACAGTATCACACAGGAGAGGATTAGATACAGAGCTCAGCAGACAGTATTACACAGGAGAGGATTAGATACACGGCTCAGCAGACAGCATCACCCAGGACAGGATTAGATACACGGCTCAGCAGACAGTATCACACAGGATAGGATTAGATACACAGCTCAGCAGACAGTATCACACAGGAGAGGATTAGATACACAGCTCAGCAGACAGTATCACACAGGATAGGATTAGATACACAGCTCAGCAAACAGTATCACACAGGATAGGATTAGATACACAGCTCAGCAGACAGTATCACACAGGATAGGATTAGATACACAGCTCAGCAGACAGTATCACACAGGATAGGATTAGATACACAGCTCAGCAGACAGTATCACACAGGAGAGGATTAGATACACAGCTCAGCAGACAGCATCACCCAGGACAGGATTAGATACACGGCTCAGCAGACAGTATCACACAGGATAGGATTAGATACACAGCTCAGCAGACAGTATCACACAGGAGAGGATTAGATACACGGCTCAGCAGACAGCATCACCCAGGACAGGATTAGATACACAGCTCAGCAGACAGTATCACACAGGATAGGATTAGATACACAGCTCAGCAGACAGTATCACACAGGAGAGGATTAGATACACAGCTCAGCAGACAGTATCACACAGGAGAGGATTAGATACACGGCTCAGCAGACAGCATCACCCAGGACAGGATTAGATACACGGCTCAGCATACAGTATCACACAGAATAGGATTAGATACATGGCTCAGCAGACAGTATCACACATGAAAGGATTAGATACACAGCTCAGCAGACAGTATCACACAGGAGAGGATAAGATACACGGCTCAGCAGACAGCATCACCCAGGACAGGATTAGATACACGGCTCAGCAGAAAGTATCACACAGGATAGGATTAGATACACAGCTCAGCAGACAGTATCACACAGGAGAGGATTAGATACACAGCTCAGCAGACAGTATCACACAGGATAGGATTAGATACACAGCTCAGCAGACAGTATCACACAGGAGAGGATTAGATACACAGCTCAGCAGATAGTATCACACAGGATAGGATTAGATACACAACCCTGCAGACAGTATCACCGGTACACACACAGGTACTCACATGCAGTGGCGCGCGCGTGCACACACACAATCACCCCTGATGGGGACCTTGTGCCACACACATACAATCACCCCTGATGGGGACCTTGTGCCACACACACACACACACACACAAACACACACACACATCATTCCTCCCTATGACCTCCGGTGGGCGCTCCAGGCAGCTATGCTGCATGCCATCCTCCCCTGCGTCCGGCCGACATTTCACACATCAGATCGCATACACTCACACATCAGATCGCATACACTCACACATCCGATCGCATACACTCACACACACTCACGATATCGCACATACCTGTACAATCGCGCGCGCACACACACACACACACACACACACACACACACAGCAGCGGGCAGAGCTGGGGGAGCTGTGGCAGCGGGCAGAGCGGGGACTTGGGAGAACGGAGGGAGGGGGGTGTCATTGGAGACGGTAACGGCGGCGGCAGTAGCTGGGTCAGAGCAGGGGCTGGGGAGAACGGAAGGATGGGATGTCATCGGAGACAGTAAGGAGGGGAGGGGAGGGGAGGTGGCCCGTACTCACACATCCCGGCGGTTGACAGGGGTAAAGTGGAGCAAACAGCACACGCTGTGAGCTCCGCAATAATGGCGCTGAACTCCTCCCTCTTGTGCTCTGGACAGCCCAGGGGGCGCGTCCACGTCACAGCAGATGCCCACTGTAACGTATGGCAAGGGGTCGGAGCCCGACTATCAGAGTCTATGCACAGGGGCTGCCATAAAGGAAGGAGTTACTGTCATTACACACAAGGCAAATCCAGCATGGCAGCCCCCAGTAAAATAAGAATTACATAAAAACTAAATAAGCTGCGATTTTTATTTTGTATTAGAAATACTTGATTTCATAATCACTATTTTTAATACAAAAATAAAAAACCGCGATACCTTCCCTTTAAGTGTGAGTTAATATGATTTCAGTGGTGAGAGGGAGAGAGGGAGAGTGGGAGAGAGAGACTTAGTGACTATCCCGGGCAATGCCGGGTTCTACAGCTAGTTATTTACAGTATAATTACCAAATGACAGAATTATGAGAAAGAGAGAATGTTTTAAGGGATTTTTATTACTTTCTGCAAGTCAAAAGTTTACATACATTTCTTTAGTATTTGGTACCATTGTCCTTAAACTGTACGACTTGGGTGAAACGTTTTGGATATCCTTCCACAAGCATCACACAATAGCTGGTAAGAATTTGGGCCCATTCCTCCTGACAGAAGTGGTGTAACTGAACTATGTTTGCAGGTCGCCTTGCTCGCACCTGCCTTTTCAGCTTTGCCCATACATTTTCAATAGGATTTAGATCAGTGATGGCCACTCCAAAACACTGACTTTGTTATCCTTAAGGCACTTTGTAACCAGTTTGGCAGTGTGCTTTGGGTTATTGTCCATTTGGAAGACCCATTTCCACCCACGCTTTTAGTTCCTGGCTGATGTCTTGAGATGTTGTTTCAATATTGCCACATAATTCTTTTCTCATGATACCATCTATTTTGTGAAGTGCACCTGTCCTTCCAGCAGCAAAACAACTCCACAACATGATGCTGCCACCCCTGTGTTTCACAGTTGGGATGGTGTTCTTAGGCTTCAACGCTCCTCCTTTTTTCCTTGAAATGCAATGATGGTCATTATGACCAAACAGTTCAATTTTAGTTTCGTCAGACCAGAGGACATGTCTCCAAAAATTAAGGTTATTGTTCCTGTGTGCATTTGCAAACATTAATCTGTTTTTTTTAGGTTTCTTTTGGAGGAATGGCTTCTTCCTTGCAGAGTGGCCTTTCAGCCCATGTTGATACAGCACTTGTTTCACTGTGGATAATGATACAATCTTACCAGCACGGCGGTGACTGGTACCGCCCTTTCCCCTGTCGCCACCATCTTCCCTGGGGCTCACTCCACCTGTGTGGAGCCGGACTATCTGAGCTGCGTCAACATCAGTCCCGGAGGAGAGCAACATTTCACAGCAGCGGCTAATCCCTGGCCGCACACCATGGGTAGCGCTGCAAAGCAAAAAACCCCATCCCCCTTGCACCCGCTTTTCATGTAGCCGATGGGGCCACGGAGCCGGGTCAGGCCAGTCACAGCAACCCCAAAATACCACGGGCCCGGTGACGGGTAGCCCTGCAGGCCCCATGGGGCGCTACATATATGCACACAGATCTTCTTCGTGCTCACACAATGACCTGTGTGAGTGCATAGAAGCTCTGCCTGAAATCACTGCACACGCTTCACAGCATTCTGGATTCTGTATGCGGTCAGACCTGTGTGAGCGCAGCAAGTGATCTTTAGTAGAGGTAATTTTTTTGTCTACCTTTAGGCCACGTGCACACAGTGAGTATTTGGTGAGTTTTGCACCTCCGTATTTGTAAGCCAATACCAGGAAAGGAAAAGTATAATAGAAACACGTGCCCCACATCTGCCTTTCTGTCTCCACTCTTGGGTTCGTCTTACAAATACTAGGCCACGTGCACACATTGAGTATTTGGTGAGTTTTGCACCTCCGTATTTGTAAGCCAATACCAGGAAAGGAAAAGTATAATAGAAACACGTGCCCCACATCTGCCTTTCTGTCTCCACTCTTGGGTTCGTCTTACAAATACTGAGGTAAAAAAATACTCAAACTGTTAACGTGGCCTTCCTGGAGCAGTTCTAATGAGAACCTTTTTTCTCATAGTGATTGAGGATTTTCATGGCTGCAGTGAAGGTACCTTTAAGGATTTCCATCATGCTTTGGGGCTGTGTGGTCAATGCCGGCACCGTGAATCTTGTAAAAGTTGAGGGTCGCATGGATTCAACTCAGTATCAGCAGATTCTTGACAATAATGTGCAAGAATCAGTGACGAAGTTGAAGTTACACAGGGGATGGATATTTCAGCAAGACAATGATCCAAAACACCGCCTCAAATCTACTCAGGCATTCATGCAGAGGAACAATTACAATGTTCTGGAATGGCCATCCCAGTCCCCAGACCTGAATATCATTGAACATCTGTGGGATGACTTGAAGCGTGCTGTCCATGCTCGGCGACCATCAAACTTAACTGAACTGGAATAGTTTTGTAAACAGGAATGGTCAAATATACCTTCATCCAGGATCCAGAAACTCATTAAAAGCTACAGGAAGCGACTAGAGGCTGTTATTTTTGCAAAAGGAGGATCTACAAAATATTAATGTCACTTATATTGAGGTGCCCATACTTTTGCACCGGTGAAATTTTGTTTAAATGCGGATTGCACATTTTCTGTTAGTACAATAAACCTCATTTCATACACAGCTCAGCAGACAGCATCACCCAGGACAGGATTAGATACACGGCTCAGCAGACAGTATCACAGAGGATAGGATTAGATACACAGCTCAGCAGACAGTATCACACAGGAGAGGATTAGATACACGGCTCAGCAGACAGCACCCAGGACAGGATTAGATACACAGCTTAGCAGACAGTATCACACAGGATAGGATTAGATACACGGCTCAGCAGACAGTATCACACAGGAGAGGATTAGATACACAGCTCAGCAGACAGCATCACCCAGGACAGGATTAGATACACGGCTCAGCAGACAGTATCACACAGGATAGGATTAGATACACAGCTCAGCAGACAGTATCACACAGGAGAGGATTAGATACACGGCTCAGCAGACAGTATCACAGAGGATAGGATTAGATACACAGCTCAGCAGACAGTATCACACAGGAGAGGATTAGATACACGGCTCAGCAGACAGTATCACAGAGGATAGGATTAGATACACAGCTCAGCAGACAGTATCACACAGGAGAGGATTAGATACACAGCTCAGCAGACAGCATCACCCAGGACAGGATTAGATACATGGCTCAGCAGACAGTATCACAGAGGATAGGATTAGATACACAGCTTAGCAGACAGTATCACACAGGAGAGGATTAGATACACGGCTCAGCAGACAGCATCACCCAGGACAGGATTAGATACACGGCTCAGCAGACAGTATCACACAGGATAGGATTAGATACACAGCTCAGCAGACAGTATCACACAGGAGAGGATTAGATACACGGCTCAGCAGACAGCATCACCCAGGACAGGATTAGATACATGGCTCAGCAGACAGTATCACACAGGATAGGATTAGATACACAGCTCAGCAGACAGTATCACACAGGAGAGGAATAGATACACGGCTCAGCAGACAGCATCACCCAGGACAGGATTAAATACACGGCTCAGCAGACAGTATCACAGAGGATAGGATTAGATACACGGCTCAGCAGACAGCATCACACAGGAGAGGATTAGATACACGGCTCAGCAGACAGTATCACAGAGGATAGGATTAGATACACAGCTCAGCAGACAGTATCACACAGGATAGGATTAGATACACAGCTCAGCAGACAGTATCACACAGGAGAGGATTAGATACACAGCTCAGCAGACAGTATTACACAGGAGAGGATTAGATACACGGCTCAGCAGACAGCATCACCCAGGACAGGATTAGATACACGGCTCAGCAGACAGCATCACCCAGGACAGGATTAGATACACGGCTCAGCAGACAGTATCACAGAGGATAGGATTAGATACACAGCTCAGCAGAGAGTATCACACAGGAGAGGATTAGATACACAGCTCAGCAGACAGCATCACCCAGGACAGGATTAGATACACGGCTCAGCAGACAGTATCACAGAGGATAGGATTAGATACACAGCTCAGCAGACAGTATCACACAGGAGAGGATTAGATACACGGCTCAGCAGACAGCATCACCCAGGACAGGATTAGATACACGGCTCAGCAGGCAGTATCACACAGGATAGGATTAGATACACAGCTCAGCAGACAGTATCACACAGGAGAGGATTAGATACACGGCTCAGCAGACAGCATCACCCAGGACAGGATTAGATACATGGCTCAGCAGACAGTATCACACAGGATAGGATTAGATACACAGCTCAGCAGACAGTATCACACAGGAGAGGATTAGATACACGGCTCAGCAGACAGCATCACCCAGGACAGGATTAGATACACGGCTCAGCAGGCAGTATCACACAGGATAGGATTAGATACACAGCTCAGCAGACAGTATCACACAGGAGAGGATTAGATACACGGCTCAGCAGACAGCACCCAGGACAGGATTAGATACACAGCTTAGCAGACAGTATCACACAGGATAGGATTAGATACACAGCTCAGCAGACAGTATCACACAGGAGAGAATTAGATACACAGCTCAGCAGACAGTATCACACAGGAGAGGATTAGATACACGGCTCAGCAGACAGCATCACCCAGGACAGGATTAGATACATGGCTCAGCAGACAGTATCACAGAGGATAGGATTAGATACACAGCTTAGCAGACAGTATCACACAGGAGAGGATTAGATACACGGCTCAGCAGACAGCATCACCCAGGACAGGATTAGATACACGGCTCAGCAGGCAGTATCACACAGGATAGGATTAGATACACAGCTCAGCAGACAGTATCACACAGGAGAGGATTAGATACACGGCTCAGCAGACAGCATCACCCAGGACAGGATTAGATACATGGCTCAGCAGACAGTATCACACAGGATAGGATTAGATACACAGCTCAGCAGACAGTATCACACAGGAGAGGATTAGATACACGGCTCAGCAGACAGCATCACCCAGGACAGGATTAAATACACGGCTCAGCAGACAGTATCACAGAGGATAGGATTAGATACACGGCTCAGCAGACAGCATCACACAGGAGAGGATTAGATACACGGCTCAGCAGACAGTATCACAGAGGATAGGATTAGATACACAGCTCAGCAGACAGTATCACACAGGATAGGATTAGATACACAGCTCAGCAGACAGTATCACACAGGAGAGGATTAGATACACAGCTCAGCAGACAGTATTACACAGGAGAGGATTAGATACACGGGTCAGCAGACAGCATCACCCAGGACAGGATTAGATACACGGCTTAGCAGACAGTATCACACATGATAGGACTAGATACACAGCTCAGCAGACAGTATCACACAGGATAGGATTAGATACACAGCTCAGCAGACAGTATCACACAGGAGAGGATTAGATACAGAGCTCAGCAGACAGTATTACACAGGAGAGGATTAGATACACGGCTCAGCAGACAGCATCACCCAGGACAGGATTAGATACACGGCTCAGCAGACAGTATCACACAGGATAGGATTAGATACACAGCTCAGCAGACAGTATCACACAGGAGAGGATTAGATACACAGCTCAGCAGACAGTATCACACAGGATAGGATTAGATACACAGCTCAGCAAACAGTATCACACAGGATAGGATTAGATACACAGCTCAGCAGACAGTATCACACAGGATAGGATTAGATACACAGCTCAGCAGACAGTATCACACAGGATAGGATTAGATACACAGCTCAGCAGACAGTATCACACAGGAGAGGATTAGATACACAGCTCAGCAGACAGCATCACCCAGGACAGGATTAGATACACGGCTCAGCAGACAGTATCACACAGGATAGGATTAGATACACAGCTCAGCAGACAGTATCACACAGGAGAGGATTAGATACACGGCTCAGCAGACAGCATCACCCAGGACAGGATTAGATACACGGCTCAGCAGACAGTATCACACAGGATAGGATTAGATACACAGCTCAGCAGACAGTATCACACAGGAGAGGATTAGATACACAGCTCAGCAGACAGTATCACACAGGAGAGGATTAGATACACGGCTCAGCAGACAGCATCACCCAGGACAGGATTAGATACACGGCTCAGCATACAGTATCACACAGAATAGGATTAGATACATGGCTCAGCAGACAGTATCACACATGAAAGGATTAGATACACAGCTCAGCAGACAGTATCACACAGGAGAGGATTAGATACACGGCTCAGCAGACAGCATCACCCAGGACAGGATTAGATACACGGCTCAGCAGAAAGTATCACACAGGATAGGATTAGATACACAGCTCAGCAGACAGTATCACACAGGAGAGGATTAGATACACAGCTCAGCAGACAGTATCACACAGGATAGGATTAGATACACAGCTCAGCAGACAGTATCACACAGGAGAGGATTAGATACACAGCTCAGCAGATAGTATCACACAGGATAGGATTAGATACACAACCCTGCAGACAGTATCACCGGTACACACACAGGTACTCACATGCAGTGGCGCGCGCGTGCACACACACAATCACCCCTGATGGGGACCTTGTGCCACACACATACAATCACCCCTGATGGGGACCTTGTGCCACACACACACACACACACACAAACACACACACACATCATTCCTCCCTATGACCTCCGGTGGGCGCTCCAGGCAGCTATGCTGCATGCCATCCTCCCCTGCGTCCGGCCGACATTTCACACATCCGATCGCATACACTCACACATCAGATCGCATACACTCACACATCCGATCGCATACACTCACACACACTCACGATATCGCACATACCTGTACAATCGCGCGCGCACACACACACACACACACACACAGCAGCGGGCCGAGCTGGGGGAGCTGTGGCAGCGGGCAGAGCGGGGACTTGGGAGAACGGAGGGAGGGGGGTGTCATTGGAGACGGTAACGGCGGCGGCAGTAGCTGGGGCAGAGCAGGGGCTGGGGAGAACGGAAGGATGGGATGTCATCGGAGACAGTAAGGAGGGGAGGGGAGGGGAGGTGGCCCGTACTCACACATCCCGGCGGTTGACAGGGGTAAAGTGGAGCAAACAGCACACGCTGTGAGCTCCGCAATAATGGCGCTGAACTCCTCCCTCTTGTGCTCTGGACAGCCCAGGGGGCGCGTCCACGTCACAGCAGATGCCCACTGTAACGTATGGCAAGGGGTCGGAGCCCGACTATCAGAGTCTATGCACAGGGGCTGCCATAAAGGAAGGAGTTACTGTCATTACACACAAGGCAAATCCAGCATGGCAGCCCCCAGTAAAATAAGAATTACATAAAAACTAAATAAGCTGCGATTTTTATTTTGTATTAGAAATACTTGATTTCATAATCACTATTTTTAATACAAAAATAAAAAACCGCGATACCTTCCCTTTAAGTGTGAGTTAATATGATTTCAGTGGTGAGAGGGAGAGAGGGAGAGTGGGAGAGAGAGACTTAGTGACTATCCCGGGCAATGCCGGGTTCTACAGCTAGTTATTTACAGTATAATTACCAAATGACAGAATTATGAGAAAGAGAGAATGTTTTAAGGGATTTTTATTACTTTCTGCAAGTCAAAAGTTTACATACATTTCTTTAGTATTTGGTACCATTGTCCTTAAACTGTACGACTTGGGTGAAACGTTTTGGATATCCTTCCACAAGCATCACACAATAGCTGGTAAGAATTTGGGCCCATTCCTCCTGACAGAAGTGGTGTAACTGAACTATGTTTGCAGGTCGCCTTGCTCGCACCTGCCTTTTCAGCTTTGCCCATACATTTTCAATAGGATTTAGATCAGTGATGGCCACTCCAAAACACTGACTTTGTTATCCTTAAGGCACTTTGTAACCAGTTTGGCAGTGTGCTTTGGGTTATTGTCCATTTGGAAGACCCATTTCCACCCACGCTTTTAGTTCCTGGCTGATGTCTTGAGATGTTGTTTCAATATTGCCACATAATTCTTTTCTCATGATACCATCTATTTTGTGATGTGCACCTGTCCTTCCAGCAGCAAAACAACTCCACAACATGATGCTGCCACCCCTGTGTTTCACAGTTGGGATGGTGTTCTTAGGCTTCAACGCTCCTCCTTTTTTCCTTGAAATGCAATGATGGTCATTATGACCAAACAGTTCAATTTTAGTTTCGTCAGACCAGAGGACATGTCTCCAAAAATTAAGGTTATTGTTCCTGTGTGCATTTGCAAACATTAATCTGTTTTTTTTAGGTTTCTTTTGGAGGAATGGCTTCTTCCTTGCAGAGTGGCCTTTCAGCCCATGTTGATACAGCACTTGTTTCACTGTGGATAATGATACAATCTTACCAGCTTTTGTTATTGGGTTGATATGCACATGTCTGTTTCACCCTTGCAGAGAGATTATATACTCTCGCGTGTGTCTCTTGTGCCCAGAGAAGATTCTCTTTGGACATCACTTCTGCCATCCTCTCCTGCATCTGGGTCACATGCTCAATGATACTCCTGTGGGGGTGGGGGGGGGGTTAACCTCTGCTTTCCAGGTTTCTTTTGCTATGTCAAGAAAATAACAAGGATGTCGACCATACAAGAGTTCAAAAGAAGAGAACCCGGTAGAGGCCTGTGGAACTTCTCTGACAGAAGCAGACAATCCTAGTCTCGGCAATCCTTCTCCATGACCTTCTTGAGCATGGACTTAAAGGTCTTGTTGAATCTTTCCACGAGGCCATTTGTCTGCGAGTGATACACTGAAGTCTTCATATTGTGCGCAAAATGCAATAACAGATGATCAAAACGTATCGGCACAACAATGGTACCATTAAAATCGTCAGCCTGAGATGCAAAACATAAGCTGTCACTGAGCCATAGATCCCAAAAAATGAGAACGCTACGGAAAATGGCACAAAACGTACACCACTTTTTTCGTACAAATGTCTGATTTTTGTTTAACCCCTTAGATAAAAGTAAACCTATACATATTTGGTGTCTACGAACTCACACCGATCTCAGGCATCACACCTACATGTCACTTTTACCATATAGTGAACAAGGTGATAGAAAAATCCCCAAAACAATAGTGCAATCGCACTTTTGCAATATTTCCGCATTTGGAATTTTTTTGCCATTTTCCAGTACACTATATGGTAAAACTCATTGTTTCATTTACAAGTACAGCTTGTTTCGCAAAAAACAAGCCCTCACATGACCAGAATGACTGAAAAATAAAAAAGTTACGTCTCTTGGAAGAAGAATGGCGACAAAAAAACCCCCAAAAAACGGAAAGTGCAAAATTGGCCGGTCGTGAAGGGGTTAATGAGCGGACCCTGAAACAGTGTGACAGCCACGCAGAAACTTGGTAAGTATGAATGTCCTGCTTTAATCCCCATTTTGCTTCCTTTTTCCTATAATTTTTATCCAGGTGGGAGAACCCGAACAGTAACATGTACAGATGCATCTCAATAAATTAGAATGCCATAAGTAAATTTATTTCAGTAACTCAATACAAAAAGGGAAACATATATGATATAGAGTCATTACAGAGTGATCTATTTCAAGTATTTATTTCTGTTAATGTTGGTGATTTTGGCTTACAGCCAATAAAAAGCCAAAAGTAATTATCTCAGAAAATTAGAACAATTACCGTATTTTTCGCTTTATAAGACGCACTTTTGTTCCCCCAAATTTTGGGGGAAAGTAGGGGGTGCGTCTTATAAGCCGAATATACGGGGGGGGGGTGTGTATGTGTATATATATATGTACACTGCAGCGTCCAGGGGAGGTGGGGGCAGCAGCTCTGGAGAACAGGGGAACGCTGCGGGCTGCAGCCTTTGATCTCCTGCACCCGCTCATATAATATGCACAGCCGCTGTCCATCTCCAATGGTGCTGAAATCGCACGCAGTGAGGGGCTGGGGCAGCGGTGCATATTATATGAGCCTGCGTCCCAGTGTGATCGCACATGCCCACCCCTGTGTTAGATTTGGCCCCCAGGCTGCTGCTCATTCTAAAATAAAAAAGCTTTACTTACCCCTGCAGCGTTTCTCCCCGTGTCCCTGCTTCCACTGTGATCAGGCAGGCAGAGAGCTCAGCCTGCTGTGCCGATCACATGACCGCACTGAGAACCAGGAAGTGGAAGAACAGAAGCACGGAGCCAGACAGGAGGGAGCTCAGCGCTGGAGGAGATAAGAAAAGAGGGTTTTATTTTACTTTGGGCAGCAGCCTAGGGGCCATATCTGACACAGGGGGACTTGTGCGATCTATAGGGGCCATGGGCAGCACTATGGGGGCGATATCTGACACAGGGGGACTTGTGCGATCTATATAGGGGCCATGGGCAGCACTATGGGGGAGATATCTGACACAGGGGGACTTGTGCGATCTATATAGGGGCCATGGGCAGCACTATGGGGGCGATATCTAACACAGGGGGACTTGTGCGATCTATAGGGACCATGGGCAGCACTATGGGGGCGATATATAACACAGGGGGACTTGTGCGATCTATATAGGAGCCATGGGCAGCACTATGGGGGCGATATCTAACACAGGGGGACTTGTGCGATCTATAGGGGCCATGGGCAGCAGCATGGGGGCGTTATCTAACACGGGAACGTGTGCAATCCATAGGGGACCATAGGCAGCACAGGGGAACGTGTGCCATCACAAGGGGGCTATATTCAATATAAGGGGGCCATATCAAGATTAAGGGGGCTAATTTTAGGATGGGGGGCTATGAGGGACATATACCCTATATGATTTGTTAGAGGGACACTGGCATTATAAGATGGATCCCATTTAACATTAAAAAAAAAAAATTCTCTTTTCCTTCACCAAATTTGGGGGTGCGTCTTATAATCAGGTGCGTCTTATAAAGCGAAAAATACGGTACTACAAAACATCTGCAAAGGCTTCCTAAGCGTTTAAATGGGTCCCTTAGTCTGGTTTAATAGGCTACACAATCATGGAGAAGATTGCTGACTTCATAGATGTCTAGAAGACAATCACTGACACACTCCACAAGGAGGGTAAGACAGAAAAGGTCATTGCTAAAGAAACTGGCTGTTCACAAGAGTGCTGTATCCAAGCATATTAATGGAATGTTGAGTCGAAGGAAAAAGTGTGGTAGAAAAAAGTGCACAAGCAACGAGGATAACCAAGTAACCAAAAAAATACGTCTAGTGTGTCAATCAATATTAACACACCTTAAAAAGACACTATAAAATGTACAACCTTTATTGAAATACATTAAAATATCTAAGACACCACAAAATAATCTACTGCAGAAAAACTAAATGTGGACACAAAAAAAGAAATCAAAGTGGTGAAAAACATCCATATATAACATAAGTATACATAATATTCATTGCTTCAAGTCAGAACGTATATTCATTAATATAAAGTCAGAATGTCAGATGTCCAACCTTGGAATTTATAAGTCACCTTCTGGCAGCAAAAAAAAAATATTTTTTTTACAGATCCTCTCCCCCTCCATTAGACAGTCGAATAAATCCGCTGTGTTTTCGGAGTGGGGGGGGGGGGGGGAGAGGCGCACCTCCATTTCTTTGTGTCCGCGTCAATTAAGACGCGAATGCAAACAAACTGTGGCCACCGGGCACAGGAAGCTGATTGACCCCGGAACTGCCGGCGCCTGCACTTCCGGGGTCACAGGTGCACGCCAATCAGCTCCTTCCTCTATGCTGCGTCCACTGCTGTATGGACGTCACATGCAGAGCTCACAGAAGGACGCCGCGGAGGATGCCGGTGTCAGAAGAGGACACTCACGTGAGCCGGGAAGATGGCGGCAGGCACTGGAGCAGGTAAGTGATCGCAGAGCTGAAGATTCATAAGGAGCGTGGGGGTGTCTCTAATGCAGACCGGAAATCTGCGCATGTGTGGGGGGGGGGGGGAAGGAGGCAGAGGCTGAGACTTGGGGGAGGCTGGGGGGAGGCAGAGGCTGAGACTGGGGGGAGGCTGGAGGGAGGCAGAGGCTGAGACTGGAGGGAGGCTGAGACTGGAGGGAGGCTGGAGGGAGGCAGAGGCTGAGACTGGGGGGAGGCTGGAGGGAGGCAGAGGCTGAGACTGGGGGGAGGCTGGAGGGAGGCAGAGGCTGAGACTGGGGGGAGGCAGAGGCTGAGACTGGGGGAGGCTGGAGGGAGGCAGAGGCTGAGGGGAGGCTGGAGGGAGGCAGAGGCTGAGAGTGGGGGGAGGCTGGAGGGAGGCAGAGGCTGAGAGTGGGGGGAGGCTGGAGGGAGGCAGAGGCTGAGACTGGGGGGAGGCTGGAGGGAGGCAGAGGCTGAGAGTGGGGGGAGGCTGGAGGGAGGCAGAGGCTGAGAATGGGGGGAGGCTGGAGGGAGGCAGAGTCTGAGACTGGAGGGAGGCAGAGGCTGAGACTGGGGGGAGGCTAGAGGGAGGCAGAGGCTGGAGTGAGGCAGAGGCTGAGACTGGGGGGAGGCTGGAGGGAGGCAGAGGCTGAGACTGGGGGGGAGGCTGGAGGGAGCAAGAGGCTGAGACTGGGGGGAGGCTGGAGGGAGGCAGAGGCTGAGACTGGGGGAAGGCTGGAGGGAGGCAGAGGCTGAGACTGGGAGGAGGCTGGAGGGAGGCAGAGGCTGAGACTGGGGGGAGGCTGGAGGGAGGCAGAGACTGGGGGGAGGCTGCGGGGAGGCAGAGGCGGAGACTGGGGGAGAGAGGCTGATGCTGAGGGAAGATAGAGGCTGATACTTGGGGAGACTGGGGAGTGAGGCTGATGCTGGGTGAGGCTGATGCTGGGGGAGAGAGGCTGATGCTGAGGGAGGAGAGGCTGAGGCTGCTGGGAAAGAGGCTGATGCTGGGGGAGGCTGGTGGGAGAGAGGCTGATGCTGCGTGAGAGGCTGCTGCTGGAGGCGGGGGGAGAGAGGCTGCTGCTGGGGGAGTGGGAGAGAGGGGCTAATGCTACAGACAGGGGACAAGGGTTGAGGGATAGTGCAGTGACAAAATCGATTGGGTGGGGGGAAGTGTAAGGACTCAGAATGAGAGGGTGGCAGCATTGGGAGCTTATTATGGAGAAGGGGCAGCATGTGTGGACTCAGTATGGAGTGGAGCAATGTAGGGGAGTCAATATCAAGAGTGGGGTAGTGTGTGTGGGGGGGGTGTCTCAGCATAAGCGTTAGTGTGGTGGTCTTAGCATGAGTGGGGCAACATGGAGGTGTCATTATGGAAAAGAGGAAGGCAGCATTAGGAGCTCATGGAGAGGGGCAGCATGCATGGGACACTGTGAGGAGGGGGAAGCATGCATGAGACATTGTGAGGAGAGGGCAGCATACATGGGACACAGTGAGGAGGGAGCAGCATGCATGGGATACTGTGAGGAGGGAGCAGCTAGCATGGGACACAGTGAGGAGGGAGCAGCATGCATGGGAAATTATGAGGAGGGAGCAGCATGCATGGGACATTGTGTTGTGAGGAGGGAGCAGCATGCGTGGGGCATTGTGAGGAGGGGGCAGCATGCATAGGACACTGTGAGGAGGGAGCAGCATGCATGGGACATTGTGAGGAGGGGGCAACATGCATGGGACATTGTGAGGAGGGAGCAGCATGCATGGGACATTGTGAGGAGGGAGCAGCATGCATGGGACACAGTGAGGAGGGTGCAGCATGCATGGGACATTGTGAGGAGGGAGCAGCATGCATGGGATATTGTGAGGAGGGGGCAGCATGCATGGGACATTGTGAGGAGGGAGCAGCATGCATGGGACATTGTGAGGAGGCGGCAGCATGCATGGGACATTGTGAGGAGGGAGCAGCATGCATGGGACATTGTGAGGAGGGAGCAGCATGCATGGGACATTGTGAGGAGGGGGCAGCATGCATGGGACATTGTGAGGAGGGGGCTGCATGCATGGGACATTGTGAGGAGGGAGCAGCATGCATTGGACATTGTGAGGAGGGAGCAGCATGCATAGGACATTGTGAGGAGGGAGCAGCATGCATGGGACATTGTGAGGAGGGATAAGCATGCATGGGACATTGTGAGGAGGGAGCAGCATGCATGGGACACTGTGAGGAGGGGGCAGCATGCATGGGACATTGTGAGGAGGGGGCAGCATGCATTGGACATTGTGAGGAGGGGGTAGCATGCATGGGATATTGTGAAGAGGGAGAAGCATGCATGGGATATTGTGAGGAGGGGGCAGCATGCATGGGACATTGTGAGGAGGGGGCTGCATGCATGGGACATTGTGAGGAGGGAGCAGCATGCATTGGACATTGTGAGGAGGGAGCAGCATGCATAGGACATTGTGAGGAGGGAGCAGCATGCATGGGACATTGTGAGGAGGGATAAGCATGCATGGGACATTGTGAGGAGGGAGCAGCATGCATGGGACACTGTGAGGAGGGGGCAGCATGCATGGGACATTGTGAGGAGGGGGCAGCATGCATTGGACATTGTGAGGAGGGGGTAGCATGCATGGGATATTGTGAAGAGGGAGAAGCATGCATGGGATATTGTGAGGAGGGGGCAGCATGCATGGGACATTGTGAGGAGGGGGGCAGCATGGATGGGACACTGTGAGAAGGGAGCAGCATGCATGGTACATTGTGAGGAGGGGGCAGCATGCATGGGACATTGTGAGGAGGGAGCAGCATGCATGGGACATTGTCCTCACATCATGCTGCTCCCTCCTCACAATGTACAGATCATATTTCATAATTGAGGAAGGTGTGGTGGGTATAATTTATAAGGGAGGGCAGTGTGGTGTTTTAGTTTATTAGGGGCAGTGTGACAGTCACACTATATAAGTGGGGACGGTGTGGTGGGAATATTTTATACTCATGCTATGTTTTGATGTGCCTGTGGTGATCCCCATAGGGGGGGTTAGTGCCCTTCGTTTCTCATTGATACTTTTTAAAGTGTTTTACAGAGTAGATCTGCCTTAAACAGATGTCGTGTGCGAAAACTCAGTTTTACGTTGTCACTAAGGGGCGCGACCACTTAAAGTGCCTAGGGCAGCATGAAGGCAAAATACAGCCCTGGCTGCTGGTATGACCAGATATGACTTGGTGATCTGATTTAGTTTCCATTTGAGTCCTTGCATGTGACTTGTGTGGTATTATAAAATACATGGACGATCCTAGGGATAGTATCTGACATTCTGACTTTATGGAAATTAATATATTTCTTTTTTTGGGTCCACAATTAGTTTTTCAGTACTGGATTATTTTGTGATGTATTTTAGATATTTTAATAATGTATTTCAATAAAGGTTGTACATTTTAGAGTCTTTTTATGATTGTTAAGAAAAGGCCATTCAAAAATATGGGGGAGATTCACAAGGAGTGGACTGCTGCTGGAGTCAGTGCTTCAGAAGCCACCACACACAGACGTATCCAGGGCTACAACTGTCGCATTCATTGTGTCAAGCCACTCATGACCAATAGACAATGTCAGAAGCGTCTTACCTGGGCCAAGGAGAAAAAGAACTGGACTGTTGCTCAGTAGTCTAAGGAGTTGTTTTCAGATGAAAGTAAATATTGCATTTCATTTGGAAATCAAGGTCCCAGAGTCTGAAGGAAGAGTGGAGAGGCACACAATCCAAGCTGCTTGAGGTTTAGTGTGAAGTTCCCACAAGTTTTGGAGATGGAAATTTCATTTTCCAGCAGGACTTGGCACCTGTTCACACTGCCAAAAGTACCAATACCTGGTTTAATAATCACAGCATCACTTGATTGATTGTCCAGCAAACTCACCTGACCTAAACCCCATTTAGAATCTATGTGGTATTGTCAAGAGGAAGATGAGAGAAACCAGACCCAACAATGCAGACGAGCTGAAGGCTGCTATCGAAGCAACCTGGGCTCCCATAACACCTCACCAGTGCCGCAGGCTGCTCGCCTCCATGCCACGCTGCATTGATGCGGTAATTCATGCAAAAGGCGCCCCAACCAAGTATTGAGTGCATTTACTATACAGATTTTTCAGTAGGCCAAATTTCTGAGTTGTAAATCATTTTTTTTCAGTTGGTTTTATATAATATTCTAATTTTCTGAAATAATGACTTTTGGGTTTTCATTGGCTGTATGCCATAATCATCAACATTAACCTCTTCACCCCGAGTGACTTTCTGTTTTCAGTTTTTTTGCTCTTCTTCCGCGAGCCGTAACTTTTTTATTTTTCCATCAATCTTGCCATATAAGGGCTTGTTTTTTGTGGGATGATTTGTACTTTTAAATGAAACCATAAGTTTTCCCATATAGTGTACTAGAAAACAGCAAAAAAATTCTACATGCGGAAAAATTGCAAAGAAAGTGCGACTGATTGTTTTTGGGGTATTGTATTCACCGTGTTCACTGTATGGAAAAAGATACCAATGTTGAGGACAAGAATTGAGTATACAAAAATACTTAATTCAGCCATTTCATAGACTCAGGTATATAGTTCAGTAGATGTAAACTAACACACATAGTTGTGAATGCTTTTGTTTTTTACTAACATGTATATATGTATATTATATATTCAGTGTATTTTCCTTAGTCACAGTGTGTGTGTGTGTGTATATATATAATGTACCAGCACACGTAATCCTAAAGATGGCTGCCGTATCCTGTCTACACCCAAAGGAGATAATATACAAAAGAAATTCCTGGAGCCTGGACTGACCAATCAGGAAGAGACTATGCAGATCTATACGTCTTGAAGCTCCGACCCACGATATTTGATTGGACTGTATTTTGTCCACACCCTTCACTTCTCAAGAGTTGTGGAAAGTTTCAAATAATAAAGACCACTTGGTCAGTGCCAGTCATGGAGATAGCTATAACTGACTTTCTGTCCGTTATTATTTAATCTCACGTGCACACATGACAGTTTAATTTGAAACAGCAGTCAGATCCCGAGAGATCCTTTGAGTCTCATCATCATCGTCATTTTAACCTTGACAGTTGGCGCGCCAAACGTGGAGCCACCGACAAGAGTGAGACAGAGCTTCCACTTTCCGGACGTCTGGGGGCTACTCCACAAGTATCCAGGTGTCGCTCGATAGGATTGATCACCCTCCGATCCGCGGTAAGCATCATATACATTGTGTGTGCTGTTTTACCTGTGGTTCGAGAGACACCTGGCGAAAGGGGGTGGTCACTAGTCCGGAGAATGGTAGCGCACCGGAGACCTACCGGTGTGACTGTCACTCGCCGGTGACCTAGAGAAGGACCCAGCCCCCATAGGTGTTGGGTAGGGTTAAAAGGATCTGACTGTCTGTATCTCTGAGTTGCATAGAGGGAAAAATCATGGGGGAACATTTTGAGTAGCTGTTGCCCCCGGATTTTTTTATATGGTTAATCAGGCTTGTGATTTCTCTGTTTGGTTCTCGGAGAGTTGATTGTCTGTTATTGTTTACGGAGGGCTCTGCTGTAGATAGAAACCGAGCAGGGTCGAATTACGCAACTAGTGCTTACAGTCTTTCACTAAGAGAGAAGAGAAAGGTGGGGGTCACTCATTCACGCAGCTACATTCTTTCGCTGAGCGGGCAGACTGAGGGGGAGTGTAGAAGCCCACAGAAGCAGCCTGCATTTCTACACTGTGAACAAAGGAAGCAAGGGGGGGTTAGTGAATTACCCATCCCTGCTAGGAGTGAAGAGGCAGAGACAGCGCAGCTCTTTGGAGTGAGGAGAAAGGAGGGGTCAGTGGGCTAACATACAGGACGTAGCAGCAGCCTTTGTGTAGCAAAAGCAAGCAAAGGAGTTGTAGTGATTTGTAAGAAAGACAAGTGCTATTTTGGTTTGGATTGGAACAGAAACTAACGGGTTCATGCAGTTTTCGGTATTTTCAGTTGAGTTGTTTACTTTTTGAACAGAAGTGTCAAAACTAGCGATTCCCCTGTGTTGCAGATGACACATCCACTGTTTATTAAATATTAGATATTAGGGGGTGTGGTCTGGCCATGCAGGAGTGAGGACACACAATAGCTTTGCTCCTGCTCCCGGATCGGTAATTAGTCGTCGTAATCAGCTGTTGGAGCTCCATACCGGACCATGAGTCAGAGGAGAGGAAGGAGATTACAAGGGAGCGAGGACCGAGACCATCAGCCAGCAGAAAGAGGCATTCAGCGGTTCTTTCCTGGCAAGACACAGACAGCAGCCTCCCACAGCACAGATAAGATGACCGCTGCAGCTCCACGAGGTGCATCTGCAGTGCAAGGCAGAGGAGGAAAGGCAGGAGGGCAGAGAGGAGGGCCCCTCCAGCAGTCGGTACGGGACTGCCAGACTCCCACTACAAGCCCTGGAGCAATAACAAAAGGACCCAGCAGGCAGCAGGATGCATCAGTGTTATCAGACAACACACTGACAGAGGAGGCTGGAGGAGAGATCACAGGACACGGCAGCCCCAGATTGCAAGAGCAGCAGGTACAGGAGGGGAAATCTCCTTTCTCAGGATCACAAGCAAACTCCTCACCAGAGACTGGGGGGCAGGGGAGGCTGTAGAATCCAGAGGGCCCCTTGAGTGGAGGAGGGGGGTTGGGCCTTGTGAGAGCCATTGGGAGTCCAGATCCTGCCAGCTTTAAATTAACCCCGGAGGGAACAGGGGTTCTGGCAGAATTAAAGGAGCTGCGTGCTCACATAACTGCCATGCCTTCCAGGGAGGATATGGAGGCTTACATAGCCAGATTGGAGTCTGCCTATAAGGATGAACTGGCTGCGTTACGGGGAGATGTGGAAAAGGTGGAGGCACAAGGAAAGGCACATGAAGGGAGACTGCAGGCCCTCGAAAAAAACGTCCAGAGTCAGCAAAAGATGACAGAGCAACACTCTCAGCAATTGCAATGTATAATTGAAGCTATGGACGATGTAGAAAACAGAGGGAGAAGAAATAATATTAGAGTCAGGGGGCTGCCTGAGTCTGCAGAATCCAGAGACCTTCCAGACACTTTACAAACCATCTTTAATGAAGTTCTGGGAGAACCTCCTGGTAAAGAATTGGAGCTCGACAGAGCCCATAGGGCCCTGGGTCCTAAACCTGTGGAGATGGATCGTCCAAGAGACGTTATCTTCAGAGTGCACCGCTATGTTCTCAAAGAAGCTATTATGCATAAGATCCGCAATGGGGCTTCAGTGTCTTTTCAGGATAGAAAGCTTCTTATTCTCCCATATCTGTCTCATCTCACCCTGCAGAGGAGAAGAGCCCTGAGACCCCTTTTGGATATGCTACGAGCTTATGACCTTCCCTACAGCTGGGGATTCCCATTCCGCCTACAGGTGCGGCACGCGGGGCGCTTACATCTCTTGTGGTCCCCATCCGATATGGTAGCATTCACTACGGCTCTGGACATTCCGATGGTCACCATAGAGGACTGGCCTGCTTTTCCACTGAGCCCGACGGGCGGTGTGCCGCGGGAGAGGCGGGAGGCTCTGACCCGTAAAGGAGGAAGAGAATGGAGGGCCCCGCATCCCCCTTGAGAAGGGGACGAGCAGCTTAGAATGGCGTATCTTAGATAGTGCAGGAATGTGGCAACTGAATGAGGATCTATATTCATGGTTGATTTGAAATAGATAGGAATATAGGTAACTGAAGAGAGGGGACATGTTAGGGTTAATATGATTCTGTTGCCATTGGGGTTTAATGTAGACCCTCCTGCTTCCTTCTTGAGGGTAATGACTGGGTGGGGAGCTCTGTTTGGTTCGCCGTGACTGGGGATATAGTTTGTTTAATGTTAAGAGTAATCTTATTGTCTTAAAGTTTAGCTTGATACACATCTGGAGCATAAATGATGTTGTACCCTCCGATCCGGGGCAGGTAGCTCCTCATTGGAAAGCACTCCCCGACTGGGATTGTACGTCACAAAGTAGTGACGTCGGTGTTATATCCTGTAGTTAAATATATTTAAGTATCTGTTAACCAGTTCAAATTATAACGTGATTTAGGTTACGGTAGTACCCACAAGAGGTTTTTTTTTTCTTATCTTTTTTTTTCTCTCTTTCTCTCTCTCTTCTTCACCTTCTTTCCCCCCTCTCTGATTTCTATATCTTCCCTGTTTGCTTTCTTTCCTAAGCTCTTCTCTTTTTTCCACTACACCTGAACCTCTCCTGAACTCAACTCCGCCCCACTAGTTACCTTTCCTCATTTACACCTACCCTTCCATTTTCATAGCTGAAGTCTCCTCTCCCCCTCAAGATGACACAACTAAAATGGGGATCCCTCAATGTGAGAGGCTTGAATATTCCACAAAAAAGAACCCAGGTGCTATACGATATGCATAAGAAAAAGGTTCATATCCTATTATTGCAAGAGACGCACTTCAGAACTGACCATCTTCCCTGCTTCAAAGACAGATACTATACATCATGGTTGCATAGCACAAATCCTGAATCTAAGTCAAAAGGGGTTTCTATAGGCCTTCATAAGTCCCTGGGACACTCGGTCCTGGACACTGTGATTGACCCAGAGGGTAGGTACATCTTTTTGAAAATTAGGGTTAACGCTACAATTTTTACCATAGCAAACTGGTATCTCCCTAACAAAGACCCAACGTCAAAGTGCTCCTCCCTCCTGTCTTCGTTGGCTGAATTCACAGAGGGCGTTCTAGTGGCAGGTGGCGATTTCAACTTTACCTTCGACCCTGGGATGGATTCCTCATCAGGTTCCCATCCTTTCTCCTCTAGGAAAATTAGTGCCGAGAAACGATCCATTCAGAATCTCCGTCTGGTGGATGTGTGGAGAGTGCAACACCCCACGGACCGGGATTATTCCTACTTTTCCCCAGCACATTCCTCATACAGTCGTATTGATATATTTTTAATCAGCCAGCGTGCTCTGACCTGGCAGATCCAGTCCTCTATTGGAAATATCTCCTGGTCAGATCATGCCCCAATATTTTTGTGTATTACTATCCCGGATGGGATTGCGAAGCCGTGGACATGGCGTCTTAATGACACCTTGTTGAGAGATCAAGGGTGTGTTGACGAAGTACGGCGGACTATATCGGAGTTCATGGAGGTGCATTCCGCAGATCCCACGTCTCTTCCAACACAGTGGGAGGCGCTCAAATGTGTGGTAAGGGGCATTTTCATTAAGAATGGAGCCAGACTCAAGAGGGAGGGAGCACAGAGGATCTCCTCTTTGGTGGAGAAGATAGCTACCCTGGAGCGTGATCACAAAACGTCACTTTCGTCATCTGTTTTCAGAGAATGATGAAGTAGGGCTTGCACGGCCGCGCCAGTGACCACTCTGACCATAGAGAGTTAATGTTCCTTTATTTCATCTTTAGGTCTGACCTAAAGATGAAATAAAGGAACATTAACTCTCTATGGTCAGAGTGGTCACTGGCGCGGCCGTGCAAGCCCTACTTCATCATTCTCTGTTATCAGCCATCCTGGGTGCTGCTGCCTTTGGCCTGGAATCTATGCCTGCTTAGTAGTTGTGACTGTCACAACTCTTTGGGTGAGTGCAATTTATTTTATCACCCTAACATTACTCGGGTAAGACCCTATTGCGCTTCTCTTTTCCACAGTTTTCACTTCGTCATCTGTTTTGGGAGACCTTATTAAAGCGAGAGAGGAGCTTAAAACTATAACTAACCAACAATATGCTCGTCAAAAAATTTGATTCAAACGATATATGTATGAATTTGCAGATAAATGCGGGAGGCCACTGGCTAGAGTTCTTCATCCACGGGGAGACCCTTGTTATATCCCGGTTATCAGACGTCAGGATGGTAGCTCTACCCAGAATCCGGTGCAAATAACAGAACAGTTCCAGAAATATTATAGGGACTTGTACCATATTAAGGGACAATTTGGGGACATGGACCCAGAGGCTCTTGAACACAAAATTGAGGAATATATACAAAAAACGGCTCTCCCGACTGTCCCCATGGACTCGACAGAGGCATTGGAAGAGGACTTCTCTGAAACGGAGGTGGCATCTACTATTGAAGATTCCCCAGCGGGGAAGAGTCCAGGGCCCGATGGATTTACTCCCAGGTTTTACAAATTATTCAAGGAACAACTGGCTCCATTTTTAACTAAAGTGTTTAATTCCATTTCTGATGGTACTCCTTGGGTAGCACAGTCCCTGGAGGCCCATATCAGCGTTATTCCCAAACCAGGAAAGGATCATAGCCTAGTAACTAACTATAGACCCATATCTTTAATTAATATAGATATCAAATTGTACTCCAAGGCTCTGGTCAATCGGCTCGCTCCATTGCTCCCGGAAATAATACATACAGACCAGGCAGGGTTTGTTAAAGGGCGGGAGGCCAGGGATAATACTAATAAATTGCACTTCCTTATGGCTCGGTCGAGGGCTCACTCCATACCTTTGTGTCTTCTATCGGTGGATGCGGAGAAGGCCTTCGACCGGGTCAGCTGGAGGTTTATGCTGGCCTCATTGCGGCAATTGGGATTGGGATCCAGATTTATTGAGAGGGTGGCTTCCCTTTACAATAGACCCACTGCAAGGGTGCGAGCTAATGGATTCCTGTCCCTTTCGTTTCCTATTCATAATGGAACCAGACAGGGTTGTCCCTTGTCCCCCCTGCTGTATGTTATCATAATGGAGCATCTGGCGGTAGCCATTAGAAGCAATAACCACATAAAGGGAGTGGAGGTGGGAGGGAGACAATGTAAAACGGCCCTTTTTGCTGACAACCTTCTCCTGTTTCTTACTCAGCCGCGGGCATCCTTCCCATCCCTGATTAAGGAGTTTGAGGAGTTCGGGAACCTCAGCAATTTTAAAGTGAATTTTTCCAAGTCTGAGGCTTTGAATGTGACATTGCCCGACGGGGAGGTGAAGTATCTGGGGGACAACTTCCCATTCAGATGGCAGAATTCAGTCATGAAGTATTTGGGGATTATGGTCCCTAAGGATCCTACACAAATTTTCTCCATAAATTATTTGCCCCTTCTAAACAGAACAATTAGGGAACTAAACAAATATGACGAAGACTCTCCTGGTTTGGTCGTATTAACGCAATTAAAATGGATGTTCTACCTAGATTTTTGTTTCTGTTCCAGACACTCCCCATTGGGCTGCCAGCAAGTTTTTTTTCCAGACTCCAATCGGCTCTGTCGAGGTTTGTTTGGGGAAGTCGGAAACCCCAAATTGGATTTAAGATTCTATCTAGAAACAAAGAAAGGGGTGGGGTGGGGCTCCCCAACTTTAGAATTTATTACAAAGCGGCCGTTCTGACGAGATTAATTGATTGGCAATTTCACTACAAATCCAAGCAGTGGGTGAGTTTGGAGCAATCCAGCACTGATAAACCTTTGCGGTATCTCCCGTGGTTGGGTGGAGCAAGTAGGGGACAATTGGGAAATGAGGCGGACCTTGTAAGGGCAGCCCTAAAGATTTGGGATATAGAGGTCAGAAGAGGGGGACTAACCTCGGGTAGCGGACCGTTGAGTCCCCTCTTTGACAACTCGGAGTTTCCTCCTGGTCTCACTTCGGGGCGTTTATTGGGGTGGAGTAGAGGAGAGGAACCTCGATTCTATAACATTCTTCGGGGAAACATGTTGCCTCCTCGGGAAATACTTGAGGGAGAGAGGGGGGAGGTGTCTTGGATGGAATATTCGCAGTTGAGATCGTTTCTTTCCTCTGGGGGCAGAGAAAAAATATTTGCTGCTTGCCCTACACAGTTTGAAAAATTGTTCTTATTGGAGTCGCCGCCTACTCACTGCATTTCACTCCTCTATAATCACATGAACCAGAAAGATGACGCTGGTGGCATTAAATTCACCGCAAGATGGAGGGAGGAGCTCGGGGTAGACGTGACAGAGGAGGAATGGAAGAGGGCCTTTTTTTGGACCCACAGGTTGTCAATGGCTTGCTCAGCACAAGAAAAAAATTACAAAATCCTCACCCGATGGTACCATTGCCCGGAGACCCTACACAAGGTCTTCCCTCAGGTATCCGATAGGTGCTGGAGATGTGGGGTGGATAGAGGCTCCATGTTACATATTTGGTGGAGCTGCCCTAAAATTCAAACTTTCTGGGAGTCAATATTCTATGTGTACAGGAAGATGAGTGGAAACCAGGTACGTAGCTCTCCACAGGTGGCTCTTCTTTAAGTTCTTCCGGGCTCTATCAAACCCCAGAAGGGCGACTTGTTGAGATTTTGTTTAACCGCAGCTCGGATGGTTATTCCAAGACTGTGGAAGTCCACAAGGAGCCCCTCCTTGGCGGATTGGGTAGGGGAGATGGTCAGCCTTCAGAGGATGGAAGACCTCACTGCGGAGAGGGATGGTACAGGTGATAAATTTGCTCGGCTCTGGGGACCTTGGATTGTGTATCTGGACTCCCCAGAATTCAGCAAGGTACTTGAAAGGGTGTGAGTGGAAGAGGAGACTTTATTCCCATTCCCCTCCCCCCCCCTTTTTTTCCCTTTTTCTCTCTTTTTTTCCCCTTTTTTTTCATCTTTCCCTCTTCTTCTTTCATTCTTCCCTCCCTTATCTTCTTCACTTTTTCTTTATCTATTTTCATCTCTTCAATCAGACCCTTTTCCTCTTTTCTCTAGTCTGTTATTTTATTTTATTTGTAGTCAAGGTTTTTTAGATACTTTGGACATTACCGAAACAATAGAGGATAAGTTGTTTACCTCTGGCGCCAATACTTATTTAAAGTCTTTTAGTACCTTGGGTATCACTGAAAAGGTAAAGAATAAGTTGCTAATCAAGCACAATTATACAGAAAGGTTCTCAAGTAATAAGTTTGTTTCTCTTTTCTGTATTTCATGGAAAAATGTATATGCATATTATACTGATATTCCTTTGTACGATATTGCTTAATAAACACAGTTTAAACATAAATATTAGATATTAAATTTTGAATAGATAATAGACAAGGAGGGAAGGGTTTTGGTAACTTAAAGTGGAATTAGCGGATTCCCCTGCGTTTTAGACGCCGGCAACTGTTTGCGTTTTGATACGCAAACGAGGCGGGAAAGGATTTCATTTTAGTTAATTTAAGGGTGTTGGAATTAGCGTATTCTCCTGCGTATTAGACGCGAGTCACTGTCTGCGCATTACAAACGTGGACGAGGCGAGAAAGAATTCCGTTGGAGCCGGCCGGTCCAATTAGAGCACTGTATACTCTCTGTTCAAAAATAAATGTTTTTTTTAGTAGGAGCTGAGAACGCTGTCGCCCTAGTTACAAAAAAAAAAAAAGAGAGTGGAAAAATATATAAGAGATTGTAAAAAGTTGTGTAAAATCGTTGGACTACCACTAGATGGCAGGCTGCAACCCATGTACTGAAGTTCAGATTAATCTCCAGTGAGGGTATACTGGAGGACAAAGACCCTATTCACTGTGTGTTGCTGTTTGTAGAATTACTAATGTTTTTCTTTAGCTGTACCTCATTGTTCTCCTTTAGAAGTCATTCACATCTCGTACTAATCAAATCTCTCCTTTGTATGCTGGAATGCAAATTGGTTTACAGGCACTAAAAGTAACACCCCTGGTTTACTACGTAGTTACAGCCACTCCCAGTACACCCAGGGAGTCACAACATGGATGCTACACCCGGAAGTCAGGTGCCTGGAACTTCCTGTGGCGGCCATCTTGCTGCACCTCTGATGGCAGTACACCTCATAAGCCACACCCCTCGCAATGGCTCTTTGTCCAAAGCTCTCCACCCATCCCCGGTTCGAGGTGTTCTCTGGTATATATGACTAACACATTTGAATAAGTATAAAACAGTATATTTGTTTACTCAGCTATCCCATAAATGCAAGTCAAAGATAAGTAAGTGAAACTTTTACAGAATTGATGAATTGATGAATAGAAAGATATCTGTTCACATAAAATCAATTGGTATTTTAGAAGTCCTGCAGCATTATATCATAAAATAAAATAGAGGAAGGTAAATATATATCTTTGTACTGTGTTAGTTAATTTAAAACAAAAATTGTAAACGACTTACCCCCACTGATGTCAAAATGTATCAAATCCATTTGTAAAAAGAAATAAGGAAAAATGTATAATGCATCCAATGTAGATGTGGGAAATGGATGTGTTCACTGCTACGTCTTTGTTATAACAAAGGATGAGTTTTTTTTCTTCTTCCTCTCTCGCTTTTAAGAGATAAGGATGGAATGTGTCTTTCCCCAATAGTGACGTAAGTTTGGTTTAACCCTTAGAGTTCAGGATTTCCCATTTTTTAGTTTACTGCTTATACCTGAATAGGGAATATTAGATTTCATGGGATGTGCGATTTAATTTCTGTGTTGTTTTGTTTTTTAATGGCGATTTATTTGAACAATATATTTTTATTTTGTGACTATCACCTTTTCTGTTTTTACGATTATTTCTAAACAATTTCTATATTTTTGCAGGTTAGTCGCCCAGTCACAGCTGTCATTTAATCACGTCTCAGTTATTTCTATTATGAAAGGTTTTTCTTTTCTTTATGGATACAGTGTTTATCGTAAGGTTTTAAAATTCTCCAGCAATGTATATTGTTGTAAGATATACGTTGTTTTCAGTGTTTGTTCATTTTAAGTTTTAGTATGTAGCTAACTTATTGCCTGCTGTTTTATTCTTGTTTTAGGGAATACCAGTATAAAAACCCTCAGAGAGTAAAGGAGAGAGGTGTTCAATTGCTGCGCCAAAGAGATCACTCCAGCAGATGTTCAGATTAATGCCACTTTATTAATCATATAGGTGTTGGAGGTAATATATAATTATATTTCTATGTGTATATGTATATATATATATTTTTCTACATGTGGATTTTACTTCGACATATCATTCTGATTGTCGGGATATTCTGTTTTATTAGTGAGGATGTTCTAAAGATTCATGGGCTCCCTTATATCTTTATATTTTTATATCTTTATTGGTGATTGTCTGTTTGCTCTATTCCTTGATTTCACTATAAATCATTACTGCACAGGAGTTTGTGGTATCCCCGGGGGTCCACATTTTTTCCCTTTGCACTTTATTGGCTCAGATTGAGATATATACACTCCCTCTAAGGATTTTCGGATACCCTTTTACACTTGTTCAATGGGTTGCTTAGTTTCTCATGATGGGTGAAAAGGTTCTCTTCATTTTCACTCTAACGCATGCGCACCTAGGTTTTTCCCACGCTCTTGTCCTCCAGTGAACCCTAGATCTGGCTCCATATCACTGACGCATGCGTCCTTTGATTTTTTCCCACGCTTCTGTTCTTCCGTGAACCCTGCTTGGTTTGCTGATCTGTAGCGGGTTTCATGCTCCTGCATATCCATTCACAAATACACTTTACTTGTTACGTGAGATACATTTTTTCAATGGGAGGAATACACACGCTCGGGTGGCAGCATGAGCTCAGTCGTATATCCCTGTCCTAATGGGATCTGCAGACTGAGTGCTTCCAGAGTTCGTGTACCTCTCCACTTCGAGTTTGGATACGTTAAAACTGTGATATATACGGCTTTTGCACACTAAATCTCAAATTGCACACTTAGTGAATGGTGTGTTCACTATTATATTTTGTTTAAGTTTTCACCTATCTATATATTTTTCTCAATTTCAATTGGTTCAGATGGTGGTGGTGTTATCACATTGGTACTGCCTTCTGATGGGCGACACATGTTATTTCTTTTTTTAATTGAGTAGGCTGGCTGAAGTACGTCACGTTTTGACAGCGTGGCTGTGCTTCCCGCCTGTTTTTTTGCTTTGATGACGTCATATATACTATATAATGTATGTCTCTGTCCGACTGGGACAGATTTGATGTTTCTTGTTCTTGATGGTCCTGATGAAGGGGGCAGATGCTCCGGAAACGCGTTGACCTATATGATTAATAAAGTGGCATTAATCTGAACATCTGCTGGAGTGATCTCTTTGGCGCAGCAATTGAACACCTCTCTCCTTTACTCTCTGTGATCTGCTGTCTGCTGGTGGCTGCTGCCTGGGATCCACATCACATGCGTTCATAGTAGTTGTGACTTTCACAACTACATTCGGTGAGTATTCTTACTCCCCCCTCCTTACCCCGTACATATTGGGGTAAAACCCTATTTGCGCTTGGTTTTTCCACAGTCCTCTCCACGTAGTATAAAAACCCTGAATTTTGCCACATTGGTAAATAAACAATTAAACAAGGGGGGAATAAGGTATTAATTATATTCTCCAGTCTCTTCGGGGGCGCAACAGGCAAATTAGATAGGTTTTGAAGCTGACTCTCCCCCCGCAGGTTATGTTTATTTGTTTATTTATTTAGTATTTTCAGTCATGTTAAGTATAGATGACCACTAACTGTATTATGGTCAGAGTTAAAGTTATCAGAATGATCTAATGCATATTTTTTTAGTTTTTGTTTTTATAGATGGAACAAGATGTTGGTCGATTCTGCACTGGATATGCTGCTGTTTACACCACATGAGGTAGTCTAAATTCATTCCACTCCCTCCCTTCCTATCGATACAGGAGGCAGTGCCGCATTAAATGCCTATCTACATGGGTAGAACAGGAGTGCGTAAGAGTCTTTAGAGGTGTATGTAGGTTGTAGATTTTTTCCTGTTGTCAAATGAGCTAGGTATGCTGAAGAGAAAGTCTAGATCTGAGCTGATGGAATCGGATGGAGATCCCCGCACAGGTGCAGCTGACCAAGAAGCAGTGAACGGGCCTAGAGTTGAGAGTCTTTCACCAATACCGACCATGCCTCGGTGACACCTGTCACATCGTTAGTGACTTCTGTCACTCCTTGTGTTCTTAAATCCCTACAGGAACAAGCAAATCAACAAGGAATGGAGTGTGACATGCAGGGAGCCAGCTGACTGAGGAAGGTCTGTGGACAAAGGGTGGTAAGCTTTCTCTGCCATGAGAGCTCTTCTTAATGATGGCCCAGGTAACATCTGTGAAAGACAATTGTCAGTGTGTGCTTTGGTGATGCCAGGGTTCAGTACCCAGGTGGGCAGATTCACCCAGTCTTGTAAGACATGTGCCTAAAACGAAGTGAGGAGGAGAATTGTAAAGAATCCGCAGAAACACCCTGCACCTACTCTACCCATTTTTAGAGACTGCAGACTTATTATAGATGTATATCACGAGCACGTTGTATGCAAGTCTGTGCGTGTTGTGTAGATTTCTCTCCAGGTTTGGTCAGAGGCATTCCAGTGCAGAAAACGACATTATTGTTGAGAAGAACATGAAGTTGGTA